>NC_138774.1:108189186-108561266 GCF_965119305.1 Pelophylax lessonae | reverse complement strand
GTTCTTAGCATAACACTCAGGAAAACTCTGCCAGATGACTTTTAAAACTGGTTACGTGACAGGTTTCCTTCTCTTCCTGACACACTTTTCTTTCCCCCATTAATTACAATCAGTGGGCTTTTTTGCTTCAGAATTCTGAGGCAAGTGAATCACAAACTGTATTTCTAAAGTGAACATCAATGCTTTATAAATGTGCTGGAGGATGTAATAACATAATAGCAGTATGAATGGCATTTGATGAGCCATAAATGAGTCTCCTAACTTTAAAATGGAAGAGTGAGGATGCACTCAAACCGCAGTGTTTGTCAGCTGCATGTTTTTAGTAACCAGAACTAAAGAAAAATAAAATTCAGTTTCAATGCAGATGACTAATATATGACTAAAACTAAAATGGCGGTTTAGTCAAAGGACTAGGAAGGGCTTCCTCCGTGTGATTTGGGGGATCCTTCCAAGGCCCAAAGTCACCCCCCCCACCCAGACTAGGGGGCACCCTCAAGGGCCACCGACAGCCTCCTCAGCACTCGATCTTCCACCGAATGCCCCTGCTGGCATGACCCATCTCTATTTATGAGGTAGCCTGTCCCCTTTCAGGCCCTTCTTGCTAGGAATTGATTAAGGACCTCATAGTTATGCATTGCAGCCCCACCTTGCTCCCACCCTCCAGTTCTGGAAGTTTCTACCAACTTCCAGACCAGGGGGAAGTGCCAGAGAGCTGCCAGATGAGTCACCCAGCCTCCCCGAGTCACTAAACTCTGACCCATATTCACAACCAAGGCCTCGATCTCAGCTAAGCCAATTCACCTACTTTAAAAGCTAACTTATTTACATCTAGCACACTAGGGGGTGCTACATATGCTACACTTCATTGTCCCCTTGTTCTAAAGTTTATCTAAACCTATGTAGCACACCTTCTCTTGCAGGTGACCCCCAAAGTAGGCTAATATTACCATCTCAGGGTCTGGTTCTTGATGAATGGTGGGGAAAAAATAAGCTGGCTGTCAGTCACTTTAGCCCTTTCATTCACTTTGTGACTACTGGAACATCCTTTACAAAAATGTAACAGGATGCATAATCAGCTGAATGATCAGACAGGGAATTCCTGTATTTGGCACTTTGGTAAATATGCAAAAATCAATAATGCAAAACAGGGTCAGAATGGCAAATAGCATGGATACACTGCAGAATAATTCAAAAGAGATTATGAAAGCTGCTAAGACATGGACTCTTCATATTTTTATTTTCAAATAATTTATGTAATCCAGGAAAAGGCAGATCCAAAACATGACATCAATCATATATAAACAGCAACATATCCAGTTGCATAGTATAAAACATGTTGAATCAGAAAGTCATTACTGGAAAAAACATAAACTTCAAGGAAATATAAACATAGAGTTTTTCAAGTATGAATATATCCTCTCTACACATATCCTAAGAGGTGAACCACTCATAGAGAGGTGTGGAGCTGTCCACACCTTTTTCTATTTTATATATGATCAGAGAATTAAAGAGAAAAAAAGAGAACGCTAGAGAAAGAGAGTGAGGGATAGAGGGAGAGAGAAAAAAAATGGAGGGAGAGGGGGTTGGGGGGGGGGGTTGTAGTTTGAGGTGATATCTTGAGCCAAGAATCAATAAAGGTATTCAAAGGATATTGCCTGGTGGGTAGATTATGGACCTAAAAGAGCTTTCCCCTCTTCAGAGAAGACAAACATGTTCCATAGACTCCAGGTCTCCGAGTACTGTTTACATTTATGTTGCCCTGTGAGTATTAGACCCGGTTCACACTACTCCGACTTGGGACGCGACTTGTGTGCTCTCAAGTCGCCCCAAGTCTCTTGTCATTATACATTCAATGTAAATGAATGAGAGCCGTCTTAATATGCACTACTGAAATCGCTCCGACTTCAGAAAAGGTTCCTGTACTACTTCAAGGCGACCTCTATCCGACTTGTGCACATAGACTTCAATGGGAGTCGCCTCTAAGTCTGACTGTGATCAGACTTTCCAGGAAGAAGAAAAAGATTAGCCAGGCATTCCCCACAGACAAAGTCGCCTATCATTTAAGTCTCTTCAAAGTCTCTCCAAAGTCAAGCTAAAAAGTTGCTCCTTCATGGGGCGACTTTCTGGTTGCGGTAGTGTGAACCGGCTCTCAGATCTTCCATCCTATTAATTTCTTCTACTTTGTGAAGCCAGCCACTGATTGTTGGTGGTTGTGGGTTTTTCCAATGAAGGGGAATACAGGACTTGGAGGCGTTTAACACGTAAGGAACTATAGATGTTTTAATACATTTTCGCAGAGATGGCCGAAATGTTTGAAGCAAGAAAAAAGCCAGTTCGTCAGGAATCCCATAATCAGTGAATTTCTGGATAATCTTCCACACCTCTTTCCAGTAATATTTAAGCTTAGGGTAGGACCAAAAGATATGGAGTAGCGTTCCCTTTCCCTCCAGGCATCTCCAACAGTGGTTGGTAGTATTGGGGAAAACATTTATGTAACATATGAGGAGTATGGTACCACCTTGTCAAAATTTTAAAATTGTTTTCCTGAATTTTCGTACAAATGGATGATTTTATAGAAAATCAAATAATGTTTTGTTGTTGTTCTAGTGTAAATGTGCGGTTTGGATCTGTTTCCAAGTTCCCCTGGACTCTTCATATTAACGCCTCTGTGACTCATTCTGGGCAACATGTGGCTGCATAGCATAGTCTTTATAAGACTATAAAAGCAGAAAGTCTAGCTGAGAATCACTTCGATTTTATGCTGCATCTGTCATTTGCTGGCTCTAACACTGAGAACCAAGCAATCACAAGATTGCTGATCACCCAGTTCTCACTCTCTTTTCTGCCTCTTCAGGTCTTACTGGAGCACTGGTCTGTGGAAGGGACGGGACCTGATAGCTCAGGTTCTCAGCAGAAAGCTGGAAGGCTGAGCCATCCACTAGTCAGGCATGTGAGTGGATCCTGACATTATTGTCAGGATCCCACAAGAACCTTGACCAGCTCTGTGACGTCAACCAACAGCAGGCTTTATATTTAGAAACTATCAGCGCAGCACTATATTTTTTCTTTAACAGCAGGCTTTAGCCTGCTGTAAACTGAATCTGGGTCACAGGAGTGCAGAACGATGTGCACTCCTGTGACCCACATAAGAAGTATGACCAAACAAGCAAGAAAGAACAGTCACCACAATAGCAAATGTAACCTAGTTAATGCTTGTGGTTTTATATGTCATATGGGAACATTCTAGTCATCGTTTATGCTTGAGAGAGCAGAGGTGTAACAGGAAAGAATACATGAGTGTTACATTATTTAAATTTTTTTTTTTAAATGGTGGTTTAATTTTGTATATTGTTTCTTTATAGTTTCCCAAGGTAGATCCCTTTGGAGGGACATTTGATGATACAAATTTGAGAATTTATTCAAAATATGATAGTCCCAATATGCGTTTGGTAAATCTCATCTGTGCACAAGGAATTGTAGGCCCTGCTAATTCCTCTTTCACACAGACGGACCTATAGGGTCCACCTGTCAGTTTTTCAGGTGGACCCGATCAGACCATCTACATATTGCTCTCTATGGAGCAGTGGATATCAATGGACATGTGTCTGTTGACACCTGCCGACATCCAATCTGATCCCGTCCGCTAAAAACAGACAGATGGTGATCTGTTCCCCATCCCTCTGGCAGATCAGATCGGATGACAGTTGAATAGAAATGGACAGGCGATCCTTTTCTATCTGATAGCCTATAGAGGACAGTGGGCTGTGTCCTTGTCTGCCTTGCATTAGCAGAGTGAACACGGACCTGTCATCCGCCAACTCGGCAGGAATCAGTGGAAAGATCCCCTGCTGCGCAGGTGAATCCACCAGCCAACTCCCCCATTGTGGAAGGACCTCAAACCCACTAAAACAATAAATATTTGTGAAATAAATTACCTTTTAAAAAATGAACAACAAAGAAGTGTGTGGTTAAAATCTTTCCTTAACCAGTTCTGAAACGTTAGGATTTGCCCCCTTAATGATCAGGCCATTTTATGTGATTCGGCACTGCGTTACTTTAACGGAAAATTTGCACGGTCGTGCAACACTATACCCAAATAAAATTTCCCACAAATAGAGCTTTCTTTTGGTGGTATTTGATCACCAGAGCGATTTTTATTTTTTGCGCTATAAACAAAAAAAGTGCGACAATTTTTTTTTCACATTCTGCTATATACCATTCCCAAAAAAATAAATTTGAAAACCAAAATTTTTCTTCCTTTGAGGCCAATTCGTATTCTACTACATATTTTTTGTAAAAAAATTGCACTATGCATATTTTGATTGGTTTGCGCAAAAGTTATCGCGTCTACAAACTAGGGGAAAGATTTATGACATTTTTATTTATTTGTTTTTTTTACTTGTAATGGCGGCAATCTGGGATTTTTAGCGGGACTGAGACATTGTGGCGGACAGATCGGACCCCTAACTGGCATTTTTGACACTTTTGGGGGGACTAGTGAGTAATCAGTGCTAAAAATATGCACTGTTACTGTAATAATGACATTGGCAGGGAAGGGCTTAACCTAGGGATGATCAAAGGGTTAGGTGTGAGCCTAGAGGAGTGTTTTATAACTGTATGGGGGAGGGACTTGCGAAATTACCATAGAAACCTGTGATCCTATATAGAACCCTCTGTGATCATTTCAGAGAGAAGAAAGGTCTTCTGTGTTTGCAACAGCTGACTGTCCTTCTTTCTCAGCGGGGAGTGATCCCGGGTGCCGGGTGGCAATTGGAGCCGCCTGCCCCGTGCATAGGCATCCCCGCTGCCTAGTGGGGGCGGGAGCGCTCCGCCCCCAGCAACACACGCACGACTGACGTAGAGCTACGTTGGTTCGCGCAGGAGAGCCAGCCTGTCGCAGTAGAACTGCGGCGAGCGGTCGGGAACCAGTACAAAATTCACTATAACTTTAACCACTTCAATACAGGGCACTTTCACCCCCTTCCTGCCCAGACCAATTTTCAGCGCTGTCACATTTTGAATGATAATTACTCAGTTATGCAACAATGTAACCAATCAAAATGTTTATCAATTTTTTCACACAAATAGAGCTTTCTTTTGGTGGTATTTAATCACCACTGGGTTTTTTATTTTTTGCAATATAATTTATTATATTTTTTACATTTTATTTTTTGCAATTCGAAAATTAAAAAAAAAAAAACAAAAAAAAAAAAACCTTTTTTTTTTAATTTCTATTCTAAAATTTTGCAAATAAGCCAAAATGTATACTGCTATATATCTTTGGTAAAAATAATCCAAATTAGTGGATATTATTTAGTCTGTGTGAAAATTATAGAGTCTACAAGCTGTGGTGCGAATTATTGAAATTTGATCACACCTGACGTACTGATGGCCGATCTCATTTCTTGAGGCACTAACAAGCCAGGACAGTACAAATACCCCCAAATTACCCCTTTTTGGAAAGTAAACATTCCAAGGTATTTAGTAAGAGGCATTGGGGTTTATTTAGTAAAGGCAAATCCACTGTGCACTACAAGTGCACTTGGAAGTGCAGTCGCTATAGATCTGAGAGGGACATCCAAGGAAAATGAGAAACAGCATTTTTGCTTGCACATGTTTGGATAACAGAAATCAGCAGATCATTTCAGATCTTCCCTTTAGATATACAGCGACTGCACTACCAAGTGCACATGCAGTGCAAATTGGATTTGCCTTTAGTAAATCAACCCCATTGTGAGTTTTTTGAAGTTGTAATTTTTTCCCACAATTCTTGGGAAAATTAAGAAATAGATTTTTTTTTTTACACATAATTGTCATAATAACGTTCTTTCTCACACACAGCATATGCATACTTGCAATTACACCCCAAAATACATTCTGCTACTCCTTCTGAATATGGCAATATCACATATATGAGACTTTGTCACAGTCTGGCCACATACAGATGCCCAACATGCAAGGAGCACCGTCAGGTGTTCCAGGAGCATAAATTATGAATAAAAGACCAGGAATCAGCAGACCAGTTCCCTTCCCAGTAAGCACCAAAACCATGTGCCGCAGATGCATCCGTAAATAAACTAAGAGCAGAAGCAGAACAAAATTCTTCCTGCCAAACTGAAGATCCATTAAAACCATCCAAAAACTTTAACCAAACTACCAAATCCTCAGCAATGGCAGGAGAAATCCTGACAAAATGAAGAGGGGAATAAACCCCAGAAATGGCCCTATACAAGCGCTTACAAAAAGCCCTGCCCATAGGCAGAACCCGAGAAGCAAAGTTCAAAAGCCCTAAAAGAGACTTAATAGTCCTTAACTGAACTTTTTTCGTACTCAAAATAAACTCCAACAAAAACTTAATCATGGAAACCTTGGCAGCAGGGAGTCAAAACTCCATCAAGACTGTGTCAATTTCAATACCTAAAAACTCAAGGTTGGTGGTATGGTATACAGCAGCTACTTCCTTTAAAAACATTTCTTGAACTATCTCAGGAAATTCAATTACTGAGGGTAAATTGTCAACAATAAAACATCCTGAACCAAAAAATGCAGGCAAAGAAAAACTGAACCTAAAACCATTATACAAAGCAATGGCTTTGCAATTATCTGGTTACTCCAGGAGCCAGGGAAGCATTTTTTCCCAGCTCACCGGAGTTGCCGCTCTTTTGAAAAGCTGGTCCTTCGCAGAAGGGACAGAAGGCGGATTATTTCTCTTAAAGCATTGCGAAATTGGGTGATTACCTGTACAATTTGAACACTTGTGTTTAAATTTACAATTAGAACAAATACATTCGCCTTCATTGAAGGCAAAACACACTCCTTTACGCATTTGTCCAAACGTGGAAGATCGCAAAGGAGCAGTAGACTTCTGGGGCAATAACAAATTAATCCACAAACCTACATCTTTTACCCCCCATTTTAAAGATTTGTGAATTGAAAGCTTCTGCCTGAATGATTTATCATAAAGATACCAAGCAAAACCAGGAAAATGTTTATAAGCTTCCAAAATGATGTCTAGGTGTTGAAAAAGCCCAGAACACAATTCGGGATGTCTTTCACTTAAGACACTGGCAAAAATACAAAAGCCCTGCAACCAATTATTGAAAGATCTAGGAACGGTCCTAGATCTCTCCTCATAAGGTTTGTCACCATCCGTCCTTGAAGCTTTGCTACTGGGCAGTAAAGCTAAAAAATCCACAAAATCTCCCCTCCATATTTTTTCCTTAACAGCATCATTTAAATGGAATCCTAAAGGGGAAATTTCACACGGCAAACTTTCTTTTAACCACTTAACGTCTAGCCACGTAGACCTACGTCGGCTGACTTTAAGGGGTTATACCGGGATGATGCCTCTAGCTAGAGGCATCATCCCGGTATCGTGGTTTGAAGCCGACGGTCGGCTTTTTGTCGGTAACGACCAAAGCGGCTCGGGAGCCGCTCGATCGTTACCCCTCCCGCCTCCTTCCATGGCTTTGCTCGGGGCTCCCGTCCCACCGGGAGCCCCGAGCACCCAGCCGGCACGTCCGCCGGCTGGATGGAGTCCCGATGAATGCCGGAAACGGCATCGATCGGGTCTCCGATGACGTAACCCGGAGGCGGCGTCCATGACGTCACTTCCGGGTTACTGTGCTGCAAAAGGCGGCAGATTTGAAAAACGGCTGTATGCAAAAATGCCGTTTTCGGCGTTTTGCATACAGGGAAGTGTAGTGGAGGGGTCTAGGGTCTTTTAGACCCTCGATCCCTCCATAAAGTGTACCTGTCACTACATATTGGTGTCACAAGGGATGTTTACATTGCTTGTGACAGCAATAAAAGTGATCAGATTTTTTTTTAAAAAAAACTGTAATAAAGTTAAAAAAAAAAGAAAAAATAAATAGGAAAAAAAAAAAAATTTAGCCGTCCCATCACCGTTAGCTCGCGCACAAAAAAAAACGTATACGCAAGTCGAGCCGCGAATGAAATCGCTGTTCAAACCACACATGTGAGCTATCGCCGCGATCGCCAGAGCGTGGGCAATAATTAAAAAAAAAGAGCTACACTCTAACTCTAAACTGGTAACCGTTAAATACATTTTAAGCGTTGCAGATTGAGATCTCTATTGACCGCAGTTTGTCGCCATCCCACGGGGGGGGGGGGTGCAATTTTAAACCGTAACATGTTGGGTATCTATTTACTCGGCGTGACATCATCTTTCACAATATACAAAAAAATGGGCTAGCTTTACTGTTTAGTATTTTTTAAATGCAGTGAAATGTGATTTTTCAAATTTTTTCCAAAAAAATGGCGTTTTAAAGACCGCTGCGCAAATACCGCGTGACAAAAAATTTTGCAATGACCGACATTTTATTCTCCAGAGTCTTTGCTAAAAAAATATATATAATGTTTGGGGGTTTTAAGTAGTTTTCTAGCAAAAAATACTGATTTAAACTTGTAAACAAAAAGTGTCAAAAATAGGCTTAGTGGTAAAGTGGTTAAACAGACATCAGGCACAAAAGGTGAAGAAACAGGGATTACAGGGGGGGGGGGGGGGGATACCTCAGAAGCATGTAAATCAGGTCGAGCTGCAGGAAGCAAAGCCTCAGACCATACCTCACTCAGGGGGTCTACAACAGATGATCCAGTAACAAAAGGAACATTTACATTAGAATTAGCAACATTACTAACAGATGAATGCACATTCTCAGAATTATGAGAGACTTTAGAACAAAATGCAGTTAACATATTAAAGAAATCCTGCAGCATATTAGACTGACCTCCAGAAACTGCGTCACTAACGACCGCAGTTTCAACAGCACAATCAGGCAGGTCCGTAGATTCAGAGTGGACGACCGTTGAAGGCTGTATGACTGGTACCTGGACAGCAGGCCGACCGGATGAAACGACCGCTCCAACACCCTGTAAAGAAGGAGAAAAATTAGCTGAAGGGGCCGACGTGAGACTGGTACTACAAGTACCTTTAATATGCCTCCCCTTCTTTCCAGAGCTTCTTGAAGACGAAGTGGAATCCTCTTCAAATCTCCCAGGACATTTTGCCGAGCGGTGCGGGCGTCCATCTTGCCTCCCGGAAACAGTCGAACGGAACTGACGATCCGGAACTGCGTCACCGGGGTCACGGACAGCCGCTCCTATAGGAAGACCTTGGCGAACGGAAATAGAGTCAGCGGAAAGCGCCATAGGGACCGGAACGACGTCATCGGAAACAGCCAAAGATGGTCGGCAAGGCTCCACCGGCTCCGGGACCGATGCAACGGATAGGCAATGTCTCATCCATTCTTCACCGTCAGCTTCCCCAGCCCGGTCTAACAGCCTCTTCAGTAAAGATTCCATCATCAGGTATGAACAACAGACTGACGAATAATCTTCTTTACTTCTGTATGTTGCTACCGCTGACTGAATTTTCACATCTCTAGGTGACTTTTCCATACAATTTGGACCAATCCCAGGTAAGTTAATATCATTAACCAATTAAAATACTAGACTTGTTAACCAATCAACCTAGGGTTGTAATAACCAATTATATTGTTCACTTTATGACCAATAACATCCTTCTATCTTTTTTTTTTTTTTTTAAAAGAACTGTCATGCCACAACCCCATAAATGAATGTCAGGTACATTTTATGACCTGCCCTTCATTTTTATGAATAATTTCCTAACGACCTATCACATTTTTGAAGGCCCTGGAGCACCAGGACAGTGGAATAACCCTCAAAATGACCTCATTTTGTTAAGAAAACACTCCAACGTATATTCTATGAGGCATTGTGAGTGTTTTGAACATGTCATTTTTTTTCACAAGTTTTTGGAAAATATGGAAAGAAAATGAAAACAAAATTGTCAGTTGATAAGATATTTCTAACACATAGCATGGACATAGCAAAAATGACACCCCAAAGTACATTCTGCTACTCCTCCTGAGTATGGTGATACCACATGTGTAAGACTTTCACACAGCCTGGCCACATACAGAGACCCAACATCCAAGTAGCACCTTCAGGCATTCTTGGAGAATAAATTACACAAATAATTTCCAGACTACCTATCACAGGACAATGAAAACACCAACAAAATGACCCCATTTTGGAAAACAAACACCCCAATGTATAATTCTTGAGGCATGGGCTGAAGATAGGTACTTTGTACTTAGGTACTCTGATGAGCTGCAGATAGGTACCTGGGATACTCTGATGGGCTGGAGACAGGTACTCAAGTATTCTGATGGGCTGCAGAAAGGTACTCGGGTACTCTAATGGGCTGGAGACAGGTACTTGGGTACTCCGATGCACTTCAGATAGGTACTCAGGTACTCTGATGGGCTGCAGATAGGTACTCAGGTACTCTGAATGGCCTGAGGCAGGTACTCGGTTACTCTTGGCTGGAGACAGGTATTCGGGTACTCTAAAGGGCTGGAGACAGGTACAGTATTCGGGTACTCTGATGGGCTGGTGACAGGTACTCTGGTACTCTGATGACAGATACTTGGGTATTCTGATGACAGGTACTCGGGTACTCTGATGGGCTGGTGACAGGTACTTGGGTACTCTGATGAAAGGTACTCGGGTACTCGGGTAATCTGAGGGGTTGTGACAGGTACTCAGGTAATCTGATGGGCTGGGGACAGGTATTCTTTATTAGTGGGCAATCAGTGTGTTTTACTTTGTGCTGTAAGCGGTAACTAGCTGTTACAGTGATCTCCTCCTCACACAGGATCGGTGTGTGAGGAGGAGAACCCAGTAACAGCTAGTTACTGTGGCTTGTTTACATTCTATGACCAGCCATGATTGGACACAGCCAGTCACATGGTAAATGCCTGTCATGCCTGTCATCTTTCTTGTCACACCATCAGTGCCTTTCTGCCAGCCAACCTTTTTTCAGTCTTCAACTTCTTATTGCCAAACGTTGGCGGCATGTCATGCCAGTTAGCCCAAACAGTTCCATAGGCATCTGTTTTGTTTTGCAGAAGAAACTCATAAAGTTCAGGAGATGTATAAAAGTTGTCGGTTGTTATGCAATAGCCCTGACTTAGCAATGGCTCAATGAGTGAAAGAATTGAAGATGTTGCCATTCCATAGTTGCTGTATTTTGGATTGAATTTTGTTCCTTTTTCAGTGTATATGTCTGAATTCCAAATATAGCCAGTTGACGATTCGTATAGCATGTAGGATATTACGCCAAATCGTGCTCCCTTTGATGCAATGTATTGTACCCAGCTGAGCCTTCCTTTGTAGGCCATTAGACTTTCATCTATGCTAATATCTCTTTCTGGTACATAGCTTAGTTGGAAATTCTTTAGAATTATTTGATAAACTTCACTTTTTTTTTCTGTGTCAAGGGGCCTTACCCGAGGGGGGCCACCCCTGCAGCTAGAAGAGTCAGTGGAAGGGTGTCAGTAAAGGGGATGCTATTGAGTGTCCCGATGATAATGTAGACACACCAAGTCTAGTGCTGGAGAGAAAAGAGCAAGGAGACTTAACCCTTTCCATACATGTGGCAGTATGGATTAGGCAGTGCAGCTGCTTCCACAAGCAACCTGGTGAGGCCAAGTAAGAGTTGTCCTTATCCATTGTTAATAGTTTCAGTTGGAGTATCCCACTATTCCCTTCTCCCATCCAAGTTCCAAAATAAACACTAAAAGCCAATACCCCTGGACTGTTTATTGTGTGACTAGCCATCAGGAGTAAGGAGGGATGTGTTAACTGTTCCCTAAGTGACTGTGTACTGGTAATTAGAGGTGGCCCAAGAGTCATCATACAGCAAGCCCTACGAGGACAGTGCTACACACTTAACAGCAGTGTGAGATGTAGGACCGCTGGGCAAGGAGATTGAGTAGGCTGATGAACATGTTTCAGGGACCAGCCCCTTTGTCAACGTCATGCCACTCAGGGTAAAACAAGGCTATTTAAACCAGCAAATGAGGGAAAAGATAATTGACAGCTGCAAAACCCATTAAACTTTTGTTTAAAAAGGCTGACAAGGGAAAATGACAGGGGACTGTTATATGTACTGTTGTTGGGTAAGAGACATTCCATTTCCTTAACGTAGTTTTGTTTATTGAGCACCACGGTTGCTCTCCCCTCACTTGCTGGTTTTATAACTATGTTCCTTTTTTTCTCCAGAGGGCTGATACTAGCATGTCTTTTTTTATCAATTTTCTTATTTTCTAAGGAATCTTTCACACTAGCGGACCGATCTTGTCTGCCTGTCAGTTTTTCAGGGGGACCCGATCAGATCCTCCCATCTCCTCTATGGAGCAGTGGGTGTCAATGGACATGTGTCCATTGACATCCGCCGACATGCGATCTGATCCTACCTGCTAAAAACAGACAGATGGGGGATCCATTCCCCATCCATCTAGCAGACCAGATGACAGTCCGATGTAAATGGACAGGCGATCTGTTTACATCCAACTGCCCATAGAGGAAAGGTGGCCGTGTCACAGACCAGTCATCTACCTGCTCAGTGGGGATCAGCAGACAGATCCCCCGCTGAGCAGGTGGATCCGCTAGAAGAGTCCGCCTGTGTATAAAAGCACTAATTTTTTTAAATTGTCCAGTACTATTGTTCTAAAAACATCAATGTAATTGGTTCCAGAAACCAGAAAGTTACACACAGATTTGCTGGAAAGATTACAATGGAGAAAACCGTTATGTCTGTACATATCACTAGTGTTGTTATTTAATGGGGGCTTTGATAAAAAATATTTCTTCAAGATAATTATTTCGAACATGTTTGCAAACATTAATATGTGTCACACTTATTGAGGTTAATTTACTAAAGGCAAATAGACTGTGCACCCATTGCATAGTAAATATAGTAAAGCTCTGCTGATTTCCATCATCCAGTCATGTGCATGCAAAAATGCTGCTTTTTTTTTTTTTTTTTTTTGCATATAATAGGGTATTCTTTACAAAGTGAAGCTTTACCACTTTACAATATACACTGTACACTTGCAAAGTCTATTTGTCTTTAGTAGATTCAACCCATTGAGAACATTTCTAGGGGCAAATTCAAGACCCTTATCCAACACTGTTACTTATTCATCAGTCAGTACTGTCCCACTCAGAATGAAAGTGGTTGTAAACTCTTTATCCCAACTTCAGCTAATTTCAATCCTTATTAATAAAGCTATAGATCACTGCCTGTTAAAGTTTCCCTACTTGTTCCTTTTTCTTGTATTCTGTCCCACAATGTTTGATTACATCACCGGCGCGTGAGCTTCACATCCTTCGATTCCCCTTTAACATCCTGCCATGAGTTCTGCTCTCTGCGGCACAGCTTAGAAGACATGCGAGACTGGGCAGTCATTCCCAGCTTCCTTGCTTGGTTGCCGTAGTAACATTGATTGAGAAAGAGAGGCTTAAAAAAAATAAGAGCACATGTGCAAGATTTCGGCAAGGGAAAACAAGGAAGAGCGGAAATGACGTCCACAGGGAACTCAGAAAACAATACTCAAGATGGTGCAGCCTAATCCCGGAAGAAGAATTGATTAAAAATTACAAAAAAACAGTAAGTACTAAGCATTTTTGGGTACACTAGACTGGGCTATTATTGTAAAAAATTTTACTTATTACATTATATGAAAAGCACGATATGAAGTGCAGAGTTTACTTCCACTTGAAGATACCCTCACCCTTGATGTCCTCTTTCTTTTTCTTCTTCCTGCCCCCTCTACATCCTTAAATGTGTCTTAAATATAGCCTATCCCTGCTTTCTGTCCTGGGGTGATCCATTTCTTTTTTTGTGGGGGTTTCTCATAGAAAAAGAAGGATGACTTTGTTTGGGGTCATCATATGCCTCCAGAAGGGGCATACCTGGCACTAGTGGGGGGATAGAAATCACCCCCTGGGGTGTCTGAATTATCAGACCCTTTCCAATTTTTATTCATATAATGCCCTCCCCTTGGACCACTATTCCTATAAGGAAAGGCTCCATTATCATGATGTTATCTATTAGGGGGTGGGTTTTCCCAATAATTTGGTTTATAAGTATTCCAAGAGTTCTCTCATTGTGGCCTCCTATGGACCATATTGCCCCCAACAAGGAAGGATTCTGCACAGAGGGAGCTATTCAATCCTCCCCTAACTTTAGTTGCCATTTATACGCTTGAATCATCTAAGTTTACATTTTTATATTTAACAAAATCACAAATATCCATTTTGTGCTGAGAACTAATAGGAAACACCCAATGCTCTAGAAAATCATTAAAGCAAAAAATGTTTGCTCTTCAAACTGACGCACAGAGCGGAGCTTATCGTTTCGGGAGAGAAAGTGTAACATACTGCGGGCTGCTTGATTCCACTGACCCTGCAGTGGCGTAGTTTGCCTGCGAGCTTGATCCATGCATAGGGGGAGGTGACAGCTCTGTACTTTTTATATGTCTGCATGTTTTATTTACAACGGAGTGTGTATCTAACTGTTATGCAATAAAATTGTTATATACAGTGAGCACTATAATGCTTGTCTCTTTTTGAGTTTGGCCATTTGGTACATGCACATGCACATTACACAGTCGGTTATTTATAAGTGTTACTATAGTTTGTGAGTACGCACTGTTACAGTTCTTTATGTTTACATTATTCAAGTTTCTTAGACAAGTCTATGTGTGTGTGTGTGTGTGTGTGTGTTTGTTTTTTTGGATGTTGGGGTGGAGAGCAAAATTGCATAGGGTGGCCCCAAAAAAATGTTTGCCCAGGGCCCAATCCATATTAAAGTCGGCCCTGTAAGTATGACATGTTTGTTATTTTAAAAAAATACAATTTAACCTGTAATATCTCTTTAACTGGAGAAAAGTCATGTCTCCAGGATGGCTATGCTGTCTGGTAGAATTGTGTAAATCTCTGCAATGATCGGACAGAAAGCCAAATCATTCGACAGGTAAAACAGCTCTCCTATTTATTTCATCTGTGTATTTAACTGTTTACCTCCAGAAAGCCACACACATAGGTTGAGTACAGTATGTAAAACATGGAGAGAAGAGCATTAATTGTCCCACATTAACATTATACATCACTTTAATGAAGCTAGAGCAAAATGTCCAACATAATATGGAAATGCAGAAATCATCTTGTTGCCGAATACGACGCAGTCATTCCTGTGTTATGTTATGCTAAATTGAGCCAGGAAAGCAAATGTATCATGCTCTAAAAGGATTACTGAGGTCTGAGGATTAGTGAGCTAATTTGAAAATTCATGTTCTGCCAAGCAAAATGCAATAAATCATCCTTCATCTCAGGGTATTATTATCCATTTACGGCACCCTTTGCAAGTAGTATAATTTCTACTGAATTTGTAATGCATCTAGTAGTTTAATGGTATTCCATGATGCCGATGTCTTTATTTGTCTTACTAAAATAAATCTAAATCTTAAATTCAAGATACTAACAACAACTCACAAAGTCATCCACAACTCTGCCCCCAGCTACATCACTAACCTAGTCTCAAAATACCAACCAAATCGTTCTCTTTGTTCCTGCCAAGACCTCCTACTTTCTAGCTCCCTTGTCACCTCCTCCCATGCTCGAATCCAGGACTTCTCCAGAGCCTCTACCATCCTCTGGAACTCCCTACCCCTCTCTCTGACTATCTCCTACACTGTCCACTTTTAGACAATCCCTGAAAACTCCTCTCTTTAGAAAGACCTATCCTGCCCCTACCTAACAAGTGTACATTTATTTTCTCCATCAGCCTATCCCCCCTAACTTTTGTATCTCTTGACCCTCCCTTTTAGATTGTAAACTCTAACGAGCAGGGCCCTCTGATTTCTACTGTCTTAAACTGTATTGTAATTGTACTGTCTGCTTGTATGCTGTAAAGTGCTGTGTAAACTGTTGGCTCTCTATAAATCCTGTATAGTAATAATACTAAGCTGGAGAAGCTTTGCTAATAAATATACAATACATAACAGCTGGCTACTGAGCTTTATTTAGGGCTACTTTGTAGTCCTGGTCTGCCCATATCTAGCTTATATGTGAGTAGCACCCTCCTAGCATAGTTTGCTAGGCAAATTTAGCTTTGGCTACCTCTGTAATCAAGAGAGCAGTAATTGTTTGCTCTGGCCTTTTCAGGGCCTTACAAGCTGGGAATTTGATTGCTTCCCACTGTCTGTGGGGAAAGTTTTCAGAGCTTCTGGCAGTAGGTTCAAATGAATCAGCCTGAATATTTATTGGGTTCTGGCCAATCCCTGGAGGGGAGGTGTCCAGATGGGGGCCTTTATATACATAATCTGAGACACTGGTGACCAATGTTCCTTCTCCTCAGGAGGATTTCAAAGGTTTAGGGGCTGCTGCTTTCAGGCAGCCCATGGACCATACAACGGCTCCAGAGGCCTCAGAGGTGCCAGGATAGAGGACTTGAATGGACGTTGCTCAGAGCAAATTGCAGAACTAAACTACCAGGGTCCTGAGAGGCACTGCCTTGCTCACTGCACTGTGTCCACAGGAAGCTGGAAGGAGATAGCTGTCCTGGGGTCTTGTTAGTAGTGACCTTAAGTTGATTCCTGAGTGCTGGAAGCTGAATAGTTGCGTACTGATGCAAGGTAACCAGACGCCCAAAAATGTGCCCCATGGTCTTCAGCTATGGGGCCTTGGACTGTTCACCATGAGATACTACTACTAGAAAAGGCTGTCCTCTAACTGCTAGCTACTACTGACCATTTTGAAGTACTCCATGCCCTAGCCCCTCCCCTGTTAAACATTTCATCAAGCAATAAACCTTAAAGTGTTGCTAAACCCAGGACCCTGCAATCACTATATCTGGACTCCCACAGTGCACAGAACATGAAAGTGCAATTATTCTAGTAAATATAAACTGTCCTTTTAGGCTGTGGGACCCCTGACCCTCTGTCTGGACAGTGCTGATTGGCCCTGTGCTGATCACATGCACTTTCCCAAGAAAAAAAACAAAACTCTAGCAATACACACCAAGCTGAGCATGTGCATAGTGCCCCCCCCCCCAAGGCTTTGTTCTATCAGCAGATGGATTAGGGACAGTGTAAGAAAGGGAGGATCACAAAAGACAGGATCAAACAGCCTTTTTACACAATGCAGAGGATTAAGCCCTTAGGTTATAGGAGTATAATAAGCATGCTTTACTGCATATACAGACTGATTTTACCATTGTGGGTTTAGTAACACTTTTTAAAAAGACATCTCCTAGACTGTTTTTTGGAGCCAGTGTGAATAGACTGTTGCTTGCACGGATGGGTGACCTCTGTACTTATTGGGGAAGAACCGGTTAAAAACAGTGGCCTACATGCATTTTTACATACAATTCCTAGTTGATATTGCATATCTGACTCTGCATTACCTCTAAAGTGGTTGTAAAGGTGGAAGTTTTTTTTTTTACCTTAATGAATTGTCTGCATTAAGTTAAAAAAAGTTCTGTGAGCAGCCCCCGGTAGGAGAGAATGTCAGATGCATCAGTTTATGCAAATATGTCATACAGAATATTTCCAATAAAAAGACAGGCTAAGAGCTTGGTTTTTAAAGCAGGGGTGTCCAACCTGTGGCCCACGGGCCAAGATGGCTATGAATGAGGCCAAACACAAAATCATAAACTTACCTAAAAATTTTATATATATTTTTTTGCGAATACATGCAGCCAAAGAAAAATTTGAGAGTGTCTCTTTACTGGACTTTTATTATTTTTATCTCCTTACAGAAAAAAATCCTACTCTTCACAATCACGCCTTATTCTTGTCATCAGTTATCAGAAACACCTTTATGAATGAAGCACTCGAAGGGCAAAATTAGAAACAAAATATTTGATAAGCACCTTGAGAATTCATTGAGAATTACTACTACATCCATCACACCAGATGTTGATGCATTAGCTTATCAAAAACAGTGTCAAATTTTGCACTCGTTTTATGTTGCCCTCTTTTATTTTTATAATAAAAAATATTACAAAAAAATGAAGTTTTATTACTCAGATATGTACATTATCATTGATTGAAAATTTGTGATCTGCGTGACTTTTTCTGCTCATCATGGCTCAAGACAATTCCTCTTCTCCCAATGTGGCCCAGGAAGGTCAAAAGGTTGGACATCCCTGGTTTAGAGGTATTTTCACAGCAATGTTCTTAGCATTCTGTAAGCTTTAGAGCCTGAAGCCAGTGGAGCTTTAGTAAAAGGAATGGAGGAAAAAAAAAGCCCTCTTAGTGACAAATGACCAGGTCTATCCCAGTCATAGAGTTCTCCTTTCTGCAGAAAGACCTCAGGAGGACACTGCAGGCTCCATACTGCAGGCTGTATTTTTTGAATGGATTGTAAATCGCAAAAGCACATTCATCAGCAAAATGCGTTGGGGTGCCATTTGGAATAAAAGGCATTGCATCTCACCGATGTATGCAACATGGCTTGATTTGTATTGAGGTAACTCCTGCGTCACCTCAATACAATAGTGTGAATGGTGCTTTAATAATGTGTCTCTTATAGGTGCCTGGAGTTCTGCTTTAAATAAATGGTTCAAATTATGGCAATGGTAAACCAACTATTTCCAATAAATCTCCACATCTTTTACCTTGTAGTTGCAAAAACCTTACACTGTTCTAAAATACACGAGACAAGTGTGGAAACTGGTTATAATTTTGGAAACAGTATATATATATATAAGTTGCGCTAAAGAGTGAAAACATATATAATTATATGTTATAAAGTCCAAAATAAAGTCCGTATATAAGCAAACAGCACGTCTGATGAATTAACTGTGCAGGTACCGCTTCCCGGAGACAAATAATATATAAACCCAAAGGAAAATTCAGGAAGTCCTCAGGAGATAGACGTCAATCAAACCCCGTGTTCCTGGATGGATCTCCTCAGTGTTGGGTAATCAAAGGAAAAGATATAGTGAGCATATAGATTCCAACCGTGCCACCGAAGAGGGCTATCATACATATGCCCTTACCAGCTCCAAATATTTTAAGGCAGAGAAGTTCCAAGACCGACCAAAACACTTCCACTGGGGACACTGGTAGAGGCTCAGCATACAGATGAGGTCAACCGTAAAATATAAGAAGGCAGACCATAGCGTAAAACCCACGGATATATACGGACTTTATTTTGGACTTTATAACATATAATCATATATGTTTTCACTCTTTAGCGCAACTTATATATATATATATATATATATACTGTTTTTAAGGTGATAGTCACACTTGAAGTTGCAGCTTCACAATCTTTTGTTGGTCTAGCGCAGTTGTTCACATTTTTCTTTTATAATTTTGGAAAGAATTCCAGTGCAAACCTCTGGACCCTATTTCCTCTTTAACCACTTCTGGCCTGGAAGATTTTTCCCCTTAATGACCAGGCCATATTTTGCGATTCGGCACTGCGTTATTTTAACGGACAATTGCGTGGTCCTGCAACACTGTACCCAAATGAAATTGATGTCCTTTTTTCCCCACAAATAGAGCTTTCTTTTGGTGGTATTTGATCACCTGTGCGGTTTTTATTTTTTGTGCTATAAACAAAAAAATAGTGACAATTAAAAAACAATATTTTTCACTTTCTGCTATACAACATTCTAAAAAAAAAATTTAAAAATCAAAATTTTTAACATTTTAGGCCAATTTGTTTTCTGCTACATATTTTTGGTAAAAAAAATCACAATAAGTGTATTTTGATTGGTTTGGGCAAAAGTTATCACGTCTACTAACTACGGGAAAGATTTATATAATTTTTCTTTTTTCTTTTTCTAGTAATGGCGACGATCTCTGTTTTCCTCTAGACATAAAGAGTGCCCCTTTGTTCTCTGTGTTGACCTTAAAGTGAATAACTCAACACCAAGTTCACTATATGGACCCCTCGTGTATTTATACATGTTGATCATATCCCCCCTTAATCTCCTCTTCTCAAGAGAGAATAAATTCAGTTCCTCTAATCTTTTTTCATAGGTGAGCTTCTCCATGGCTCTTATCAGTTTGGTTGCCCTTCTCTGCACTTTCTCCAGTTCCCTGATATCCTTTTTGAGAACTGGTGCCCAAAACTGAACTGCATATTCCAGATGAGGTCTTATTAATGATTTGTACAGGGGCAAAATTATATCTCTCTCTCTCTCTGGAGTCCATGCCTCTGTTAATACAAGAAAGGACTTCTCTTGCTTTGGAAACCACAGCTTGGCATTGCATGCTATCATTAAGCTTAGGATCTACCAGAACACCCAGATCCTTCTACGATATGGATTCCCCCAGTTCTACTCCCCCCCGTTTGTATGATGCATGCATATTCTTAGTCCCCAAGTGCATAACTTTACATTTATCAACATTAAACCTCATTTGCCACATATTTGCCCAATGAAACAGTTCATTGAGGTCAGATTGTAAGTTGGAGACATCCTGTAAGGACGTTATTCCACTGCAAGCTTGGTGTCATCTGCAAAGACTGAAATGGTACTTTAAATCCCAGACCCTATATCATTTATAAAGATATTATAAAGTAAGGGTCCCAACACTGAACCTTGGGGTACACCACTGATAACCTTAGACCATTCAGAGTAAGATTAATTGACCACTAGTCTCTCTGAATTCTATCTTTTAGCCAATTTTCTATCCATTTACAAACTGATCTTTCCAAGCCTGTAGACTTTACCTTACACATTAGCCGTGTGTGGGGAACTGTGTCAAACACTTTTGCAAAATCCAAGTATACTACGTCCACAACCACCCCTCTGTCCAAGGTTTTACTTACCTCCTCATAAAAAGAATTCAGGTTTGTTTGACAACTTCTGTCTTTTATGAATCCATGCTGTCTGTTGCTTAAAATATTTTTTTCCAGCAGGAACTCATCCACGTGGTCTTTTATTAACCTCTTTACGACCGCTCGCCCCAAATGTACTGCGGCAGTATAACGCTTCTGCGTTTTTAGTATAGGCTGGATTTGCAGCTGCAAAATCTCCACTCAGTAGTCATGTAGAGATGTGTTGAATACCAGATCCAACTCTCCAGGACTCATCACCGTGGGCCTGTCAGCTTCAACATACAGATATATACACACTCAATGAGATGTTCCTGGAGTGATAGGATGTATATGATAGTATGAAGGGGATGTGCTGAAGGGACAGGTGTGAACAGTGACAAGGATGGTAATCACTTGATAGGTTTGTATAGGAGAGTTCAAGATGGTATTTAGGAATGCAGATAGGTTAGTATCGCGTATGCTAACAGGTGGTGAGGATAGCAGATGACAAATACAGGATAGAGTAACCCAGTGCAAGGATAGATAGTAGTAGACAGGAGAGCTAGCAATCTATGCAGCAGTGCAGATGATAGATGGTAGTAGGCTCAAGAGCTAGCAATCTATGTAACAGTGCAGATGATAGGATAGTATGGATAGGTAGTAACAGTCCTTAATGTGCATAGGTAAATAGTGCAATAAGGTTATGGAGGGTTCCCCTGCGGGGTACTTATCACTTGTAATGTTAGTAGTTTAGAGAGGTCCAGTAGATAAGGAATGATCCGGTAGCGAGATACAGGGATCAGTAGCGAGGTTCCGGTCTGCTCCAGGTAAAGGGAATAGCTGGAGGTTCTGATCGAGAGACAGGCTTGAAAGCATGTGGATAGCAAGGCAGGTTGAACAAACAATGTGAGTGAGACCGCCGGCGGTTGAAATAGCCGCTCTGCGGCGCTCAGCAGTGACATCATCGTTCTTAAAGGTATATGCGTACCACCTGAAGAGAAAGGTGGGATGCATTACAGAGGAAAGTGGTGATTAAGGGTACCGGAGGTAACAGAATCTTACAGGCAGGCAGTCGCTCCCAGGCAAATTGCCGTACATGTACGGCACTCGCGAGCACGAGGCTAGGGGGTGAGTGCACAACGCCAGCGGCGTGCTCCTGCCGCCGCTCGCAGCCGCCTGACACCCCGTGATCGTTCCCCGATGAGAGAGAAGAACAGTCAGCTGTTGTAAACACAGCTGACCATTCTTCTCCCTGGAACGATCATAGATCCCATGTGGTTCTTCTATATACTGTAGGATCACATGTCCCTATGGTCATTTCAGAAGCCACGCCCCCCACAGTTAGAATCCCTCATCTAGGCTCACATTTAACCCCTTGATCACCCATAATGTTAACTCCTTCCCTGCCAGTGTCATTATTACAGTAACAGTGCATATGTTTAGCACTGATTATTGTAGTAATGTCACTGGTCCCCCCAAAAGTGTCAAAAAGGTCAGTCAGGGGTCCGATCTGTACTCCGCAATGTCGCAAAAATTTTGATTTTTAATTTTTTATTTCTTTGAGAATTTCATAGAGCAGAATGTGAAAAATATTGTTTTTTTTTCAAAATTGTCGCTCTTTTTTTGTTTATAGCGCAAAAAATAAAAATCGCACAAGTGATCAAATACCAACAAAAGAAAGCTCTATTTTTGGGAAAAAAAAGGACATCAATTTTATTTGGGTACAGCATCGCACGACCACACAATTGTCCGTTAAAGTAACGCAGTGCCGAATCGGAAAATAGGGCCTGGTCAGGAAGGGGGCAAATCTTAAAGTGGTTAAACTCTCTAGTATCTTCCTGACTATAGAAGTTAAACTAACAGGTCTATAGTTACTTGGCGAATACTTTGATCCCTTTTTAAATATAGGCACCATATTGGCTCTACGCCAATCCAGTGGTACTATTCCAGTCCTTAACGAGTCCCTAAAATTTTGAACAAAGGCTTTGAAATTACAGCGCTCAATTCTTTTAAGATGCGTGGGTGGATGCCATCTGCTCTTTATCCACGTTTATTCTGTCTAAATATGTCTGGACCACATCACTTTTGAGCCATTGTGGATCATTTGGGGCTGTGTCAATACCGTCCTCATTATGGTCATGAGCTCCCCCATGCTCCTTTGTATATACAGAGCTGAAGAAAGTATTTAATAAATTTGCCTTCTCTTTGTCCCCAGTCACCCACTCCAGATTATTTTGTAAAGGGCCTGCATGCTCAGACCTGACATTTTTACTATTAATATATTTGAAGATTTTTTTTGGGTTTGTCCTGCTATCTTTTGCAATCTGTCGTTCATTTTGAATTTTTGCGTCCTTGATTTCCTTTTTACATAATCTGTTATATTCTTTATAACAATTAAACGATGATAGTTTTCCTTCATTTTTATTTATTTTAAAAGATGTCCTTTTTCTCAAACTTCACACAAGCAAATGCAAACAAAAATCACCCACTATTTTTAATCTTTGATACCTACAATTTTATTCTTTATATATCAAGCAAACACTTTATATACAATAAATTAGGCATGTAATACAATGAACCACATGACAAAAAAAAAAAAGTTATAAAAAGAATTTAACAAATACAATCTTCATGTACATGGACATTTATTTACAGTTCACAGATAAATGCAAGTTACAAGTGCAATTAAATATGCAACACTCTTGTATTGTTCTATCAATAGCCATGCAACTTTTAGGCACTTGAGTGCCCAGCTTTTAATGCTTTCTACATATTCAGAAAGGATGAAACATGCAGTTTACTCACTGACCGCATCAAGATATTTGTGTGGTGCTGATGTTAGTGAACCTATATTAGTGCTGGACTGGGAATAAAAACCTGCCATGACATGTCCTGGCTAATACAAGTATAGCAGACACATAGTGAAACTCCCCCTGCCACATCTGGCACTTAGTTTTTTTTTGGAGGGGAGTAGGTACCTAGTTTTGACAGGTCCCTGCTCCCACTTCCACTCAGATTGCCTAAGTGATCAAAGCAGAAGTTCTCTTCTCCCCCTCCCTCTCTGCAGTCTTTTGGGACACATCAAAGGTCCCAGAAGACTGCGGGACCATTCACAAAGGAGAGTGGCTCACGCATGTGCAATGGGCAGAAAGCCGAAAGCCCCATAGCCGTATGCTCAGTTAGAATGCCAGTGCCGGGAACCTGAAGGCTAGTGCAAAACTAGCTCAGGTGAGGACGGTGTCAGATCCCTGGACAGATAAATGTGTGTGCTTTTATTAAAAGTCAGCAGCTACAGGATTTGTAGCTGCTGACTTTTATTTTTTTTTTCTACAGCAAACCTCCTCTTTATGTTTTTTAAAAATTTAGTAAGACATAAACGTTAAACCAAAACCGTCATAAGCAACATACATGGGCTGCCATACAGATTTTCTACAAATACTAGTGCAGATTTCCTTATCTGCATATTTGTGCTAGGCCAGCGACTCAAAGTTTTTTGGGGCCAGAGGATCAGCATGATAGAAAGAGCTAAAAAATGGTAGTTCATGTATGAACTCACACTAGTGCGCCGCAACCGCTCGCATTGCAGAGCAGCTCCATTCACTTGTAGCAACCCCCAAAAGTGAGAGGGGTATAATTGCAGCAAAGCATCGCACCCATGGCATGTATACACTCCATGTTGCTGCTTCTGCCGCTAAAGGGGGAGCAGTTGGTAGCGCAGGGTTTTACAACCCCTCAATCGCTAGCGTGAACAAGCCCTTAATTACTAGATCTGCCGCTCACCCAGTGACCAGTGCTCTCCTCTATGCCCCTATGCTCAGGCAGTGGGCTGTCTCTCGGCATTCTCACTACCAACACAATGTTATGGGCTCTGCATTGGATTTTATGATGTTAGAGGGCATACAACTAACGAAGCCTAGGGGAGAAGAGGTTGCAAGGACAGATCTCAGAACCCAGAGGAGCCTGCAAGAGCAGAGCATTAGCAGAGCATTAGGTAAACATAACTACTTTTTGAGGTCCCCTACACGTAAACAAACATTACCCTTACAGTGTGGGGGTAGCTCCACTGCAAAGGAGCATTTGTGTTTTCCCCAGATAAAAGGTAGGAAATGTTTATAAAAAAATGCACCATAGCAAGGACAGAAATGTAGCCTATTGCACAAAACCTACTTACCCAACCTTAGCAATTCACAAAAGCTTATAGTAAATCCATCAATCAACGGATGCTGACACATTTTATACAGTACTATTGCATTGTGGATACAAGGTATCCTGATCTTAAATTATACAGTAAAATTCAATAGGCTACTGTACAATACAATGTGGGAGAATGTTTTATCTCTTCACTACAGATGTAATGTGGTTTAGATGCATTTTAGGTGGGTGTTCAATGTGATGCCATTAATTTCTATGGAAGGAGAATTTTCATGGAAATGCACCAAGGATATAGAAAGCAAACATTTTGATAATGCGCACCAAGATGTGAGATAGCTTTTATTGTGCTAGTATATGATACCTTAAGGGAGCCATAAAAGTAAAATAAAAAAGCTTCATTTTGTGATGTGGTTTCTAAAAGCATTCCCAAATACTGATCTACATATTCCCATTTGCACAGAAAGTAAGATATTTGACATGTCTATCTATTCTAAAATGGTATAGCCCAGAGCTGTTTACAGTCCAAGCCGATCTCTGTAATGGGCTCTGCTGAGATAAACTGATTCCTAAAGTAGGAACTTCCATAGATACAATTGTTAGCTTATAGCAGCACTTCCAGCCCAGCTACTCCATATCAGATTTGGCAGACATGTTTTCTGTCACCTAACAGAAGGCAGAAAACTTTTACAAAGTTTTCAGGTTAATTCACCTATGTTTTTACAGTTTACAGTAGACATTAAAATAAATATTAACAAGGTGTTTGGGGTAGGCTAGCATTCCTAAAGGGGATGTATGGAGCCATAGACGTTTTAAAGATAGGGAGCCTAAAAGCAAACCTCTGTTGTGCTGTCTAGGTAACAATGCTAGGGGGATTTTTAAAACAACAGATATACAAAACATACACATCAGTTTAAAAACATATAGAATAAAGAAAATTACCAAAAATAATTTAAAGTACAACCTTTCCTTGTTTTAAAACCCCTGATAGCCTAAATGAGATGAAGTCATCCGCTCGTGCCAGCATTTACTTTATTACTCTCACAAGAACCCAAGGACACGTAAAACCTGGGGGAGGCTCTAATAGCCCAAAGCTTGATGATCTCCATGAAATTTTAGGGCTGGCAGACTTGCTGGAAGGATGAATGATACTTTTTCAGTTGCCTGCAAGATTTGCGTATCAGAGCACCCAAGGTTTTTGAGGACCTTGAGCTCCTCAAGTAGCAAAGAAATGGTTTGTGTGGGTATCTGAGGGCATCAGCACTGCATTATGACTATGTTTTAAGGGAGTTAACACAAAGGAAATGTGTACCTTAAATATATTTTCTCTGATAGTGGAGTTTTGTTTAATTCATATCATGAGTAACACAAATTATATGTTATAAGAAATATATTGTGCTTGTATATGACACTTTAAATATAGCTTAAAGCTGAACTCGGGGATAAACAAATATCCTACAGATGTGTATTCCTAACTTAAATCTTGATGTGCTTTGTGTATTTCTTTCAGATGTATGCAGTAATCCAGTGTGAAACGTTGCCTCTGTGCTGGAACGTCTTGGAAGGACCAGTCCCTGCTGCTCTCTTTCCTTGTGCAGGAAGATTGGTCCTGTATCCGCCCCCTCCTGCAGTTTTTTACAGGCAGCCTGTAGTGGGTGGACCTGCTTGGTCCCTTCCATTTCTCTGCACAGCTTTATACAGCAGAGTGGTGATGTAATAACTACGTTAGCAAAGGCAATGGTGTACACCAGTGGCTCTCAACTTCAGTCCTCAGGACCCACTAACAGGCCAGAATTTAAGTATTATTTTGGGGAGATGCAGACTAGAATATTGC
This sequence comes from Pelophylax lessonae, assembly GCF_965119305.1. Classification (NCBI taxonomy): domain Eukaryota; kingdom Metazoa; phylum Chordata; class Amphibia; order Anura; family Ranidae; genus Pelophylax; species Pelophylax lessonae. Next base: position 108,534,613 of record NC_138774.1, on the reverse strand, counting down.
AATCACTGAGCAGCAATGATATCACCTGTGATGCATTTCAGTTATCTTGCAAACCTGGCCTGTTAGTGGGTCGTTAGGACAGGAGTTGAGAACCACTGGTGTACACAAAAAGGATTTATATATTTTTCGCTATTGAGAAATGTATTTACCTGAACGTTTTTGTGCTGGGAGTTCAGCTTTTTTTTAACCCGTAAACCTAGAACATAAAAGATGTGTTTGCAATGGCGGCAAATAGACAGGTGCCTGGAAAAAAACATATGCTTCAAATGAATCAGAACTTTTCTTATACTGGGCAAAGTATCAGGATCAGGGGCGTAACTACAGGGGTTGCAGGGGTTGCAATCGCTACCGGGCCCCATGCTCCAGGGGGCCCGGTAGCAAACCAGTGGGTGAACTTCTAGGATCTCAAAGGTCACACTTGCGACCGGGCCCTGGCATTTCACCACTGTGGGGAGGCCCCAAGATTGCAGGAAGGGGGCCCACTGCAGAACTTGTGAAAGGATCCTGATGCGGGACCATAATAAAAGGCCATGCAATGAGATTAAAGAGCCCCAGGATTAGTGGGAAGAGCCCCGGGCTTGAAGGGAAGGGCCCCGGCCAGGGGTCTGGGGGGCCCTTCGTGGTTTCTTGCATCGGGGCCCTGAAGGTTCTAGTTACGCCTCTGATCAGGATCACTTTGCAGGAGGAGATTTCAGTAGCATACATAACCTTCTCTGCACACCCTAGATACTGTGATCCACATCAAGGCCACATGAAAAATCTATATAAATAACTAAAGTGTAAACACTACCCACCCTTCCTCGTAACAGCACACAGCCTGTGGATTGGCACTTCAGCCGCAGTCAGACAGTCTGGCAGTGAGTGAGCTCACAGTCTGTAAGTACACATCATTTAAAGTCCTTCATCTAAAATAAACTAGTAATTTTCCAGTTAAGGTTAAAGTACAGGCTCATCTTAAATTATTCAGCTAAGCAACAGAGCAATAATAGTACCAATATATGGCAAATTTAGACGTGATCTAGTACCACATACTTAATTTGTACCCTTGGAAGCAAAGTTTAATCACTTTTGTCTTTTTTAAGGGCCACATATCATATTATAGGATTATGAGTGTTCACTTTATTCTCCAGAAGTACCACTAACTGCTGTAATTCTATTCCATGTAGCTTTTACAACTTTACTGAAAGTGTATGCGGTCCATGATGTGATAGTAATAACTAACATTTAAAATATAACAGACCATCACATCAAGTCCACCCACCCTGTTGGGATAGATGCCACCTGCAGCCAAACTGTTTTATAGTTTTTGATCTGGCTGATGAGTTTTCTGCTCTTTCGTATACTTTTAGTTTATATTTATTTCCAGTTCCAAAGCAGAATGTATGGATTGTGAAATTGTATGTTCCTTTTCCTTGTAACAGCAGAGGTAAACTGCTGCATTACTGCATTGTATTGTTATTAATTATTATGTTATATAATATATTATATTGTCAGATGGAAACTAAGGACTTGTGTTATCTTGCAAAAACTAACAACAGCACAAGCAATTGGAAATTATAATATTGCCAGGAAAAGGTTGTATTTTTTAAACATGTAACTGGAGTTTTTAGACAAACAGCATGATAGAAAAAACAAGCCATTGTAATATATGTCATGCAAGCTGGACCCAATAATGAAGGGTTTTCTAAATCAGAGTAGTAGTAGTAGCAAGGTGCTACTGAACAAGGTTACAGACATTATTTTGTCAATTATTTAACTTCTGATGGTCCCACATTCTGTGCAGCAAATATTGCAAACAGCCAAACTAAATGTTTGTTTAATGAAAGGTTTACAAAATATGAATTTGTATTGTTGTTTATGTACAAATCTAACAATGAAAAGTATGTTGATCAGAAAATTGAGAAGAGAACATACAATGAAAAGTATGTACATTGAAATCCAGCCACCTTATTGCCTGCATTGAAGACGACTGGAGACAAGGAAAAATGACATGTTTTAAACTAATAATGTAGGAATCAGCTGCTGTGAGTCCAGTGCAGAACACACTCCCTGAAGGCCCAGATATTTGTTTCTTTTGTAGATTTGTTTCGAATATTATACCGAGGATGGCAATACCCATACTGAGTATGCAATTATCACCCAGGAGGGCGCTCTGTATTCAGAGTCATTGGATCCTTCTTCCCTAGCTCAAGAAGCAGAGCTCCATGCTTTAGCAATGCCTGGGAGCTATCAAAAGAGTATACATTTATATAGATAGTAAAGATTTAGAGAGCTTTTGGTTCCATTTAAAGGCCCAGAAGTTTGTTTTTACTTTGGCAGGTAAACCAATCAAACATGCTAAGGTAATTGGTTGATTGTCTTCAGGCTTCCAGCTTCTTGCTGAGGTAGCCATACTAACATTAAAACTCACACATGGAAGCAGACCAGGCGACTAAGGATGCTGCATTAAAGCCCTGGACACTTGCTGGGTCTGTGAAACTCACAGTTTCCACCCTAGTTCTGGCCCACTAGAGCTGGGATTAATATTTAAACTTTAAGGACACCAGAACGAGAAGAACAGGTGGTCTACAGGGGGAAACGTCTTATGAAACAAGACTTTGGAAAAAGGTTATCTTCTTATGTCTGATAGCCTCTCTTTGCCCTCCAGCTTACAACATGGACCATGTCATAAGTCGAAAGCAGTTATGGCTATCTTAGTAAATGAGTGTGAGATCGCGCCAGGCTTCACCACAGTTGTTTTTATAATGACTGTTTCTTGTTTTACCTGTTACCAAAGGTGTTACCAAAAGCTGAACATCCCTTCCAGAGATTACAAAAAGTTATATCCAGATGCCTAAGTCAGGATCTTACGAGTATGAATTTTATCTGTATTGGCATGTTTTATGGATGGCCAGAAGTTTAACTATTGGCAAATGTTACTGCAAAGGCCACAGTAAAAAGTGTTTTTAGAAGTAGTTTGTAAGTACAGAGTCCCAGAAGCTAGGGAGAGTAACAGAGGAACTCTTTTTATGGGCGAGCCGTTACAAAAAGTTTTGAGGTTTTATTTTACATCTACAATGTAGTGGAAAAAGTAGAGTAAGAAACCAGAAAACTATTCCTGAATGTCTTCATATATTTTTTTATTAAGCCCGTAAGGGGATATTGGACTCTCTCCCTATGAGATTTGGTTAGGGAGTATGTTGCTTACCTGCAAATATTTGTCTCAGCAGCTGAAAGCCTCCACTCTGATCTCACAGAGAATGTTGCTGATCTGTTACGATTTTGACAAACTCATTTATGTGTTTTCTCCCCAATTCCAGATCCTAAAAGTTTGGAAGGATCTCATAAACTAAAGCCAGGTGACTTGTGGATTGTTAAGGGACATTTATGTATAAGGAAATGTTTGGTGACAATACAGCATCTATTTTATGTACAGTTTACAAAACATGGAGGAAAAGTAATCTGAATCCACACCAGACACTGCAAAAATGACTAAATGAAAGTATCTCTGTGTTTGATTTGTTTTCCTCTTGGAATCACAGTTTGGGGTACTATTTATTCAAATGCTTTATTTGTAAGGAAAATAAATATATATATTGAATGTGATTTGAAAAGTAGTTCAGCCATGTTGAAGTCTTCCATACCTCTTCCATTTTATGTAGAATTGTCTGTGTTTACCTATGCTAATAAGTCAGCATGTCCACAGTTAAGTTAGAAGGTCATTCTGGCCACAGGAGTATACAGCCAATTACTCTGTAAATATTTTTTATCAATCTTTTTTTTTTTTTTTCCTAAATGAAAAGTCATTTTGTAATGAAAAATCTGCTCTCAGCTATTATACTCCACAACAGAGTTTGCCTCCTTCACCTAAGCATGTGGAGGTTCCAGGTTAAAGGTTCTAGCAGGTATGGACAGAGATCAAAATATTGATTAAAAGAGGGGAGGTTGTAAAGGAAATTTTGTACATCCTGTATATTATTGTATTTTATTTTGTTAGCATTGCACACTGCACACATTGCACTAATAATGTTTTCATTAGATGTTTGCATTCTTTGGAGTCCTGATTAGAATCAGCCTGCCTATGTTACGCCCCTTTTTAACATAAAAGTAAAATTGTAATATTATTGTGATACCTATATAATAATGCATACAAAAGCCGCCAATTGCGTCAAAGAAAACAGAACAGTTATTTCAGAAAGATGCGGAGTGTATCTTTTTGTGTCTGTTCCCATGCAGTAGTTAATAATTTGGAACCACTAATCAATATGTGGATAGGAATTGCTTATCTATAAAATGTCCAGAACAAGTTCTTTTATCCACCGATCTCTACATTACTACTATGCCACCAGGAGGAACCATAGCATGCAGCATTCAAACAGATAATTGACACTTCCGGAAGTGTCTGATTCTGTAGAATCTACAGCCAGTTTTTCCTCACTACAGAAGAGATGGATGACGTTGACAGTGGGAGAAGTATTTAATGTTTCCTTTACAGGAAACATAGGCTTATTTTAGCAATAGAGCCATTTAAAGTCAGCGTGAGAAGCTTGGACCTGTGGGTGGCTTAATGGAGGAGTTTGCAAAAAAAAAAACATATATACCCACCTCTATGCTGCAGCGTCAGTGTGATGCTGCAGCTTTCCAACGCTGGCCTAAGGCCCGAGAACTGAGCTATCACTTGACGGCTGATTGCTCAGCTCTTGGTCTGCTTGGAATGGAGACCAGTGACTGGAGTGGAGAGCCGTAATTTCACTCTACTCATGCAGTGCTCACTGGGCAGGGAAGAGGGCGGGTTCAGCTGGCTCCAGCTCTCAGCCTCACGCTAAAAGGTGAAGCCAGCTGTCAATCTGGCAGCTGAATGTATCCTGACAAAATTGTTGGAAGCTTCATCATGCCTGCTGTTAGCTGATTCTGGGTTGCAGGAGAGCAAAAGTAAGTGCAGTCCTGTGACCTAAAAGAAAACTAAAAAAGAAAAAAAAGTTTTGCCATACTTTTATTTTAAGAATTACAATTAATATGGCCTTTTGAAAGATTTTCTTTTATATGGGATTATAAATGGAATCCTGTGAGCATAAACTGTTTCCCCTTTGTTGAGCCAGGCCATTGTGTTACTTCTAAAAGCTTAGTTTAAGAACAGTTATCCAGTACTAGGTTGGATGTCCAATTTGATTACACAGACAGCTGCTCACCACAGACATTTAAAGTTGAACTCCAGGCAAACAGCTAAATACACAGATATACATATATAGAAACTGTTTATTCTGCCTAAACATCTATTTTGCTGTCTATCCACTTCTGAAATTTACACAGCTCTGCCACATCATACAGCGCTCTCTACTGTTAATTAACACTTACAAAGTTTGTCCTTTCCCCATCCTGTGACTGGGCAGTGAACAGAGAAGCAACAGACTGATGAGCTCATCTCTCTGTCACTGTTTTCTCTTTTCCTTATAGCAGGCTCTATGTTAACACATTAGTGCTGCAGCACAACTGACTTTCTCTTTGTTCTTCTTCTCCCTCTCTCAGTCTGAGTTCTGATATACAGCAACTGCAAGAAACTGATACCAAGTAAAATTCATGTACATATACTGCTTGAATTTAAAAACATTGTTGTGTATTAATAAATACCTAGCTATATTAATGTGTATATTTTATATCTGCCTGGAGTTCAAGCTTTAAAAATGTAATCCCAACATTGCTTGTATCACAGTCATGCTATTCCAAGGGAGTAACACTTCAGATTTCTCATCCATGTTCCCCCTCTTTTTTTCCTTTACTCTCCTCGAGGTATACTGCTAATAGACTGCTTCCTCATGGTGGAAAATCTTCTGCGAAAGTTTTCCCCTGCAAAGAAATACAGCAATGGATCAAAGCAGCAGTTGGAGGCAGCAAGGGCCAAACAGATAATAACTTTCTTCTGGTGCACTATCATTTTGGCAGAATCGTTTTTAACAGCATGAAGGTGAAGAGTCCGCTGGATGTGATATGGGATAAAGCTTATAAAGAAGACAACCAGGACTATGATGATCATTCGAATGGCCTTCTTCCTGGAAGCTTGCTGTTTGTTCAAGCTATTTTTCATTAAGGCCCTAATGATCATAGTATAACAAACCAAAATGATGATAAACGGAGCGATGAAGCCAAAGGTGAGTGAGATATAGTTGAGGATGAGCACTTTTTGCACAGAGGTATTTTTTTGGGAAAGCTCAAAGCACTTTGTTAGGTTTGTTGTTGGGTCAAGCTCTGATCCACTCATTAAAAATGGGGAAGTTGCTAATGTGACAAATACCCAAATTCCCACACAAGCCCACTTGGCTCTGGTTAGTGAGATAAATCGAAGATTTCTCACAGGGTGGACTATTGCCAGAAAGCGAGTGAAGCTCATCGCGGTCAGGATGAAGATACTGCAATACAAATTGACGTAGAACGAGTAGGAGCTAATACGACAGAATAAGTCCCCGAAAATCCAGTTACCTCGGCTGACATAGTAGGCCACTCGGAATGGAAGGGTGCAGATAAATAGCAAATCAGAAATGGCAAGGTTGAGCATGTAAATGTGAAAAGCTGTTCTCTGTTTGTAGGTTTTTATAAGGACGAATAGTGCAAAACAGTTCCCTACTAGGCCAAAAACAGTAAACATGGAGTATGCAGTGGAGTAAACTTGGTTACGGAATTCATCAATATTTTCTTTTGCGTTCAACATTTCTTCTTCTGAAGCAGCAGTAGTTGAAGTCTGGAAAAACAAAGAGCTAGATTAGGAAAAAAAAATATTTTCTTTAATTAATGAACAATATTACTTTTTTATAAATGATAGTTTTACATTGTCCATTTTTTTGGCATGGCAATAAGCATAGCAGAGGTGGAAGCTGTTCTGGCTATTGGGGTTTCAGCTGTGATAAAAGAATACTTGTTTTTCTGCTCTGGAATACTAGGCACACTTGGATGCATTATTAGCTAAAGGAAACTTTTGTTTTTGAAAGCATCTCATATGTATTTGTTTCAATTGTGGAACTCCCTTCCACAATTGATGGTTTCGGCAAGAAGTGTCACTAATTTAAAAAAAAAACATTTAGATGGGAATCCTATTTCACACAGTTTACAGGGATATGGGAAGTGGTAGAGACATAAATACACACACCCTCACAGGTTGAACTGGGTGGGCTGGTATTCAACCTTGCCAACTATGGGCCCCTGGTTCCATCACTGCAGCATTATTTAATATAAAGCCTATATCTGTTTTAAATTTTTTGGAAACATCTCTAATAAAACTAAAACATAACTGACATTTTAAATTTTGACATTTAATTTAAGTAAGGATTAAAATGACACTAAACTCAAATTATTTACATCAATTTAAGAATATGAAGTATACCATGGTCCTGTATTTTTTTAAGTGACTTGTCATTGTTTTTAGGCTTTTTGTATCCTGTGCATGCTCCCTATCATCCACTGCTGCACTCCACCACTACTAGTGTAGAGCGAGCAATGCCATTTTTTTTTTTTGGTCATATGCTCTGCTCTATGTGTACTAAAATTCTCATAGAGCTAAATGTGTCTGCACATAGATGTGTAATCCAGCTCAGGGGTGACCTGGAAAGGGTGGCTACATTCACACACACACACACACACACACACACGGAACATGGAGAATTAATGTAGCCATCCTAGAACAGGAAATGTGGGAATAGCAGAAAAAAATGCATTTGAAAGATGAAATTATGAAAAGAGAGAGGGAAGGTATATTCTACCTATATTTAACCATATTACATGTATTTATTTTATTTTAAAAAAATGTGAGTTTAATGTAATTGTATTGCCTCTGTCGGGTTTTTATGACTATGTACCAGTTAGAGAAATTCTCCTACACTTCCTACCAGGACAGGATGTGATGCCCCAGACATAAAATACATTTACAAAGAGCTAGTTATATATTATCAGAGTATGAACGAGCCATGTTTGTTTTTTTATGTGGTTTAACATATGAAATATATTTAACATTATTTTTGATAATGATAACACCCTGGCATTGAAACATTTATGCTACATTGTTTATATATTGTGCTAATTAAACTAATGCCTACTTGTCTTGCTAATGTAATGCCCCTTTATATGGCGTACACTAAAACAAGAACAGGGATGTGCATACCCATGCGCAGAAGCCAAGGGGAGGAAAAACAGCCTATCATTTTTTAGGACTTGGGTAACTAGAAGGACTGGACCACCACTTTTTTTTTTTATACTAATAGGGAGGAGACCTAGAGATCCCAATGAACCCCCATACTAGCTGGGAGAAATAAGACTCTCCCATCTAAATAGTGGCAAAAAGAAAGGAAACTCAATGAAATCAAAACAACATGTCACAAATGGTGTCACTATTCTGTAGTCAATAAGGGTATCTGTGACTCCCAGAATTAGGACACCCTAGAACTCATCTTGGCAATGCAATCTTAATATGGTCTGCAGATTTTCAAAAATTGGGCAATTGGAAACTACAGTACTGCAGATACGATATGATCAAAAAAGTACTGTGGCTATTGGCAGTCAAGGTGGCACATGATTTATATCCATCCCACCTGCATTGCCTGCCCAGATTAAGCCAAAAGTTAGAATGATATGAGTCTTCTTTAAACACGCAAGTGACTAACATGGAGGAACAAACAGAAGTAGCCCCCCCTCCCCCCCCCCCAAAAAAAAGGAAACCATTTGTGCCCCCCAAAAAAGAAAGCAAATAACTGTGCAAATAAAGAAAATAACTACATGTTTCACTCACAAAAAAAAAACAAAAAAACAAGCTTTGTCAATCAGAAAAGTGTGCATCAAAACATAAATCACATACAGTGGTCCTACTACTTACCCAAGTCCTAATATATGTTATACTGTATTCTGATAATGCAAAGAGTTAAACCTTTGAATGTTGTGTCCTCTTCAGTGCTTTAAAGTAGAACTATAGGCAAGACTTTTTTTTAATTTTGGATAGAGTAGGGGTGGGTCATAATCCCTGTCAGATATTTTTTATCATCATATGTGTCCTATTGCGGAAATGTCCCTTTACTTCCTGTCCCAAAGCTAAATGGGAAGTAAGAGGAAATCCCTGCAAATAAGGGAATTCCTTGGGGACCCTAGTGTTCCATTGGAAGATTTCTCCTCTTTTACTTTTCTGGGGACTACCCCAAATTTGGGATTTTCCTTTACTCTTCAATTAGGGGTGAACCGATACCGGTATCAGTATTGGTGCTGATACTAAGCATTTGCATGAGTATCAGGACTCGTGAAAATGCTCCGATACCTAAAACTGAAACTTTCAGGCTCTCTTCTTTCAGCTGACAGAGGGATTCCCCCACTGACAGCTGAACCGTAAAAAAAAAAAAAAAAGCTGGCAATTATCATTTGTAAGGAATGGGGCAGCCATGTCCTTAACAACCGATGACTCATTCAGCTGTCAGTGGGTTTTCCCTATTACCAGCTGAAGTGTAACTGAAGTCCAGGTAATTGGAGCTGTCAAAAAAAAAAAAGCAGGGGCAATGTTTATCAACAACATTGCTCAGCCACAAAAGAAACATTGTATCTTTGTATCTCACTGTTTTTCTTTTTTTATTAAGTGTTCCTCTATTTAACCCCTTATTACCCTTAATTTAATCTAATCAGCCTTAATCATCTCCCTCTTCCATTTAATTATTATTTTCCTGCTGATTTTTTTTTTGTACACTTTTATTTTTATAATCTATTAATATTTAAAACCTTTTTTTATTGTTAGCTTTGTTCATTTACATTTTTACACCTTTAACATAAATATACACGTTTCACATTAAAAAAAAGCGCAAAATTTAAAAAAAAATGATTTATTTAACTTGTAAATAACTTTTCAATGCTTTTTACCATTGCTTACAGCTGAAGTATAAACACAACAGTTGCAGTAGGCATCGGTAATTGGTATCGGCGAGTACTACAAAAAAAAGTATTGGTATTTGTAAAAAAAAAAATGGTTTTGGTGAACCCCTACTTTCAATGATAATGGTAAACAGGACTAATAGAAAGGGCGAACCTTCTTAACGGAGACACAGACAGCAATAAAAATTGACAAACGTCTAATCCCTCTCCACTTTCCAAAACTAAAAAAAGGTTTTGCTTTTAGTTATACTTCTAATACTAACTGGGATATGTTGAAACAAAAGTAAAGATCCGCACTTCCAGGCTTCACTCTGTAGAGTTACATTTTTCTTGAGTCAAGGATTTAGATAAGTAATTGTAAAATCTTGTTTTTTTTTTTTAATAACAAACATGGTACACAGTACCTACCTGCCCTGTATAGTGGATTTGCACAGGGCAGCCTGGATTCTCCTCTTCTCAGGTCCCTCTTCTGCTTCTGGCCTCTCCCTCCTGACAAGTGCCCCCAAAGCAGCTTGTTATGGGGGCACCCGAGCCGAGCTGCAGCTCTGTGTGTCCATTCAGACATGGAGCTGCAGTTCGGCCCCACCCTCTCTCTCCTAATTGGCTAACTGACTTTGATTGATAGACGCGGGAGCCACTGGCGCTGCTGCTGTCAATCAGAAGGGAGAATCCTGGACAGCCAAGGGACTCGTGGACATCGCTGGATAAAGAAGGGGCTCAGATAAGTATGAGGGGTGGGGAGGCTGCTACACACAGAGGGCTTTTTATCCTAATGCATATAATGCATTAAGATATAAAAACCTCATGCCTTTACAACTCCTTTACAAGTATGGAATACCACATTTTTAGTAGAGTGCCGAGGGGTTAGACATTCTGACAATGTTTTTATTGCTTTTAAAATCCTCCCATTCTGGAACAACTATCCCCATTTCATGCATGGGAATCACAGGGACAGGTTGTAAATCTCCACACTGGGGTCACAGACAAAAATAAATGCCTGCCAGAAATTGTAATTTTCCACCATCAAACCCGGAAAAAATGTGGGGCTGGAGTTATGTTTAGGCTTAAAGTGATACCAAAGACTAAATAAAAATTGACATATATGATGCAGTCTGTCACTAGCATTTACAGGCAGTCCTCGAGTTACATACATTTGACTTACATATGACTAGAGATGCACTGCAATTTCAACGAAAATGGTGTTATCGGCCGGTGTCATAATGGTCTCAAAAAAACACATATTTTTGCCATGATTTTGGTGAGATTTTACCACAATTTTAATGTGCTTATAGTTTTCTTTTCATTGGTCAAATGACTCAAAAAATGCATAAAAAAATATAACGGGTGAAGGCGCATGCGCGGCAGCTCCCAAGATGGCCGCGTAGACCGGGAGCTCTGAACTGCTCCGATCTAACAGCGATCACTCTGGCTCACAGCCAAACATGAGTTGCCCAAACAACCAGAGAAGGACGATAGGGTGAGGAACCCCCCCCCAATGTCAGTAGCATCCGCTCGCAGAGCCCTGGAGAGGCAGCTCACATAGGCAGATGCCTCAGCTCGAGACTCCAAGATGCCGGCCGCATCTCTGCTTCATGCCCAGGAGGAACAAGGGGAGCTCAGACACATCACGTCACCACACCCCCTGCAGCTTAGCCCTCTCTCAGGGGTCCATGTGAGAATTCACAACACGCAGGCAGCCTCACCTGCGTCCACCGAATCCCTGATCGGGATCACTATGGAGGATCTCTTATTCTCACCCATGGAGGATGGCCCCTCTCATTACAAGGCAAATGAGACCCACTCAAGCTTCCCTTCAGACCTACCCCATGATACTGCATCCATGTTTGCCAAATTTTCAGAAATGCTTAATAGCCTGTCACAGACAGCTGCCAAGATTACAGGCGATATTAAAGCAGAGCTCCAGCCCTTAGGAACTCGCATTGAGATAGTCAAATCAAAACTAGATGCATACATCTTCAGAACAAACCAAAATACAGACCGCATACAAGATTTACAAGATCAACTGGAGACGGCCTTATTCAAAATGGACGATATTGAAAACATATAGAGGAGAAACAATTTTAGGTTCAGAGGCCTTCCAGAAATTGTAATGAATGTTCACGCAGCTAATCCAATCACTCATTCCAGACATGTCCTCACACAAACTGGAGTTGTACCATGCTCATCGAGCTCTTGGACCCCCATGACCAGATGGGCTCCCGAGGGACATTGTGGTGAAACCTCACTTTTACGCTACTAAGGAGGAGGTCATGCGGAAGGCCCGCCTGGCCTCACAGCGCCAAGAAAGGGGAACATCCTATCCAAGTTTTCGCGGACTTATCTCCCATGCAAAAGTGGAGATCTCTTAAACCCCTTCTTTCAGTCCTGTCTCAAAAAGACATAAAAATACTGGTGGCTTTTCTCCTTCAATCTAAAATTTACATTTAAGAACAGATCTTACACATTCTCTAAATTCACAGAAGGTGAAAAAATACTCTTGCATCTGGGACTCATTACTCAGACGCCTACCTCCCCATTATCTGGAACCAATATCGGAACCTCCAAACGACAAATGCCTACCAGCCTAATCACCACTGTTTGGTAAAAACTCAAAACCAAGAGGTCCAAAGAATCGGGTCATACCTGAGGGATTAATGGCTACGTAAAATCCCTTTATCCGTCTAGACTATCTAGGACAGACTGACCCGGTCACTGACTCCCTGGAGTCCGCGGGCCCCCCAAGGGGTACCTTTTCCTGATCCTCCTAGTGTGGCAAATACTTTAGCCTTGCTAGTCTCCAAAGTTTATTCTTTTGTTTCACCCCCCCCCTCCAGTTTTGGGGGAATTTTATATTTTTTCTACTTTTCAGCTGAGCTTTTACAATGGTTAAGCTGTTTTGTCACTAAGTTTCCGTTAGGCAACATTATAAGATGTATATTTGAAAAAAAAGTCAGAGAAAGCCACATGTGCCTCCACCTGACCCAGAGACACAGCTTTTCCATCTCTCTGGACCAGGGACTCTTCTACTCTGGTAGAAGAAGGCTCTACTAATATGTCAAAGGGCAGGTGTGGGCTAGGGTCCCCCCCCCCCCCTCAGGAGAGTTCTTTACCTCTCCTTTTCCATTTATCTACTCTTTTTTCACCTCTTTGTGTCTACCCTTTACCTCTCTTCAGATGTCCCACCAGAAGTGTCCATCTCACGTCACCTCCTGCTTGGAAAACAGACCTGCTGGGTACTTCCTCAACTGCTCCTCCCAGGAAACCCAAGGTAGGTGACTGTATTTCGCTTGAGACCCCTCACTACTTGCTCCATGGCTGACTTTGGAAAATCTCCCCCATTGCTGCGAATTGCCTCTCATAATACGCAGGGACTAAATTCCCAAATCAAAATAGGGAAAAGTTTCCAATATTATTATAGCCAGAAGATAGATGTGATCCTACTGTAGGAGACACACTTTACAAGATTGTGCAGCCCTAAGTTCATCCACTTTAGGAAGTCCATCCAAAATTTCCTAATTTTTACCTAGCTAATGCTGAGGATAAGATGAAGGAGGTAGCAATCCTCTTCTCACACAATTGCAAATGTTCATTTAAATCTAAACATAAGGATCCTGGGGGCAGATTCATTCTTATTAAGGGAGTGGTGGATGATCATCTGTACTCCTTTGTATCCTACTATGCACCTAATCGGGATCAGGCAAAATGTTTTGAAACCATGCTCCAGACACTAGGCCCCTCACTCAAAGGCACCATTTTTTTTTTGGAGGGGATTCTAATATAGCTTTCGATACAGGGCTCGATAAATAATGCCCCCCGGGAGTCCAAAGAACTCGTCCACCTAAACAGAGCCTCAGTATAGCCAGACTGATGTACCAGCAAGGGCCTATTGATATCTGGAGGGAATTAAATCCTCAATTTAGGGACTATACACATTTCTCACACCCTCATCAATTTTTTGCTAGAACTGACCACAACTTCCTTTCTTCAACCCAAACTCCTTTAGCCCACAAATCTTTCATCAGAGACTCAGTCTGGTCGGACCATTCTATGGTTTTTCTCGTCCTGGTTAGACCCATGGGCTCAAAATTAAACAAACATTGGAGGCTTAATGAAGCAATCCTTAGTAACCCCATGAGAGCTTTGGAAATTGAGAAGGCCATTAAGGATATTTCTTCTACAAGGATGTTGACGGGGTTATACCTGAAAACCTTTGGGCAGCGTACAAAGCAACCATCAGGGGAAAACGTATTCAAATATTATCCCAAATTCATAGAGCACTGAGAAATGAAATAGATAGATTAGAGGATGAGTTCTTGGCTATCAGTAAACAACATAAGAAAGATTCAAAAACTATACCAACGTCTAAACTAGACGTGGCCAGACTGGCACTAAACCTTGCTCCCATACTCTTCCCAAAATATATCTCTATAACGGTATGGGCACATATAATCCCCAGAAAATTATGGGCGCCTTCCATGATTTCTACAAAAATCTTTATAGCAGCGGGGACCAGGATTCCCAACTTGACCCAGATTCCTTTTTAGACTCTCTTCCCTTACCCAAATTAGAAAACCGACACATTAACAAACTGGAAGCGCCAATAACAGAAGAGGAAGTTGACTTGGTCATTAAAAACCTAAAAAAGGGCTCCGCCTCTGGCCCAGGCAGCTTCTCAAATTCTTACTACAAAGCCTTTGCATCTACTCTGTTGCCCTAATTAGCACCACGCTTTTTCAATATACTGAGACAGGGAGCCATCCTAGATCGCTCGCTCAACTCAGCATTTACTACAGTTATTCCAAAACTAGGGAAGGATCCAGGCGAGATCAGCAATTATCGGCCTATCTTGCTGATAAACAATGATTTGAAAATTCTAACCAAGATTTTGTCAGACCGGCTTGCTTCCTTTAAAAACCTATATATCCACAAAGACCAGGTGGGTTTCATACCAGGTAGACAAGGCCCAGACCAGATCAGGAGGGCAATAGATATTATATCGTTGCTGAGATCGAATTGGGACGGAGGACAACCTCAAGAAGGCCTACTACTATCTATAGACCTACAGAAGGCTTTTGATTCGGTTTTTTGGCCTTATCTCTTCAATATTCTGCAGCGATGGGGGGGGGGGGGGGTCGGCCAGAAATTCACTAATATCCTAAGTGTCTTATACTCGACCCCTGAAGCCAGGGTGCATCTCCAAGGATACTATTTGGAACCTTTCCTAATCTCTAAAGGCACCCGACAAGGTTGCCCCCTATTACCCCTGATTTTTGCAATAGCAATAGAAACCTTAGCGATAGCGATCAGAAATAACCCAGACGTCCATGGAGTAAGATGTGGTCCCCATTCGCACAAATGTGCCCTCTTCACAGATGATTTGCTCCTCTTTGTCACATCACCACTTATCTCTCTACTAAATATCTCTCGACATTTAAATGAGTTTGGTAAAATCTCAGGTCTTCAAGTAAATATGTCCAAGTCAGAAGCCCTAAATATTAATATCCCGGACTCGCTAATATCCCGATTGAAAGAACACTTGGAGTTCACTTGGAGTATCTCTTCCATAACTTATCTGGGGGTGATTCTCTCCTCCAGGATAGACAAACTTCACACAGATAATTATCCTTCCATCTACAAAAAATTGGGAAGTGACCTAGAGTCTTGGTCACGTCTTAACCTTTCATGGTTGGGAAGGGTCCACTTAGTCAAGATGACATTACTCCCATGAATCCTCTACCTTTTCTGATCTTTCCCTACTCCCATTATTAATGATCATCTGAGACGCTTCCAGACGAAGATTGCAGACTTTGTCGGGGGCTCAAAGGGACATCGATTAGCAAAAACGGTTCTCTACCGAGTGCGAAACAGAGGTGGTTTACGACTGCCAAACTTACTCTGGTATTATCAAGCAGCACAGCTGGCCCAAATATCAGTTATCTATTTCCAGACTGCTAAACCAGATTGGGTGCATATGGAAAGGCAGGCAGTCCCTCACCACACCCTAGATTATTTGATGTGGTGCCATACTAAAAAACGACCTGCAATACTCGCTTCAACACTCTCTCACTCCTTCTCCTTGTTAGATGGCCTCAGGAACCATGAGGAGCTGGTATCCCCTATATGTCCCCTCGCTTACCTCTTCTATGACTCCAATTTCCCCCTGGGCTTGAACATTAAAGCGTTCCAATGGTGGTTGGACAAAGGGATGTACAGAATTGGACACTTTTTCAACTCAAGAGGACCGCTTTCACTAAATCACTGTATTGATAAACTCTGAATACCACTAACTAAAATTTAGGTTACAACAAATCTCCCACTGCTTACACTCTATTTGGTCATCTAAACCTTTGCCTCCCTCCATTTCACCTTATGAACATTGGTGTAGTCAGTGCTCGGAGCAGAGGGATCTCGACAATTTATAAGTCACTCTCCACAGTCAACATTAAAACAGGTTATATGTTGGCATGGGAAAAAGATCTCTCACAGGTTTGGGACCTAGATGATTGGCACAAAGCGGTCAACTGCGCATATCGTGGAATCATCAATGTATCCTTAATGGAAGCGCACCTAAAAGTAATAACTCATTGGTATCTTGTTCCCTCCAGGTTAGCAAAACTGTAACCGTCAACTTCACCATTATGCTTCAGAGGGTGCTCTCACATAGGCACTATGCTACACATCTGGTGG
Source organism: Pelophylax lessonae (assembly GCF_965119305.1). Taxonomy (NCBI): domain Eukaryota; kingdom Metazoa; phylum Chordata; class Amphibia; order Anura; family Ranidae; genus Pelophylax; species Pelophylax lessonae. The sequence goes on along the minus strand of NC_138774.1, from coordinate 108,518,059 downwards.
GAATGTCCAAAATTGAGAGGGTTCTGGAATAGGATTTTTGCATGTATAAGGAAGACAACAAGATTGGCCATTCCTAAATCTCCTCATATAGCATTATTAAATTTCCCAGCTGAAAAAATCTGTAAGAGCAAGAATCGCCTAATACACTTTTTTCCTAGGAGCCAAACTGACAATAGCTAAAGCATAGAAGCAGCCCTATGTTTTCAGTAATTTGGCAAAAAAAAAATCATAGATTATGGCCCAGGAGAAGATGGCCAGTGTCCTCCTGGACTCAGTTCAGAAGTTTGAAGCCACTTGGGAACCGTGGGCTGATTTCATGCATGTTTCCCTGGTGACCGAATTAAAATGAATTATGCCATCGTACCCTACACGTTTTGGTGAGTCATCTCCCTCCCTTCTTTCATCTGACCTCTGACTTTCCTTGTTCCTTTTCTATTCCTCTTTCTTTTAGCTCTTTCTTCTCTACCAGCTTCCCCCTCCTGAAGAGGGATCCAGGTTGAGGATTGTTATGCTCCCGCCAGTGATGGCGGGATTCACTATGTGAATCTCTCCCTCTGAGGAGATATCTCAATCGCCTAAAGTTCATTGAGTTAGAAGTTATCTTGCAGAGAACCCCTACCCACTTCAAGTCCACTCTGGATCATCCTGAAGGAAGCTTGATAGGCCCTTTTATAACGGAGGCTTGAAATGGGATGGCCTTAGGACATATTATTCTAGATCAGAAGGGTTCATAAGAGCCCTGGACATTGGTTACATACACTTGGAGGGGCGAAGATGAGGCATTTTTCACCTCAGGATAAGAGCCTCTTACAGGGTGGAGAGGTCAGAGCTATCATTGAGAGCAGGAGCTAGGGGGGATTTTCCTCCTATTCACTCTTCATTATCAGGCTATAATTCTATGGTTTATGCAACAGGGAATCAGAAATGCCTCATCTCTCCTATTTTAAACAGTTTTTATGGTTATAAGCTATCAAGCGTATGTTCCCTCAATGCCTTTCTTGACGTGTGGAATTACCTTCACTCTCTAAATGTTTCATTACCTTGCAATGTGTAACTCTCTCTTCACATTTTATTAACCTGTTGTGGCAGAGCGTTACCCTGCCAGGGTCTAGAAAGCGATCATGACCCAGAATTCTCAACCAGGCAGGTTGAGGGGCTCCAGGGAGCTTGTACCATGAAGAGGAAACTGGCTTTTCAGTTTCCTCTGTGTTTTAAAAAGTCCAGTTTGGGACCTGGAGCGTGGAGATTTCTAAATGATCCGGGTGGGATGAAATCTCCACTCCTGGGTCCAGATATTCAGAACAGCCAGCATAATAATTGGTCAGGTGTGTGCTCTGCTTTTAGTAGTAACCTGACCATGGTTCTGGGCTCCACCCCGGCAGACAGGAGGTCTGGCCCAGGAGTCAGGAGGGCTCCACATGGGAGTCAATGCAGCACAAGGCTGCTATTCGTGTGCACCCTGTTGGGTGAGCCTGTCTGTGGGAGACAGACAAGGGCCTGGAGTTTGAGGCCAGAGCAGCAGCGCTGCAAGTACAAGCCAGGAGGGCTAAATTATCGCTTATTTTGCTTAGGACTGGAATGCTGAAACCCCTGCGAGGGAAATCCTGTTATTTTTTCTGCTTGATTAACTTTCCTTTAATAAACATGGGCGAGGAAAGCCCTTAAAAGAAAGAAAAAGTGAGTGGCGGTGTCCTTTAAACCCACTACACTTGATGCGAGTTTCACACTGTGTATCCTTCTTTTGGAGAAATACTCTTCTTTACTCTTTATGCTTTGTAATGTACTCCAATTCTTTGTTTAAAAATTACTAAAGAAATTGATTGAGACAAAAACATATTGGGTGTGTTACTGATGTGTTCTTTCCGTGAAAGTGCGTTTTTGGTGCGGTTTTTTAACTGAGCAAAAAGGCAGCAAGCAAGATTTTTAACACCACAATGGAAGCGCAATGGACCAGTGTGAAGGTAGACAGAGAATTTAAAAGTATGCATTTTTCTTGAGCTTTACTAGCGCTAAAGGTGCCAATAATGGCCGACAATAAATTCATATTTATTTAAATTCATGATATTAATTAAAAAGTTGAATATAATAAAATTATATATATATATACTGTATATATATATATATACATTTTCAAAAACTTTCAGTTTCGGGGTTTCGGGCAAGTGCATCCTGCATTTTTGGTTTTGACCATAAAAATTTCCATTTGGTGTACCTCTACATAGGAATCACTTACAAACTGAGGGAGACAACAGGAAGTGAGAGGAAATCCTCCCCTAGGAAGGGAAATTCACTTCTGTAAAGTTATCATGGGAAAAAGGTGTCTACACTGAAGCTTTATCACCAATCCTTGTTTCCACGACAACCCAATATTTTCAAATCCCAATTGTCACAGGGCCAGAAAGTGAAGTGACATCTTCTGAACAGGGGCAAAGACAGCTAAACAAATGGTACAGGGGTGTAAACTCTTCCCTATGCTTTCCAAAACTTATAAATATTTTTTTGGGCTGGAGTTTCACTTAAAAATGTGCCTGTTTCAACTTACATACAAATTCAACTTAAGAACAAATCTACAGAACCTATCTTGTTTGTAGCCTGGGTCTACCTGTACAAAGCAGTCTTTGTAATTCTGGGTACCCTTTTAACCTATTTTTACCTGTTGACCCTACTTTTATTATTCAACTTCCTTTAAAAGAGAAGAGGGTTAAGACAAACCATTAAACACTGACAGTGGAACTTAAAAGTGGTCAGCTTTTGTTTATTTAGTTAAAACTTTTATCTCAAAAGGAAAAAAAAACTTTCTGTAACTGCTTAAAACGTGTTATGTAGAGTTAGGCTTTAATATGTTGGTCACTTCTGTAAAGTCCATCTACCGTATATACTCGAGTATAAGCCGACCTGAATATATGATGGGGCACCTAATTTTACCACAAAAAAACTGAGAAAACGTATTGACTCAAGTAAAAGCCTAGGGTGGGAAATGCAGCAGCTACTGCGGGCATGGTACAGGAGAGGAAGAAGCTGCGGGCATGGTGCAAGAGATGCAGAGGCTGCTGGCATAGTGCAGGAGATACAGGAGATGCGGGCATGGTGCAGGGGCTACGGGCATGGTGGAGGAGATGCAGGGCTGAGGGCATGGTGCAGGAGATGCAGGGCTGAGGGCATGGTGCAGGAGATGCAGGGCTGAGGGCATGGTGCAGGAGATGCAGGGCTGAGGGCAGGGTGCAAGAGGTACAGGGCTGAGGGCATGGTGCAGAAGATGCAGAGCTGCAGGCATGGTGCAGGAGATGCAGGGCTGAGGGCATGGTGCAGGATATGCAGAGGGGGTCTTACCCCTCCCCGTTGCGCCTTAGATTTAAAAATGGCGCCGCCCGGCGCCATACGTCATTGCGCATGTGCCGTCTGCCTGAGAATGTCTGAGTGAGTACAGGCTTTCCCGAGCGGCGGCTTCACATGCGCAGTGTACATGTCAGCCGCCGCCGCTGACATTTGTGCTGAAAAAGTCGGCTTATACTCGAGTATATACTGTAATTCTACTAGTCCATCTAATACTACCCTCTCCTGACAGGGATACTATGCAAGGGTGTCTGGTCTTCTCCTCCATAGATAGGGGAGCCACCCTAAGACATGAAGCGTGTTACTGGCTAGATCAGCTGGTGAAATATAAAAGGTAAAAAAGGTCTAAACACAGAAATTGAATGCAGACACAACATCAAAGGACTGGTAAGCTGCAATATATTCTATTTTTGGTTTTTGGGTTAAACACACTTTAACTCACAAAATAGGGGTAGGTTGGTCATTTGACCTCAGTTCCAGCATTCACATGGTAGCACTAGCAAGTAGAGAGCTCCAAGTCCCAACGTTCAAGCAGCAACATACAGCCAGCATAGACTTACAAGTGCCAGTGTCTTAAAAGTAGCACACAGCAGATACAGAACTAGCCCTTGCTTTCAAACAGCATCATTCACTGTATGTAGAGCTACCCCTTCAGTAGACACTGATTTGTGTCCCAGGTTCTTTCCCTTTGTGTAGCAGCAGTCAGGAAAACAGCAACATTCACTCCTTTGGCTCAAATATACAGTCAAGAAAGTTGCCTTTTTCAGGTTTATTGCAAAGTAACCTGGATGGGCTAAAGGAAGGTAACAGATACTCCAGAACACTGAACAGCAGGAGACACTTCCCTTTGTAGCTACTTCTCAGAGAAGTCCCTTGAGCAGAATATGAAGTGGACAGCACTGGATGACCACGAGCAATGTTCCAGGTCAGGCAAGCCTGTGAGGAGCCTATCAAGTGCATCCGGGGTTAACAGCAGCAACAGATCTGTACTCACTGTGTCACTGGGGCTTCACACTATATATCACTCTCCCAGCCACCATCTGGACACCTTCCCCCAAGGATTGGCTGGAGTTTCATAAATAATCAAACTCCTCCTTTGATTCTTCCACCCACTATATTCTGGAAGTCTCCAGAAGACAGGGGGACGCAATCAAACTTGCAGCCTGCAGAGCCCAGAGCAGACCAAAGCAATCACATGCTACTCTGCTGATTACAGCAGAGCCACAAGAACTACATTTGCATAATCCTTAGCCCTAATCTTTCACTCGCCCTAAATCCCCTGAACCCAAACAGCTGTATAAATATCTGAACTATATTTGAAAAAACATAATGTATATAAAGTGTGTCTTATCCCAGAAGAGCTGCACATTATTTTGTTGTTTGCAGGTTTGGTTCCATTTTAAGTATATGTCTATGGCAGTGTTTTAAATAAGGTTTAGATAGATAAACTTCTATGTAGCCAGGTGCTTGGCTACAACAATATAGAGAAATAGACTTTGCCTTTTATTCTTCACTCCTTCTACTGAGATAATATAATTATGCTGCACCATTCTCCTCTGGCCAGCAGGGGAAGAGCTAAAGCCAATCAAGACCATAGACTTTGATGCAGAATTCTGAGAATCCTGGGCGTTGGGGTTTGAGATGGCAGCCATATAATGGGATAAATAGACTTCTTAAACTATGGATTCCCAATAGGAGGAGCGGAGAGATATTTTTTTTTTAAACTGCCCAAGAAAGTTCTTCCTTTTGGCCCCAAAGAAGTTAGAGAATGAGCACCTCTGTCTGAAGATTCACATATCATACTAGGAGAGATTTGAGCCTGAGATTGGGAGAGAGGACGCCATTTTCTTGTGGTTTTAAATATTACACAATTAGAAAGGTGGACTTTTTTTAATCTTACTATATGTTAGTCTTGTGGCAACTACCCCCATTGGATTTGACTGCTTGTGGAAGTTCTGGACAAGCCACAGTCTGGGAAACAGAACTACCTTTGGTACATGCAGCACAGGTCCAGTGGGTCTGACCTAAGAACCCAGAAGCAATGAAAACCATGAGCAGCCACAAGAATCGGGAACACTGACGGGAAAGCTGAGAGCAGGAATGGAGAGGAACAAATGTGCAGCATTATTGATAATGTACAGTATATGTGCTCTTTGTAGACATTAAAGGAGTACAGTAATATCACTCACCTTTTAAAGGAAGCTGCACTGAACTACAGTATTAGAAGAGACTGTGTAATGGTAGTGGCATTACCTAATCAGAAACAGCATTTGAGGATATAAACTTTTCATGAATGTAATACATTGGTGCGCTTACATACAGGGGCGTCTTTGGTGTGGAGTGATCATTGCAATACAATTGTATTTTATGTTTGTCTGATATAGTTTACACTTTAGGAAGATACAAATTAAACAATCCTCTAGGGACAGTTGGAGCTGCAATTCTTATTTTTATTATAAACATGTATATCCAAAATTATTGAAAATACAATACATTTCCTTCCCAAGAAATGCAATATGCTAAAGACTTTGTGATTCTGTGTAAACATGTTTACCAATTCTTATCATTTCATTAGATATTATTCAGTTAGATATGTTTGGCCACAGATACCTATTATATTTGATTTGGCAAAAGACACATTTACGACTTTATTTTTTATATACCAATATTTCCTTTGTACAATCGGCTTGGGATCTGGTAACCAAGGAGACACAGTTACACCCTAAAGTGCAGTTTAAGTAAATGTTTGGTGAGGTCTGTTTTTATTCCAAGTTAGTGAAGTAAAGCCATAAAGTGAATGTACCTTTACAGTGATATTACTAGCAAGGGATGGGTAAATCTTAGGACTGAATGGAGAGACATACACTTTAGCAGATAAAACAGCTCCAGTATTCGTAGGGATGTATTCCCTACCAGGTTTGCTTTTCTTATAGAGAATTGCACCCAACAGTGATCTGTATTACATCACTTGCCAGTCAATTTCTTAAGGGGGCTCATGATTCCTATTTTAGCAGTGGATACAGAGAGTTTTGTTAGCTGGCCAATCCCTGGTGAGCTTGTCATCAGTGGGTTCAATTGGGTTTTGACAAAACATCCTTTCTTCCTCCTTCTTTTGAAGAAAAGAGATTTCCTTGCCAAAGGGGGCTTTCCTTGATGAGAGTACTGTGTGTCTGGTTTGAGGCCCCAGTGCTGGAGCCTGGGTATAGAGGATATCATCATCTTGGCCTAAAGATTTGCTGCTATAGTAATTACAGGAACTGGTACACCCAAACCTCTTTCTGTGGCCGATGTGCTGAGTAGTTCTGTGTGATGCTTCTGGATGCTGAGAACCAGCAACCTCTAGCCAAGAAGTTGTAGGACCCTTATTTGAGTTCTGGTTAATCCACCTTCATTGTCCTACTTAGTTACGTAGTTTGTGAGGTTGAAAAAAAATACATCAGTCCATCCAGTTCAACCTATGATGTGTGTGTGTTTGCTGTTAACCGTACATTGTATACCCCTGTATGTTGTGGTCTTTAAGGTTCCCATCTAATAGTTTTTTTAATTTATCAATGCTCCCTGTTGATACGACTGCTTGTGGAAGAGAATTCCACATCCTTACTGCTCTGACAGTAAAGAACCCCTTACGTATTTTAAGCTTAAACCGTTTTTCCTCAAGTTTTAGTGAGTGGCCACGTGTCTTATTGTATTCCCTTTCTCTGAAAAGTTTGTTCTTTAAGCTAGGGACATCACCAGTACAGTATTTGTACATTGATATCATATCCCCCTCAATTGTCTCTTCTCCAGAGAGAATAAGTTCAGTGCTTGTAGTCTTTCCTCATAGCCGATGCCCTCCATTCCCCTAATTATTTTTGTTGCCCTTCTCTGGACTCTCTCTAGTTCCAGCACATCCTTCCTGAGGACCGGTGCCCAGAACTGGACAGCATACGCCAGATGTGGCCGGACATGAGTCTTGTAGAGTGGGAGAATATCTTTATTTCTGGAGTGAATCCCCTTTTTTATACATCCCAGTATTCTGTTGGCTTTGCTTGCAGCGGCTTGGCATTGCATGCCACTGCCAAACCTGTTGTCTACCAGTACCCCCAGGTCTTTTTCCATCCTAGACTCACCCGGAGGTTTCCCCCCTAGAGAGTAGCTTGCTTTCACATTACTGATGCCCAGGTGCATTATTTTACATTTTTCAACATTAAACCTCATCTGCCATGTAGTTGCCCACCCCATTATTTTGTTCAGATCAGCTTGTAAGTTTTCCACATCTTGCATAGAAGATATTGACATGCTTAGTTTAGTATCGTCCGCAAATACCGAGATTGTGCTGGATATCCCCTCCTCTAGATCATTTATGAATAAGTTAAACAGGATTGGCCCCAGGACAGAACCTTGGGGGACCCCACTTTCCACACCCGCCCAATCCGAATACTCCCCATTAATCCCCACCCTCTGAACTCTCCCCTGGAGCCAGTTCTCTATCCAGGTACTCACCCTATTGTCCATAACTACCTTCCTTAGTTTGTACAGTAAGCGTTTGTGGGAACGGTGTCAAAGGCCTTTGCAAAGTCCAGATACACCACATCCACAGGCTTACCTTTATCTAGGTGGCAGCTCACTTCATCATAGAAGGTTAATAGATTGGTTTGGCAAGAACGATTTTTCATGAATCCATGTTGATTAATACTAATAATACCATTTTCATTACTAAAGTCTTGTATGTGGTCCCTTAACATCCCCTCCAAAATCTTGCAGACTACTGATGTTAGGCTGACCAGCCTATAGTTACCCGGGATATATCTCGGCCCTTTTTTAAATATCGGTACCACGTTGGCTTTTTTCCAATCAGCTGGCACCGTTACCGTCTGAGACTATCCTTAAAGATCAAGAATACAGTAATCCCCCGCTCCATCGCGGTTCAGTTTTTGCGGTCCCGGTAATTCACGTTTTTTTTTGTAATGTTATTTTACTATATAAATCATTAAAAATGAAATATTTTTGTGTTTTCCATAACTCTTGCTATGTCTCTTAGTATCTTTTATGTGTTTAAATGAGTTTCTATTGTTTTAAAAGTGTTTTTAAAGACCTTAAAATGCTTCTACACGTACAGTGACAGTAAAATAAACATGCCTACAATGCATTTTAATAGGGTTTTTCTATTTCGCGGAATTTCACTTTTCGCGGCTGGGTCCGGAACGTAACCCCCGCAATGGAGGGGGGTTTACTGTAATGGTCTGGCAATCACCTGGCTGAGCTCTTTAAGAACCCTCGGGTGCAAGCCTTTTGGTCCCGGTGATTTATTTATATTAAGTTTCTCTAGTTTAGTTCTAAGTCTATCCTCCGTTAACCATGGCGGTACTTCCTGAGGTGTATTATTTAGTTTAGCCTTACCAGTTGGGTTAGTGTAGCCCCCCAATTCTTTTGTGAAGACTGAAGAGAAGAAATTATTTAACACTTCCGCCTTTTCTCTGTCCTCTGTGGCCATATTTCCTTTGTCGTCTTTTATGGGGCCAATGTGTTCTGGCCTCGCTTTCTTACTGTTTATATACTTAAATAATTTCTTGGGGTTCTTTTTACTCTCTTCCGCTATATGTCTCTCATGTTCTATTTTAGCCGCCTTGATTTCGTCTTTACATTTCTTATTACACTCTTTGTAATGCTTGAATGCTGCCAATGACCCCTCAGTCTTGTATTTTTTGAAGGCCTTTTCTTTAGTAATAATATGCATTTTTATGCTGGAGTTTAGCCATCCAGGGTTTAGTTTTGCTCCTTTAAATTTGTTTCCCTTTGGAATGCACAGGCCAATCCCTTTGTTTAGTATGCTCTTGAAGCACTCCCATTTTTCCTCTGTGTTCTTTGTTCTCAGGGTTCTATCCCATTTGATATTTTCTAGCAGAGAGCGCAGTTTGGGGAAATTGGCTCTTTTGAAATTCAGTGTCTTAATATTACCCTTGTGTTTCCTATTACTATGATTAATACTGAAACTAATTGACCTATGGTCACTGTTTCCTAAGTTGTCCCGTATTTCTATATCCATGAGCAGGTCTGTATTGTTGGTAATCAGTAGGTCAAGTACCGCATTGTTTCTTGTCGGTGCGTTCACCATCTGACCCATAAAATTGTCCTGCAGAACATTTAGGAACTGCCGAGCCTTGGCTGAGTGTGCGGTCCCTTCTGCCCAGTCTATATCTGGATAATTAAAGTCCCCCATTATAATGACATTTCGCATCCTTGCTGCCAATCCTATCTGTAAAAGGAGGTCCACCTGCCCCTCCTCCCTCTGGTTGGGGGGCCTATAGTATACGTCCAATATTACCTTCTCCATAGTGCCTTCCTTTTTAAGTTCAGCCCATAGGGATTCTGCCTCGTCCATAGCTCCATTATTAACCACTTCCCGATCGCTGCACGACTATTTACGGCGGCGGTCATCCCCTCACAGGCAAAGCGACGTAGGGCTACGCCGCTAGCCTGTGAGGCTCTGGGGAGCGAGTGCGCCGGAGGCGGTCCCTGACTGGTTTCCCCAACATCCTTCCTAACTGTCCCCCATCTACTCTGCTCTGATGCCTGTACCTCCGTCACTCCGCCCACCTCTATGCAGGCCCCAGCCTGCACCTGACGGGTACGATCCCAGCTCTCCTTCAGTATGGACATACATCTTAGTGTTTCCAGCTGCTTCCCTAGATTCAGGACCTGAGCTTCCAGGGAAACAACGTGCTTACATTTTATGCATTTGTATTCGCCCTCGATCGCATGATTGAGGAACGTATACATACCACAAGATGTACACCGAGTCGCATCTCCACACCCGCCGGGCATTGTACCTACTAATCTAAACTAATGGGGATTCAGTAATTTAAATCTGTCCTGTGTGGCTGTTTCCTAGCTTCCTATCTCTGCTTTCTCACCCTCTGGTACTCTGTTACACTCACAGATACTTACAGACACTCACAGTCGCAGAGCACGGTCAGTCGCAGGGCACGGTCAGTCACAGGGCTCGGTAAGTCGCAGGGCACGGTCAGTCGCAGAGTCGCAGGGCACAGTCAGTCGCAGAGCACGGTCAGTCGCAGGGCACGGTTGGTCGCAGGGCGCGGTCAGTCGCAGGGCATGGTCAGTCGCAGGGCACGGTCAGTCACAGGGCTCGGTTAGTCACAGGGCACGGCCAGTTGCAGAGTCGCAGGGCACAGTCAGTCGCAGGGCATGGTCAGTCGCAGGGCATGGTCAGTCGCAGAGCACGGTCAGTCGCAGGGCACAGTCAGTCGCAGGGCATGGTCAGTCGCAGAGTCGCAAGGCTCGGTCAGTAGAAGGGCACGGTCAGTCGCAGGGCACGATCAGTTGCAGGGCACAGACAGTCGCCCAGCACAGTCAGTCACACAGCACAGACAGTCGCTCAGTACAGACAGTCGCACAGCACAGTCAGTCACACAGCCGCACAGCACAGTCAGTCGCACAGCACAGACAGTCACACAGCACAGACAGTCACACAGCACAGTCGCACAGCACCCACTGATACTCAGCTACACAGTACTCACTGACTCTTAAGTACTACCCTACACCCTCAGTCACAGTCTTCAGTCACAATCAAATCACAGACTTTACTTACAATCACAGTCTTAACTTACCAAGTGTGTGTCCCTGTGTACCTGTAAGCCGACTCTTCTACTAAGGCTGTCCATGCATGTTCATTTCTCTTGTACAATTTTCCTTTAGATTTACCTTAAACTATGTAGTGCAAGGGCCTGCCTAATTGGATACAATTGAAAGTTGTTTAGTTTTAACCTCATATTATATTTTTTTTTTTGGTAAATATAAAGGAAAATTGTATAAGGATATTAAACTTGTATGGTCAGCCTAAGTTTAGGTGATATGTTTTAAAAATGTTCTTCAAGTTTGGACCTACTTTCTTTAGGAGTAAGTAAGCATGATCTATCCTGGTGACTAGGAATGTTCTGTGGGGGAGTCCCTCTTGTAATTAAAAGATCCCTTTAGCTGAAAGCACAAGAACTTAAAGTGGTTGTAAAGTCAGAAGTTTTTTTTTAATTATCTTAATGCATTCTATGCATTAAGATAAAAATCCTTCTGTGTGCAGCAGCCCCTCTCAGACCCCTTAACTCTTACCTGAGGTCCCTCTCTGTCCAACGATGTCCATGAGTGTCTCCCTCTTGGCTGGCGCTGCTGTCAATCAAAGTATATCAGGAGAGAGAGGGGGTGGGAAGGCACCGTGCCTGAATGCACACAGGCAGCAGTGACTTCGCTCAGGTGCCCCCATAGCAAGCTGCTTGCTATGGGGGCACTGAACAGAAAGGAGTGGCCAGAATCACAGAAGAGGGACAGTAGAAGAGGAGGATCCACTGCAACAGAGCAGGTAAGTATAACATGTTTATTATTTTTATTGGGAAAAAAAAACAAGACTTTACAATCACTTTAAGAACATCAGGAAATCTGCTGTATACTCCCATTTGGTATGGACTTACGATTCCCTGTTACCCAGATGCTGTATAATAATAAGATGTAATGGCTGCAAGGTATGGATCAAATCACATTTTCTCTATTACCGGAACTTTGTTACATGTTGATTGATTTCAACTATTTTTTTCTGGCTGTTTGCCAGGAGATCAGTTTTACAGTGTATCTAGGCTCCAAGCACACTAGCAATTTTTATAAGCTCAAAAAACGCTAGAAAATTTTATTAACAGTTTAATTTACAGTTTATTAGGAAAAAAAAGAAAACGCTCAAACATGCTGTTAGAGGCTATTTAGTAGCAATTTAGAAGCTTTTAGGACCATTTGGGAGCGTTTTTCAATTTTTTTTTTTCTGCTGACAAACGCTTCAAAAAACTCTACAAAAACAATTCCTGCCCTTAGACGCTGAAGCTCAAAAAACGCTAATAGCCTAAAGTAATGTGCATGAACACATATGATAACACGCTTTGGCATCTAGGAGCAGTAAAAAAATAATTTTCTAAAGAAGAGGTACTACAATGTGTCTACTAGTGTCAATGTATAAAGTAGTGTCATTAATAAATGCATATCTTGCTTACCTGGTTAGTCAGCTGCATCATGTGGTTATGGGTAAAAGATCTGTCAAACATTAAGTCTTCCATTTCTGTCATCAGTGTAATCCACTTCTGATCATCAAATGCATTCCTAAAAATCAAGAAAACACTGTTTTAGCTTTTTTTAAATGGATTGATACCAAAAATGCAATATAAAAAAAAAATTATATATATATATATATATATATATATATATAAGTATAAATATCCATGTACAATTAAAGTAAATCAGTTAGGTACAGATCTTCTGCATGGGAAACTACAGGAGGCATACAGGAGGCCCTTGCTCTTTTTCAGTCCACCCCAATCTGTTGATGTTTAGGCCAGTGGCGGCCCGTGCATAGCGGGCGCCAGGGCGCCGCCCCTCTACCCCTAAAAAAAAGAAAAAAAAAAAAGAAAAAAAAAAATGACAAAGCGAACAAATAAAGTTTTACAAAAAAAAAAATTGGGTTCGCCGGCCTTTGTAATGGAAGTGGTGGCTAGGGGGGGGGGGGGGTGGGGTTACGTCCCAGAAGAGGCGCCGATCGGCAGCCTTCTGGGGGCGTAACCCGATCGCAAGTCCTTGCGATTGGACACCCCCACTTTCGGATATCCTGGCTGTGATTGGTCCAGTCTCCAGCCTGGACCAATCATCATCCAGGACATCCAATCCCTGAAGTCACAATGGGGGCGGTGCCGATGCGTGAGTCAGTCACTCACCGTCACCACCGCTCGGAGGACGAGGGAGAAGCCGCTCCTTCCCGCCGCCGCCGCAGAGAGGACGGACTGGATCGAGGAGGGAAGAACCCGCCACCGCCGCCGCCAGGTAAGTGCATTAAATTGAAGGGAGCACGCACGCTGCACTCTGCATTGATTGGGGGACAATGCTGTGGGCACTCTGCATTTATTGGGGTACATTGCTGTGGCACTCTGCATTTATTGGGGTACAATGCTGTGGGCACTCTGCATTGATTGGGGGACAATGCTGTGGGCACTCTGCATTTATTGGGGGACAATGCTGTGGGCACTCTGCATTTATTGGGGTACAATGCTGTGGGCACTCTGCATTGATTGGGGGACAATGCTGTGGGCACTCTGCATTTATTGGGGGACAATGCTGTGGGCACTCTGCATTTATTGGGATACAATGCTGTGGGCACTCTGCATTTATTGGGGTACAATGCTGTGGCGCTCTGCATTTATTGGGATACAATGCTGTGGCACTCTGCAATCATTGGGGTACAATGCTGTGGGCACTCTGCATTTATTGGGGTACAATGCTGTGGCGCTCTGCAATCATTGGGGTACAATGCTGTGGCACTCTGCAATCATTGGGGTACAATTCTGTGGCACTCTGCAATCATTGGGGTACAATTCTGTGGCACTCTGCAATCATTGGGGTACAATTCTGTGGCGCTCTGCATTTATTGGGGTACAATGCTGAGGCGCTCTGTATTTATTGGGGTACAATGCTGTGGCGCTCTGCATTTATTGGGGTACAATGCTGTGGGCACTCTGCATTTATTGGGGTACAATGCTGTGGGCACTCTGCAATCATTGGGGTACAATGCTGTGGGCACTCTGCATTTATTGGGGTACAATGCTGTGGGCACTCTGCAATCATTGGGGTACAATGCTGTGGCACTCTGCAATCATTGGGGTACAATTCTGTGGCACTCTGCAATCATTGGGGTACAATGCTGTGGCACTCTGCAATCATTGGGGTACAATGCTGTGGCACTCTGTAATCATTGGGGTACAATTCTGTGGCACTCTGCAATCATTGGGGTACAATGCTGTGGGCACTCTGCAATCATTGGGGTACAATGCTGTGGGCACTCTGCATTTATTGGGGTACAATGCTGTGGGCACTCTGCAATCATTGGGGTACAATTCTGTGGCACTCTGCAATCATTGGGGGACAATGCTGTGGGCACTCTGCAATCATTGGGGACAATGCTGTGGCACTCTGCAATCATTGGGGTACAATGCTGTGGCGCTCTGCAATCATTGGGGACAATGCTGTGGCGCTCTGCAGTGATTGGGGACAATGCTGTGGCGCTCTGAATTGAAAGGGGCATGCACGCTGAACTCTGCATTGTGGGGGCACAGCACAGTGTTCATTGCATTGAAGGGGGCACAGCACAGTGTTCATTGCATTGAAGGGGGCACAGCACAGTGTTCATTGCATTGAAGGGGGCACAGCTTCAAAGTCACGCAATTTTTTTACTGCGTTTTTTGGCGCGAAGCAATACCTATTACATTTTTCTTTTTGCGCCCCCCCAAAAATTTTGAGCACCAGCCGCCACTGGTTTAGGCAAATCCCATTCTACTGGGAAACCTGAAATATCTCTCCAATATAAGGATAATTAGAGGCTGTGTGTTTTCTGAAATATTTAGTTTGTACCTGGAAACAAGTTTCTTGCAAAAAAGATCACTAAAACAAACATCTTACTCCATCCTTAAATATAGAATACCATCCTTAAATATAGAGTGTCTTTACATAACTTCCATGTTTGTTGTTCACTTAACCTTCAGTAAAGCTGTGGCAAAATAAAGGTGTTGCTACCCTGCCTTAAAGGGGTTGTAAAGTCAGAAAGCTTTTTTTATCTTAATGCACTAAGATAAAAAGCCTTCTGTGTGCAGCAGCCCCTCTCCGACCCCCTAACACTTACCTGAGGTCCCTCTCTGTCCACCGATGTCCATTAGAGTCTTAGCCGTCCGAGATTTTCCCTCTTGATTGGCTGAGACACAGCAGCGGCGCCATTGACTGCCGCTGCTGTCTATCAAAGTCGGCTAGCCAATCAGGAGAGAGAAAGAGGGCGGGCCGGGTCAGGGCTCTGCCTCTGAATGGACACAGGGGAGTTGTGACTTGGCTCAGGTGCCCACATAGCAAGCTGCTTGATGTGGGGGCACTCAACAGGAGGGAGGAGCCAGGATCACAGAAGAGGGACTCGAGAAGAGGAGGAGCCACGCTACTCTGTAGAAAATCCACTGCAACAGAGCAGGTAAGTATAACACATTTGTTATTTTTTTTGGAAAAAAAACGAGACTTCACAATCAAGTTAAGCAGGAGTGTCTAAATTTAGTTCTGCAGGCTGTAGTCAGCCAATGCTAATCTCTAGTTTGGGGTTTGCTCAGTTTCCCCTAAATCAGCCTGGCTGCCACTTCTACCTTCTGTCAGTAGGAGAAACTGTCGCCACTGGTATTAGTGAGAGGTCCTACAGTAGGTATGAATTATGAATATTCATATCTTTTCTCAGCCCTCTACTAGGACTTTCCTTTGCCAGTGGTGCATTATGGCAAAGGGCATAAATATTTGGGGCTGGCTGATTCCAGCATCTTACTCACTGGCTGTGACTTGGGTAGGCTACATGTGTTAGAGCTGCTGATTTAGGCTTGCCTAGCATGAAGGCGGGCATGGGAAGTAATGGAGCCTGGAGCTGCTGAGTTTTTATTGGATGCACGAGAGAGTCCCATGGAAGCTGGTTGACTCCCCTGATGAATATGGAAGATGCTGCTCAACAGGAACAATGTTACCTACTTAAAAGCTCTTTTCCCTGTTATATGATTCATGGAAAAGCAGAGTTCTGCTTTAGTCTTGAGTGTTCTGCAGCCCCTAACCCTCTCTCTCATTTGACTGTGAGTAATAAAACTGCCCATTTTTCTACACGTCCCACCAGGCCTTCACGTCCCAGAGGTTAGGTGGGTGCTTCAAAGGGAAAAATTAATTGTTAAAGTCCACAGAGAAATAGGAGGGTAAAATCTGAAAATGTTATTAGTTATCTAACTAAAGCTCTATGCACACTAGAGTTTTTTTTAGAAGCTCAAAAAGCGCTAGAAAAAAGCGCTGGATGAAAAATGCTGATGATAGCATTTTTGTTCCGGCTTGTAGTAGCATTTTAGTAGCTTTTAGGAGCATTAGCGTTTTATAAGCATTTTTAAAGTCCATGAAGAAAAAGCTATTAGGAGAGCTTAGAAGCGTTTAGGTGCATTTAGGAACATTTAGCATTTATTTCTGCTGGGAAAATGCTCCCAAAAAATGCTTCAAGCATACAATAGTGTGCATGGACACATAGGATAACCCTATTAGCATCTAGGAGCAGTAAGAAAAGCTCATAATAACTTCCTAGGATCTTAAAAAAAACACTAGTGTGCATGGAGCCTCAAATAATCTACAGACCCCTTGGAAACATTCAAACAACCCAGTCAGTTGTGAGATAAAATGGGGAGAAAGGCCTTTAGCTTGGATGTTTGATTAGTATCCACCTACTCCTCTTTCTCTACTCTTCTCTTAGACACAAACAATCATTTGCTTGGAAATGTGTGGGGTCTCCCTATGTTTACAGCATAAAACATACTGACCTGAACTATGGAAGCTGTACCCAAAAAGTCAAGCAGAAGACAAAGGACCACCAGTATTGCCAGTGGTCTCTCTGAACCTGATCTTTTTTCTATTACTGACTTTTCATATCTTGTACTGCTCTGTGTATCAATGTAAAGTTGGCCATCTTCAAGCAGGACTCCTCATGATAGCTGGTAGTCTGATGACTGAGAAAGGAATAATAAAGTTGAGATGATAGCTGGTAGTCTGATGACTGAGAAAGGAATAATAAAGATAAGTTTTTTATTTAGAAGTTTGAAAAGCCCATGTAGGCTGGTGCAGTGTACTTTTTCCACAGCAGGTGGGGCTCTTCAACAGCGGCACTGCAGTTGGAGAGGAAGTCAAGAAGAACATGGTTCCTCTATGGTTTCCTGGGTCGCTAGGGAAGCTATCCTATTGGACTGTGACTCCAGCAGCCATCTTGGGTCAGGCAGAGCCTTTTTAACCACTTCCATACAGAGAAGTTACACCCCCTTCCTGCCCAGACCAATTTTCAGCTTTCAGCACTCTCACACTTTGAATGATAATTGCATCGCTGTACCCAATCAAATTTTTTATCATTTTTTTTTCACACAAATAGAGCTTTATTTTGGTAGTATTTAATCACCAATGGGTTTTGAAAAAAAAAAATTGTTTTCGTTTCTATTATAAAATTTTGTAAATAAGTAATTTTTTTTCATAAATTTGGGCCAAAATTTAT
Source organism: Pelophylax lessonae (assembly GCF_965119305.1). NCBI lineage: Eukaryota > Metazoa > Chordata > Amphibia > Anura > Ranidae > Pelophylax > Pelophylax lessonae. The sequence goes on along the minus strand of NC_138774.1, from coordinate 108,500,622 downwards.
ACTACTACATAAAAATGGGGATATTGCTGCGCTAAAATGTAAAGATAAAAACATACATGAATAAAAAGTCAACAGACCATATGAAAGCAGCCAGCACCTGATCTAGAATCAGAAATACCAGATCTAAATAGCAATATAGAATGGGATTGGTGCAGCGCTAACACAATTGAATCCACAGTCCATACAAATGTTCAAATGGATCAAATACAAAAGTGCAGTAAACAAAAGTTCATCAGAGAGTGCTCCAATAAAGAAGGGAAACTGTCCACCACTTCAAACTTGGAAAAAGCCCCGAGTGCAGGAACCGCCACCAAGATAATAAATGGCCTCTTACCAAATTGCAATGACCCCCATTACAAGGATCAAAGACAGCCTGTGTGATCAAATCAGTGCCCAGATCGACATGTATCATGAAGTCACGTGTTGACGAAACCGGACGGAGGAGGAGCCTGCGGTTCGTCGTGCTGAGGCCAGCAAGGAGACACGGCGGCCATTTTATTGGTTGGAAACAAAGTTTCTGAGAGTATAGCTCCGAGACATGCTGTGATTTCTTCATGCAAACGTGAGTTGCCACTCTGCTTTTACTGAATAAACCTGTGAACGTACTTCACTATTGGAGTTGTCCCTCTTTTCCTTATGTTCACTTGTTCCGGTCGGAGCTGCTGAGGGAACACTGGGAATCGATACATGTCGATCTGGGCACTGATTTGATCACACAGGCTGTCTTTGATCCTTGTAATGGGGGTCATTGCAATTTGGTAAGAGGCCATTTATTATCTTGGTGGCGGTTCCTGCACTCGGGGCTTTTTCCAAGTTTGAAGTGGTGGACAGTTTCCCTTCTTTATTGGAGCACTCTCTGATGAACTTTTGTTTACTGCACTTTTGTATTTGATCCATTTAAACATTTGTATGGACTGTGGATTCAATTGTGTTAGCGCTGCACCAATCCCATTCTATTATACTACTACATATCTTCCGTAAAAATAACCCAAATTAGTGGTTATTATTTAGACTGTGTGAAAGTTATAGAGTCTACAAGCTATGGTGACAATCATTGAAAATTGATCACACCTAATCACACCTGATGTACCGACGGCCTATCTCATTTCTTGAGGCCCTGAAATGTCAGGGCAGTACAAATCCCCCCCCCCCCCCCCAAATGACCTCTTTTTGGAAAGTAGACATTCCAGGGTATTTAGTAAGAGGCATGGTGAGTTTTTTGAAGTTGTAATTTTTGTCTCACAATTCTTGGGAAAATGAAGAAATATATATATATATGTATATATATATATATATATATATATATATTGTAACAGGAAGTCAGCTAAATCTGGGAATGTAGTCACAGGAAGGAGATACATTTCCACCTGATTTAGAAAGTCCATTAATTAATTTAGGGTGTTGGCTACAGAGCTAGCCAGCAGGAAGTTGAAAGGCCTTCACCTGTTCAGAATGAGGGAGTTAAGGCTCTATAATTTGTTCAGAGAAATTCCTATTGTTTGCTGCCTCCAGAAGCTGCATCCTGAAGCCATGTGGGCTGGGAGCAGGAGGACAGTCAGCGTGTGCCTCCCGACAGGATGTGTGGGCCTGGGAGAAGACCCCCCGGAGTGATGTGTGCCCGGGACGGTAACCAAGGGTGAATACGTCTCAAAGGTGAGAAGACGAACTGTTGATGTGAAAGAAACAAAAGGACTGTGTTGCCCTGTGAAGCTATTATAAAAGGACTATTGAGTGTCCGCTGTAGGACAAGGAAGTCTGCCCGACGGTAGGTTGGAGACAGACACTTAGGCAGGTTCCAGTTGTGAGAAGGTAGCCGCCCACAGAGGCAAGGATTTATTTTCTGTTTTATTTTATTTTGGATGTTTTGCTGCATACAGCCTGGTGAAGAAAACACCATTTAATAAACCACACTGTTTGTTTGCAAGCACTTGTCGGCTACCTCTCTGGGAAAACGCACCCCCCAAGGGGTCATCCACACCCGCCACCGAGCTAATCCCTCACATATGGTGGAGGTATGCAGTGGGCATAAGCAGAGATCCCTGCAAGGAAGTGCAAATGTTTGATGAACTTTATCTGGTGCATGAGATTGCACAATCTATGTGTGCAGGAGAGAAGATCCTGACAGAAAAAAAAAAGTGTTTTAAAGAGACAGCGGTCTCAAAATTATTTGATGAACTTTGTTGTGTCTGGTGCAAGTGACTGCACAAACTGTGTGTGCAGGAAAAGAGATCTTGCAAGAGAGAGAGAAAAACTACATGTGTTAAAGAGACAGTGGTCTGAAAAATTTTTGCTGGACTGTGAAAAATTTGTTTGTGGAGTTATTGAAGATGGGGCGTTCAAAACGCCTGAAGAATGCAAAGATAGATGAAATGAGAGACCGGATTCTATGGATGGAGGGGATGTTGCCGTCTGAACCAGCCCCATCCATGCCTAAAGAGAGTCTACTAAAGAGGAAGGTTGTTGTCCCTAGCAACACTGATGAAACCGCTATGGAGACGCAGTGTGCTCAGATGAAAAGTAAACTCAAAATGGAGGAGATGTTGAAACATCTGATTATATCAAATGCAGCTCAACAGCAAGCAAATGCAGCTCAACAGCAGGCAAATGCGGATTTTCAGCAGAGCTTTGCAGCTCAACAAAAGGCTCATCAAGAGAGCATGGCAGGCTGGAAACAGAGACGCCAGCAGCCAATGGAGGCCATCGGTTTGGAAGAAACCGAGTATGTGTGCAGGGCTGAGTTGGATGCCTTGCAACGGAAAATGGAAGAAAAGGAACAAGCCTTGGAATTGCTTAAAATGGAGCATAGAAACTTGCAGGAAATGAATGAACTACTCAAGTCTCATGTGTTACAGTGGGAAGAATCCACTGCTCTTCTTTTGGTCGAGTTGCAAAAACGCAGAGAGACTATAATGGAGAAAGATACCATCCTCATGGAAAAGGAAAGTGAAATTCAGACTTTGCAGAAGCAAAGTATGGCTGATATGTTGGAGTTGCGTAATCAGCTGGAAAAAAGTCTTCAGTCTTTGGGAGCTACAAAAATAGACCTGCAGGAGTCGCAGGAACAGAATGTCGCTCTGAAAACGACATTGTCTCTCAGCGACAACGAGAAAAGTGAAAGAGAGGCTAAATTACTGAGTACTGTGTATGAGCTCACTACTTTGAGCAATGTGGTAAATGAATGGCGTGCGGACTGTGAAAGTTGGAAAGGGGAAGCCCAACGTGTCCAGCAGCAGTTAAAGGAGAAAGAAGCCTGTGTGGCAGAATTACATTCTTATTCCCAGATGCTAGCCAATGAGGTGAAGGCTCTTATGCAGGGAAAAGGAGATTGTGAACATAAGAGGGAAAAAGTAGAGGCACAGCTTCTGGAATCGCAAGTCAAGGTGTCAGAAGGTGACCGATTGTGTGCTAAGCTGTCAGAGAAGGCAAACCGACTGCAGGTTGAGTTGGACAATGTTACAAATCAGCTTTCTCAAGCAGACAGCAAATCTAGAGAAATTGCGGAAGATTTTTCTATCTTGGAATCGCAGCTGCAAGACACGCAGGAACTCTTACAGGAAGAGAGGTGTCAAAGGCTGAGTTTTAGCACAAAGCTCAAACAAATGGAAGATGAGAAAAATGGCTTCCTGGAACAATTAAAAGAGGAGGCGGAAGCAAAGAAAAACCTATCAGAGCAAGTCGCAACATTGCAAGCTCAGATAGCGGATATGAAAAAACGCATGGAAGAAAGCGTTGGTTCATTACAGTGTGTTGAAGATGTGAAAAATAAGTTTGATCAGATGCTTGGTGAAGAGAAGACTGTGTCTGCAAAATATGCAGAAGAACGCGCACGTGCAGAAACGGAGGTGCGTGATAACGAGAGCAAAGCCCTGTTCTTGGCTCGCTCTTTGGAGGAAGCTCTAGAGTGTAAGGCTGAACTAGAAAGTGTTAAACAGCTGCGTACAGAAATGGAAGAATTGGTCAGCTCCAAGGATGATGTTGTGAAAAGCGTTCAGGAGCTAGAAAAGTCTAAGCGAGCCTTAGAACAGCAACTAGAAGAGATGAAGATTCCGTTGCAGGAACTGGAAGAGGAATTCCAGGCAACAGAGGATCTGTCCCAAAGAGGGGATAGTGTGCCTGATGCAGTTTTTAAAAGGATCAGTGTTTTGGGGTCTGTCCTGAGTGAGCCTCAGAAATGTGACGACATGTGGCTTGAATCACCCCTTTGGAATAAACCGTTCCTTCAAAAACTTCAAGCATTGGAAAATGTATCATTAGAGCTTCAGCAAACAAAGGAGCTGAGTAAGAAATGTGGTGATTTCTCAGTTCAGGCTGAAAACCTAGTGGAGAAAACTAAGGCTGTTGGTGAAAACGTGAAGCAAATGAATAAGTGCCTTTCAGGGAGTGTTTCCAAAATGGAACTGGTGAAAGACGGGTGGCAGAAGTTTGATCGTGATCTTGAGATGCATTCCATGTGGAATTCAGATAGAGAAAAAGAACTAGGTGACCTTGAGCGGTCAAATAGTTCAGCAGAAAGTGCATTGAAGAAACCTGTAAAAGAATGTGTTGCAGTTCCATGCTTCTTCACTGATGCAGAGAGGAGGTCTATAATGGATACCACCCAGATCGCTGGGTTCAACTGTGTTGTTGCCTTTGACCCCTATGTTGGTGGAAGGAAAGTTGATGATGTTCTGGTTGGCTACTTCTGTGAAGAGTTTGGCAAGAAATATAAACTGAATATCAAATCAAATAGTAGGCCTTTACTGCGACTCGCTCAGGAGGGCGAAAAGTTTAAGAAGTTGATGAGTGCAAATGCTTCAGATCTGCCTATGAATATGAAATGTTTGAATGATATTGATATCTCTGGGAAAAGGAACAGGGGTCACTTTGAAGAAATGTGTGACAGCCTGTTGTCTCAATTGGAAAATCCTCTGCACAGCATCTTAGAGCAAGCAAAGCTCAAGAAGGAAGATCATTCCCTTTTACAACAAAAAGTCAATGATTGTGTACAGCTGTATGGAGAGGCAACTCAAGTCACAGAGGGATGTCAAGAGTCCCTACTTGGAACAAAGCTTAGTGAAGCAAAGGTTCTCAAAGTTTTGTGGAAAACATTTATGGATTGCAGAGAGAGGCGTCTTAAGAATGTTGAAGACATTAAGACTAGCCCAATTGAGTTGCCTATGGATCACGGTCCTCCGTGGTGGATTGGACAGACGGTTATGAGGGACAAGCTGTCTGACATTTATGAGAAAGCTGTCAATGAAGATGACAGAAACGAGAAGGAGCGAAATGATGCCAAAAATGCAGTTGAAGAATGTGTATATGAGATGAGAGACAAACTGTGTGGCATTTATGAGAAATCCGTCAATGAAGATGACAAAACAGTTTCATCCGGAAGCTTGAGGATAATAGGAGGCTTATCAGTGAGTCAGCAGTGCTTGACACATGCGTGCCTGGAAATCTGTGTCCCAACCCTAGGGTTGAAACAAGAGGGGGGGGTATGTAACAGGAAGTCAGCTAAATCTGGGAATGTAGTCACAGGAAGGAGATACATTTCCACCTGATTTAGAAAGTCCATTAATTAATTTAGGGTGTTGGCTACAGAGCTAGCCAGCAGGAAGTTGAAAGGCCTTCACCTGTTCAGAATGAGGGAGTTAAGGCTCTATAATTTGTTCAGAGAAATTCCTATTGTTTGCTGCCTCCAGAAGCTGCATCCTGAAGCCATGTGGGCTGGGAGCAGGAGGACAGTCAGCGTGTGCCTCCCGACAGGATGTGTGGGCCTGGGAGAAGACCCCCCGGAGTGATGTGTGCCCGGGACGGTAACCAAGGGTGAATACGTCTCAAAGGTGAGAAGACGAACTGTTGATGTGAAAGAAACAAAAGGACTGTGTTGCCCTGTGAAGCTATTATAAAAGGACTATTGAGTGTCCGCTGTAGGACAAGGAAGTCTGCCCGACGGTAGGTTGGAGACAGACACTTAGGCAGGTTCCAGTTGTGAGAAGGTAGCCGCCCACAGAGGCAAGGATTTATTTTCTGTTTTATTTTATTTTGGATGTTTTGCTGCATACAGCCTGGTGAAGAAAACACCATTTAATAAACCACACTGTTTGTTTGCAAGCACTTGTCGGCTACCTCTCTGGGAAAACGCACCCCCCAAGGGGTCATCCACACCCGCCACCGAGCTAATCCCTCACAATATATATATATATATATATATATTTTTACACAAAATTGTCATAATAACAAGTTATTTCTCACACACAGTATATGCATACCTGCAATTATACCCCAAAATACATTTTGCTACTCCTCTGAGTATGGCAATACCATATGTGTGAGACTTTTATACAGCCTGGCCGCACAGAGAGGCCCAACATTCAAGGAGCACCATCAGGTGTTCTAGGAGCATAAATTACACATATGATTTCCTGACGACCTATCACACCTTTGAAGGCCCTGGAGCACCAGGACAATGGGATTACCCACAAAATGACCCCATTTTGGAAAGCAAACACCCCAACATATATTCTATGAGGCACAATGAGTTTTTTGAACATGTCATTTTTTTCCACAAGTTTTTGGAAAATGACATTTTTTTTTTTTTTACACTAAATTGTCAATTTATAAGATATTTCTAACACATAGCATGTACATAGCAAAAATGATTCCCCTAAAATACCATCTGCTACTCCTCCTGAGTATGGCGATACCACATATGTGAAACTTTGTCACAGCCTGGCCACATACAGAGACCCAACATGCAAGGAGCACCGTCAGGTGTTCTAGGAACATAAATTACACATATAATTTAATTACAACCAATCACATTTTGAAGGCCCTGGAGCACCAGGACAATGGAAACCCCCACAAAATGACCCCATTTTGGAAAGTGAACACCCCAACACAGAGTCTAGGAAGCATGAGCTGCAGACAGGTACTCAGGTGCACTGATCGGCTTCAGAAAGGTACTCTGATGAGCTTCAGAGAGGTACTTGGATATTCTGATGGGCTAGAGACAGGTATTCGGGTAATCTGATGGGCTACAGATAGGCACTCGGGCACTCTGGCCTGGAGACAGGTACTCATGTACTCTGGGCTGGAGACAGGTACTCGGGTACTCTGATGGGCTACAGAGAGGTACTCGGGTACTATGATGGGCTGCAGAGAGGTATTCGGGTACTCTGATGGGCTGGAGACAGGTACTCAGATAGTTTGATGGGCTGGAGACAGGTACTCAGGTATTCAGATGGGCTGCAGATAGGTACTCTGAAGGGCTGGAGACCGGTACTCGGGTACTCTGATGACAGGTACTCGGGTACTCTGATGGGCTTGTGACAGGTATTCGGGTACTCTAAAAACAGGTACTTGGGTACTCTGATGGGCTGGTGACAGGTACTTGGGTACGGTGATGACATGTTCTCGGGTACTCTGATGGGCTCAAGAGAGGTAGTAGGGTACTCTGATGGGCTGCAGAGAGGTACTCGGGTACTCTGGGCAGGAGACAGGTACTCCGGTACTCTGATGGGATACAGAGAGGTACTCGGGTACTCTGATGGGCTGGTGACAGGTACTCGGGTACTCTGATGACAGGTACTCGGGTACTCTGGTGACAGGTACTCCGATGACAGGTACTCAGGTACTCTGATGACAGGTACTTGGGTACTCCGAAGACAGGTGCTTGGGTACTCTGATGACAGGTACTCGGGTACCTGTCATCAGAGTACATGAGTACCTGTCATCAGAGTACCCGTGTACCTGTCACCAGCCCATCAGAGTACCTGTGCACCTGTCACCAGCCCATCAGAGTACCCGAGTATCTGTCAACAGCCCATCAGAGTACCCGAGTACCTGTCATCAAAGTACCTGATGGGCTGGTGACAAGTACTCTTGTACTCTGATGGGCTGGTGACAGGTACTTTGATGGGCTAGTGACAGGTCCCCTTTATTGGGGGGGCAATCAGTGTGTTTTAGCTTGCACTATAATCGGTAACTAGCTGTTACCGTAATCTCCTCATCACACAGGATCAGTGTGTGAGGCGGAGAACACAGTAACAGCTAGTTACCGTTGTCTCTGTTGACATTCTGTGACTGGCTGTGATTGGACACAGCCGGTCATGTGGTAAAGAGCCAATTTAATTGGCTCTTTACCCTGATCAGGGATGGACTGTGTCAGAGTGACACTCTGCAACCCCGATTGCCGCTCGCGCGCGCCCCCACGGCGTGCACGAGGGAAGTGCATGTGGCCGGCTGTGTCACATGGTCACATGGTAAAGAGCCATTTTTTTAATGGCTCTTTACACCGATCAGGGATGGGCTGTGTCCTGACAGACACGCAGCATCCCGATCGCTGTGCTGTGTCCCCCCGGGGGAGGCGGGAGAGCAGAGGATCCGGGCGGACGTCATATGACGTTCTCCCGGATCGACAAAGTGTTCCTGCCGCCGTCATTTTACAATGGCCCGGTAAGGAACTGGTTAAGGTCTTGACTCCCAGGCTTGGTGTGCATTTTGCGACCCCATGACTAAGCTCTCAGGGGAGAAGTGAAACATCTTGGGGGTGCGGCCTGGTGGGAGCCTAGGCTGAGGTCGTCTCTCATACCACCATAGGACTCTGTGGATATGCGGCACCAGGGATCTTTTCTCTATTCCTTCCAGTGACTACAGGAGCTGGGACGAGCTCCATCCCTCGCTGGCACTCCTGCAGTGGTTGCAGTATCACCCACACTACTCCCCACAGTGACTGAGCCTGAGCGGCACACTAAACAAACCAAGGGTCACCATGCATTTTGCGAGTTAGTTGAGTAGGGATAAGTACTCCGCCTGGTAGGAACATAACTAGTGGCAGGGAAAGGTTCCTCATGAGAAGGGAAAGCGTAGAGCTCACAACTTCTCTGAACATCTTCCTGCTTGGGCATTTAACGGCCAGGCTGCAACTTACCCCTCTCAACAGGTGCTGTCAGTCTGGTTGGATCCTCCCTTCTACACGCTGTTGGAACTACGAGTGTTCCCAGCACCATTGTAAATAATTGCACCAGGACTAATGGGCCATACACACTATACAATTTTCTTTAGATTTTTTCCTTCAGACTTACCAAAACCATATAATATGAGGTCAAACCTAAACACTTTCAATTTGTATGCAATCAGGCAGGCCCTTGCACTACATAGAAAAGATAAATCTAAAGGAAATCTGACAACAAAAGTTGTATAGTGTGTATCCACCTACACCCAGATTCACTGAAAGAATGTAAAGAAAGTAGAAACAATGAGATACATTCAACAAGAATGAGACAATGAGACCCATCCAGCAAAAACAGTGAGCAGCACAGCAGAAACATCAAATCTCACTTTAAATCTTGTGAAACTTTCAGTCAGAGGTGTAATACTACAGATATACAGCTAATATTTATAGGCGTTCCTTGTCACAGGAAGCATATTGTCATTTTGAAAGAGGAATTTGAGGTACAAGTTGAATTTTGCTTAGGCAAAGGAAACATATCAGGTTCATTGTGGAGTATAAAATCCAAAACTATGTTCAAAACCTTTTCTAGTTTTTAACCTCCCTGGCGGTATGATTCTTTTAGATTTTAGGTGCTGAAAGCGGTACCATTATTTTGCATGTAATTCTTATGAATGAGCAGCCCAAACCAACTGTATACATTTATTATATATATATATATATATATATATATATATATATATATATATATATATATATATATATATATGTATACATATATTATGTATACATATATATATATATATATATATATATATATATATATATATATATATATATATATATATATATATAATGTATACAGTTGGTTTGGGCTGCTCATTCACAAGAATTACGTATATATATATATATATATATATATATATATATATGTATGTATATATATATATATATATATATATACGTGTGTATATATATATATATACGTATATATATATATATATATATATATATATGCGTATATATATACATATATATACGCCGAGGGAGGAAGTGGAAGAGAGGTGAGTATTTTCTTTCTGCAATTACAAGGTAAGTAAAAAAAAAAGAAATCCTAACTACCCATTTCTGTTTCAGGTGACCTATAGCAAGCGGATGGCCCAAAATTGACTATGTCGATTTTGTGGCCGGAACTCTGCTTTAAAGTGTTACTAAACCCAGGACCCTGCATTCACTATATATATATATATGTATACATATATTATGTATACATATATATATATATATATATATATATATATATATATATATATATAATGTATACAGTTGGTTTGGGCTGCTCATTCACAAGAATTACGTGTATATATATATATATATATATATATATATATATATATATATATATATGTATGTATTGTAACAGGAAGTCAGCTAAATCTGGGAATGTAGTCACAGGAAGGAGATACATTTCCACCTGATTTAGAAAGTCCATTAATTAATTTAGGGTGTTGGCTACAGAGCTAGCCAGCAGGAAGTTGAAAGGCCTTCACCTGTTCAGAATGAGGGAGTTAAGGCTCTATAATTTGTTCAGAGAAAGTCCTATTGTTTGCTGCCTCCAGAAGCTGCATCCTGAAGCCATGTGGGCTGGGAGCAGGAGGACAGTCAGCGTGTGCCTCCCGACAGGATGTGTGGGCCTGGGAGAAGACCCCCCGGAGTGATGTGTGCCCGGGACGGTAACCAAGGGTGAATACGTCTCAAAGGTGAGAAGACGAACTGTTGATGTGAAAGAAACAAAAGGACCGTGTTGCCCTGTGAAGCTATTATAAAAGGACTATTGAGTGTCCGCTGTAGGACAAGGAAGTCTGCCCGACGGTAGGTTGGAGACAGACACTTAGGCAGGTTCCAGTTGTGAGAAGGTAGCCGCCCACAGAGGCAAGGATTTATTTTCTGTTTTATTTTATTTTGGATGTTTTGCTGCATACAGCCTGGTGAAGAAAACACCATTTAATAAACCACACTGTTTGTTTGCAAGCACTTGTCGGCTACCTCTCTGGGAAAACGCACCCCCCAAGGGGTCATCCACACCCGCCACCGAGCTAATCCCTTACATATGGTGGAGGTATGCAGTGGGCAGAAGCAGCAAGATCCCTGCAAGGAAGTGCATATGTTTGATGAACTTTATCTGGTGCATGAGATTGCACAATCTATGTGTGCAGGAGAGAAGATCCTGACAGAAAAAAAAAAGTGTTTTAAAGAGACAGCGGTCTCAAAATTATTTGGTGAACTTTGTTGTGTCTGGTGCAAGTGACTGCACAAACTGTGTGTGCAGGAAAAGAGATCTTGCAAGAGAGAGAGAAAAACTACATGTGTTAAAGAGACAGTGGTCTGAAAATTTTTTGCTGGACTGTGAAAAATTTGTTTGTGGAGTTATTGAAGATGGGGCGTTCAAAACGCCTGAAGAATGCAAAGATAGATGAAATGAGAGACCGGATTCTATGGATGGAGGGGATGTTGCCGTCTGAACCAGCCCCATCCATGCCTAAAGAGAGTCTACTAAAGAGGAAGGTTGTTGTCCCTAGCAACACTGATGAAACCGCTATGGAGACGCAGTGTGCTCAGATGAAAAGTAAACTCAAAATGGAGGAGATGTTGAAACATCTGATTATATCAAATGCAGCTCAACAGCAAGCAAATGCAGCTCAACAGCAGGCAAATGCGGATTTTCAGCAGAGCTTTGCAGCTCAACAAAAGGCTCATCAAGAGAGCATGGCAGGCTGGAAACAGAGACGCCAGCAGCCAATGGAGGCCATCGGTTTGGAGGAAACCGAGTATGTGTGCAGGGCTGAGTTGGATGCCTTGCAACGGAAAATGGAAGAAAAGGAACAAGCCTTGGAATTGCTTAAAATGGAGCATAGAAACTTGCAGGAAATGAATGAACTACTCAAGTCTCATGTGTTACAGTGGGAAGAATCCACTGCTCTTCTTTTGGTCGAGTTGCAAAAACGCAGAGAGACTATAATGGAGAAAGATACCATCCTCATGGAAAAGGAAAGTGAAATTCAGACTTTGCAGAAGCAAAGTATGGCTGATATGTTGGAGTTGCGTAATCAGCTGGAAAAAAGTCTTCAGTGTTTGGAAGTTACAAAAATAGACCTGCAGGAGTCGCAGGAACAGAATGTCGCTCTGAAAGCGACATTGTCTCTCAGCGACAAAGAGAAAAGTGAAAGAGAGGCTAAATTACTGAGTACTGTGTATGAGCTCACTACTTTGAGCAATGTGGTAGATGAATGGCGTGCGGACTGTGAAAGTTGGAAAGATGAAGCCCAACGTGTCCAGCAGCAGTTAAAGGAGAAAGAAGCTTGTGTGGCAGAATTACATTCTTATTCCCAGATGCTAGCCAGTGAGGTGAAGGCTCTTATGCAGGGAAAAGGAGATTCTGAACACAAGAGAAAAAAAGTAGAGGCACAGCTGCAGGAATCGCAAGTCAAGGTGTCAGAAGGTGACCGAGTGTGTGCTAAGCTGTCAGAGAAGGCAACCCGATTGCAGGTTGAGTTGGACAATGTTACAAATCAGCTTTCTCAAGCAGACAGCAAATCTAGAGAAATTGCGGAAGATTTTTCTATCTTGGAATCGCAGCTGCAAGACACGCAGGAACTCTTACAGGAAGAGAGGTGTCAAAGGCTGAGTTTTAGCACAAAGCTCAAACAAATGGAAGATGAGAAAAATGGCTTCCTGGAACAATTAAAAGAGGAGGCGGAAGCAAAGAAAAACCTATCAGAGCAAGTCGCAACATTGCAAGCTCAGATAGCGGATATGAAAAAACGCATGGAAGAAAGCATTGGTTCATTACAGTGTGTTGAAGATGTGAAAAAGAAGTTTGATCAGATGCTTGGTGAAGAGAAGACTGTGTCTGCAAAATATGCAGAAGAACGCGCCCGTGCAGAAACGGAGGCGCGTGATAACGAGAGCAAAGCCCTGTTCTTGGCTCGCTCTTTGGAGGAAGCTCTAGAGTCTAAGGCTGAACTAGAAAGAGTTAACAAGCAGCTATGTACAGAGATGGAACATGTGGTCAGCTACAAGGATGAGGTTGAGAAAAGCGTTCAGGAGCTAGAAAAGTCTAAACGAGCCTTAGAACAGCAAGTAGAAGAGATGAAGATTCCGTTGCAGGAACTGGAAGAGGAATTACAGGCAACAGAGGATCTGTCCCAAAGAGGGGATAGTGTGCCTGATGCAGTTTTTAAAAGGATCAGAGTTTTGGGGTCTGTCCTGAGTGAGCCTCAGAAATGTGATGACATGTGGCTTGAATCACCCCTGTGGAATAAACCGTTCCTTCAAAAACTTCAGCAAACAAAGGAGCTGTGTAAGAAATGTGATGTTTTCTCAGTTCAGGCTGAAAACCTAGTGGAGAAAACTAAAGCGGATGTTTGGTGGAAGGAAAGTTGATGATGTTCTGGTTGGCTACTTCTGTGAATAGTTTGGCAAGAAATATAAACTGAATATCAAATCAAATAGTAGGCCTTTACTGCGACTCGCTCAGGAGGGCGAAAAGTTTAAGAAGTTGATGAGTGCAAATGCTTCAGATCTGCCTATGAATATGAAATGTTTGAATGATATTGATATCTCTGGGAAAAGGAACAGGGGTCACTTTGAAGAAATGTGTGACAGCCTGTTGTCTCAATTGGAAAATCCTCTGCACAGCATCTTAGAGCAAGCAAAGCTCAAGAAGGAAGATCATTCCCTTTTACAACAAAAAGTCAATGATTGTGTACAGCTGTATGGAGAGGCAACTCAAGTCACAGAGGGATGTCAAGAGTCCCTACTTGGAACAAAGCTTAGTGAAGCAAAGGTTCTCAAAGTTTTGTGGAAAACATTTAAGGATTGCAGAGAGAGGCGTCTTAAGAATGTTGAAGACATTAAGACTAGCCCAATTGAGTTGCCTATGGATCACGGTCCTCCATGGTGGATTGGACAGACGGTTATGAGGGACAAGCTGTCTGACATTTATGAGAAAGCTGTCAATGAAGATGACAGAAACGAGAAGGAGCGAAATGATGCCAAAAATGCAGTTGAAGAATGTGTATATGAGATGAGAGACAAACTGTGTGGCATTTATGAGAAATCCGTCAATGAAGATGACAAAACAGTTTCATCCGGAAGCTTGAGGATAATAGGAGGCTTATCAGTGAGTCAGCAGTGCTTGACACATGCGTGCCTGGAAATCTGTGTCCCAACCCTAGGGTTGAAACAAGAGGGGGGGGGTATGTAACAGGAAGTCAGCTAAATCTGGGAATGTAGTCACAGGAAGGAGATACATTTCCACCTGATTTAGAAAGTCCATTAATTAATTTAGGGTGTTGGCTACAGAGCTAGCCAGCAGGAAGTTGAAAGGCCTTCACCTGTTCAGAATGAGGGAGTTAAGGCTCTATAATTTGTTCAGAGAAAGTCCTATTGTTTGCTGCCTCCAGAAGCTGCATCCTGAAGCCATGTGGGCTGGGAGCAGGAGGACAGTCAGCGTGTGCCTCCCGACAGGATGTGTGGGCCTGGGAGAAGACCCCCCGGAGTGATGTGTGCCCGGGACGGTAACCAAGGGTGAATACGTCTCAAAGGTGAGAAGACGAACTGTTGATGTGAAAGAAACAAAAGGACCGTGTTGCCCTGTGAAGCTATTATAAAAGGACTATTGAGTGTCCGCTGTAGGACAAGGAAGTCTGCCCGACGGTAGGTTGGAGACAGACACTTAGGCAGGTTCCAGTTGTGAGAAGGTAGCCGCCCACAGAGGCAAGGATTTATTTTCTGTTTTATTTTATTTTGGATGTTTTGCTGCATACAGCCTGGTGAAGAAAACACCATTTAATAAACCACACTGTTTGTTTGCAAGCACTTGTCGGCTACCTCTCTGGGAAAACGCACCCCCCAAGGGGTCATCCACACCCGCCACCGAGCTAATCCCTTACAGTATATATATATATATATATATATATATATATATATATATGTATGTATATATATATATATATATATATATATATATATATATATATACGTGTGTATATATATATACGTATATATATATATATATATATATATATATATATACATATATATACGCCGAGGGAGGAAGTGGAAGAGAGGTGAGTATTTTCTTTCTGCAATTACAAGGTAAGTAAAAAAAAAAGAAATCCTAACTACCCATTTCTGTTTCAGGTGACCTATAGCAAGCAGATGGCCCAAAATTGACTATGTCGATTTTGTGGCCGGAACTCTGCTTTAAAGTGTTACTAAACCCAGGACCCTGCATTCACTATATCTGGTCTCCCAAAGTACACAAAACATGGAAATGCAATTATTTTAGTAAATATAAACTGCTAAAAACCTTTTCTCATCAGCAATTCTTATGGCTTCTCTCAGTGTCTGGTTTAATCTTGTAGGAGGAGTTTTCATTCTGCACTGACTGTCCTATGAGGATGTATGACCCCCTGACCCTCTGTCTGGAAAGAGCTGATTGTCCCTGTGCCGATAACATGCACTCTCCCAAGTAAAAAAAACAACTCTACCAATACACACTAAACTGAGCATGTGCAGCTAGTCCCCTAGCTATGTACTATCAGGAAATATATTGGGGACAGTGGAAGAAGGGGAGGATCAGAGGAGACAGGGTCAAATAGCATTTTTACACAATGCAGAGGATTGACCCCTTATGTTCCACAGTGAGTATAACAAGCATGCTTTACTGCATATACAGACTCATTTTACTGTTGTTGGTTTAGTAATACTTTACGTACAATTCATAAATATGCAGCTACAGGCTGCTAGTATGAATGAGGTTATTTTATCTATTCTATTTTAAAATAAGGAATGAAGCAGGGTAGGGCTGTATGGCTCTAAGGTCACAGAAAGAAGGCAGAACCAATGCTAATGCATCCCTAAGGATGAAACATTTATATGGGTAGGGAAGTGCCTTTGATGTTTCTTCACCCCACCTCTTCCCATTTAAGTGATATTCAATGTGAAAACTTACATTTACAGATATCTAGCAGCCTGTTGTCATGAGTGGTGTGGGAAGGAAAAAGGTGGAGAGAAACAGGATGCCTGCTAATTTCAGTATTATACCAGGAAACCATCTCATTTTGTTTAATTGTGAACATGCGTCCAAGCTGCCCATGTTTATGTTATGTTGCAAAGTGAGGTATATACACATTTTTCAATTAAAGCATTTAATTTGCCAGATATGTATCAGAGATTCTAACTGTACAAAGTTCAAATTATATCAGAGAAAATAATTCTAAAAGAATACTCAATTAAAATATAACACCGGAATATTTTAAAGTACATATAAACCCAATCACTAAAATCTCAGATAAGCTTTAACATGTAATTTCAAGAGTAAAAAAAAAATGTTTAAATCCACAGATTTCATTAAAAAGTACCTGGTGATCTTGCCATGAAATACCCTGTGCAATCACTTCTTCCTAAACAATGACAATGCTGTGCCCCCCTGTCTCCCAGTTGTATTTTTAAGCCTGTCACATGAGCTACTGATGCAAACTACATTTGACAAAGGCAGAACAGATTGCATACACATTCTACACTATTGTCACCATCAGAAATCCCACCCTGGAAATGCCTTTCATGTACAGAGTAGGTGGCTGCAAAGAGGATGGTGGAGGTCAACATCATCAAGATACAGCAAAGGATGAATAAGAGGTGAAAGCATGTTTTAAATAAAATGTTACCAATGAGATGGTGTGAGTGGATAAATAGTGTACCACATGCCAAAATAAGTATAGCTTCCGCAAAACGATAGGAAAAAGGCAAAATATGGGACTTTTAAGGTGTTACACATTTTTATGAAAAAGAAAAATAAACAATACTTTACAAGTCAATACATTCATTTTACAAGATTGTAAAATGCACACTATTGTGCAATATATACACATAAATCAACACATATATAAATATGTATATATACTGTATATATATATATATATATATATATATATATATATATATATATATATATATATATATATATATATATATATATATAAGAGACTACCCTGCATATAACCTGCCAACACCCAAAACATAGTAAAGTACCATAAAAGTATAACTTTTTTGATAACAATGTCTTTCAAGATACAGATTGATCACTGATGGGTGGGTGGCTATCCTCTTAATAAGTTTTGTCTAGAGGAGCTCTTCAGGAGAGCAGGGCTCTGGCAATAAAAAGCATTCAAACCAAAACACAAATATCAGACAGGTTGTGTTAAGTTACACTTTACAAAAGATTTTTTAGGGTTAAGATACTTTAAATTGTATCATATACAGTACGTAGAGTGGTGCTGCATGGCATAGTTCCCTTGGGAAATGACGAGGTGGAAAGGGCATGGGTGCCAGACAAATTAACAAGGATAGTTTTAAATAACATGGCATTGGAATTCTCCTCATAATTCAAACCAGGCCCTTCAGGTCTGCAATTGATTTTAAGGGGGAACCCCATAAAAAAACAAACAAACAAGCAAACAAACAAACCATAATAGGAGTTTGATAGGGTAATTACGCTCCAGAGTATTAGGAATGATGTCCGAGATTATATGGATAGAAAACGCTAATATAGTGATGTACAGTAAAATGTGTCCATTTATTAAACAATTTACATAAAGTACTCACATTTAAAATAAAGATACAGCATCCGTAAGCAGGTAGGGACCGCGAACCCCTCGTATAGCGGTACTTCCGGACGCCGTGCGTCTCAGCAACCGGATGTGCGTCTCAAAGGGCGGAACTGACGTGCCTACGCTCTACGCGTTTCGTCATCAAGCTGACGTCATCAGGAGCAGCGTCACATGGACACATTTTACGGTACATCACTATATTAGCGTTTTCTATCCATATAATCTCGGACATCATTCCTAATACTCTGGAGCGCTGCCTATGATCCCACACTACGCATCGCTTGCCTAAATACCTGATTACTGGAAGGAGGAAGTGCATTTGATCCCAGAAGGAGTGGAGAGGCTCACCGCAGTTTTCCGGGGAACACCCCACTAATCCAACGCTGGTTACCCCTGTAGGGGTACCGCTCTCTGGTGAGTGCGGGCTATATAGGAAGGGGAGCACGGAAATTCCCTCCCCCGGCACCCACATCCTGATCCATCACTGGGAAGCACCCCCTCCATCCATGAAAATTTCTTCTGGCACCTTATAGCACAATATTGCTGCACTATTTTGGAAGATCATTATATTGATCAAATCTGTGGACTTTCTTCACTTTTATTACGGACTATTTAATTCTTTGTGTATATTTATCCCTGGAATCCCTATAAGTGTTTTTAGAGATCCCAAACTATTCTATTTTCACTTGGCACAATATTTAATTTTTAGTACCATTTTTATATATTGATTCTCACCTGGATATCCATTATTTCACTTTTTTGGAATTGACATTTTACTCCTGATATTAATACACCACTTGGCACGTTTTATCACTTTACAATTGTTTTACTTGGATATCCACACTTATCATCTTTTAATAGCACTGCCACCTAGTGTCTACATTATTTATTACACGAGTCACCTTAATTATTTATTTATTTTTAGACTCACATATTTTCTACCAGTTGGGATATATTTATTGCCTGTAGGCACTGCACACATTTTATTTATTTATGTCATTTCACTTTATTTTCATTGGTTTATGATTAATTATTAATTATTTATTAATGCTATAAGTTTATCAAGTGTTGGTTAGAATACACACTGTGGCATTACATTGGAATCATTGGGTATATATAAGGACCATTACTTATACCATTGTTATCACATTTTTATCACCTACATCGTCCTTGTATTTGTAAGATATATTACTCCCCTGTAGATACTTCTCCTGGCACTGTGTGGTGGTGGCAAGCAGGGGTGGTCCCCATAAATCGCACCTGTGATCCTTCATGTTTGCACTTTCATTGCTCTATGCACTTTATACCTATGGACTTTATGGACTCCTATTGATGTGATTTCATGCTTTTATGTATTTATGATTTTATGCTTATATTTATCACATCTGATTCATATATTTTGGTATATGTTATCATCCTATTTATTTGGTAAGAGGTTATCACCATCACTGCGCTACTGAAATTTGAATGAAAAAGTCAGTTCCTGTTTTTTCTGGATGAATTTTATTTTTTATTATAGGAAAAAGTAAATTAATGTTTTATCTGCAAGGTGCTGTGCCACCCTATATGAGTGGTGGGCAGTGGGCACAGTACAGTCTGTGGACCTGACATTCACTGGCAGGCAACTGCAATTATATTACAGAGGAAAAATTAAATGAATGTTTTATCTGCAAGTTTCTGTGCCACCCTATATGAGTGGTGGGCAGTGGGCACAGTACAGTCTGTGGACCTGACACTCACTGGCAGGCAACTGCAATTATATTACAGAGGAAAAATTAAATTAATTTTTTATCTGCAAGGTGCTGTGCCACCCTATATGAGTGGTGGGCAGTGGGCACAGTACAGTCAGTGGGCCTGACACACACTGGCAGGAAACTGCAATTATATTAAAGGGTAAAAACTAAATGACTTTTTTATCTGCAAGGTACTGTGCCATCCGATATGAGTGGTTTGCACACAGTACAGTCTGTATATATATAGAAAAAAATAAATAAAAGCAGACTGATATACCAGCCCTAAAAAGGGCTTTTTAGGGTGCTGTCAGGATGCTGTCCTTACAGCAGGAGTGGACACAGAACACTGGCCTAGCTAATGATTTCCCTATTAATTCAGCAGCAGCAGCACTCTCCCTGCTCTAACTAACTCTGCAGCTTCAGAATGAATCTAAGATGGATGCTGTCCTTGCTTTTTTATAGGAGGTTGGAGGGTCTGGGAGGGAGGTTATGCTGATTGGCTGGAATGTGTCTGCTGACTGTGAGGTACAAGGTCAAAGTTTGCTCAATGATGATGTATAGGGGGCGGACCGAACATCGCATATGTTCGCCCGCCGAGGAGAACGCGAACAAGCGATGTTCGCCTGGAACTGTTTGCCGGCGAATAGTTCGGGACATCTCTAGTGGGGAGGGGAGGAGGTATTAGTAATGTAAGGGAAGGAGGGAGACGTACAATGTCAGTACTATAGAGCACTGTATGTGAGAGGAATAAAGCTCCCTGTACTCCATTTGCTTTTGTTTATGCTGATCTTGATGCCAAATGTCATCTTATGTCTAGTCCTTACTATTAATGACTTTGTATGCAAATTTCTGGTATTATCATTGTTAATCTATTTTATGCTGCCTAGTTACCAACCCCATTGGGTGACAATATATTACGTTTGCCTTTACTACCTGTTTTTTTTTTTTTCATAAAGCACTTTTATTGGATACTTAGTATTACTTTCAAGGAATTCCTGTGATATTGTATGTTTGTACACTGAACCTGGTGTGTCAGAGAGGCTGAGGTTCTTGAGAAGTTTGAGGCAAAGAACCGAAGAACAGAGGACCCATCCTAATCAGCGGTTCCTACGGGGTAGGGTTACAGCGGATGCCAGCCCAAACTATTTAGTTTGCTTATCCTGAAATCATGTTGCACTCAATTGCCATTTTTAAAAGAAATAAAATGTCTTTTAACGTTTCCCATACTTTCTTGCTTTATCTCTCCTACGGTCTCTTTGTAGCTCCTTCCTGCTTTCTTGCATTCTTTCATGGCATTTATCAGGGCTTGTTTACTGATGGTGACAGCACTGGAAAACCACAGCTCTAAAGCAACGTTTTGCTAAAGAACAAAAAAAAAAAACTGAAATTACAATTGTCCTCAGCTAAGTACACATACACACATTACTTGGAAGTAGAATTACCTCTTGGGGGCTTGAACAATTAATACAGTATTTAGGCTGTACCTGGTAATTGGTTTGCACTGAGCGCCTATGCCAAGAGAGTGTTGAAGGATGAATGTAGCACATCACAAATAACAATGTGCTTTTCTACATCTAGTGCCCATTGGAATAAACCATCAAAGGCAAGAGCCAAGTGATGGCAGCATCCGTTGGACTACCAAAGCACAGGGCCAGATTAAGAGCATCATGGGCTTGGTGCTGAGGATTTTGAAGGGCCTTAAGGGCCGTGCCTTGGCATGCACCCAGAGGAGGAAGGGTGCAGCCATGCATGCCTAATTCAACATGGGATGCTGTCTCTGAAGCCCATAAACACATCCATGCATCGGCAACTGTCCCTCCTTGTCCGGCCTTCGTGCTGTGTGGGGAGTTTCTGAGGGAGCTGCCTGGGGAAGCGAGCATAGAAGCCAGACTTCTGTGTTTACAAGTAACAGAAGAGCGGTAACAGTGAATATGGCCAACCCGGGGCCTATATTAAGGTAGGGGCCTGGAGCTGCAGCTCCAATAGCCCCTATGTTAATCTGGCCCTGGCAAAGCATTTATCTAACTGTAGTCTAGCTCTTGCTATGTACAGCGCCTCAGTAAAATCAAATACTTAGGAGCTCATATATAAAAAAGAGCTCACCACTATACAGAACAAAAGAGTGTAGCACATACTGTAGTTGTAATACTAGCCCAATGATTCAGATTTGGACAATCAATTGCTACTAAAGGCAATTGTATACGTAGAGATTTGCTACATCAAAAATTGCCTGTGTGCCCAGCATTAAACATAAAAAATATGTTCCATCTTTTAAGACGGCATTGCTGTATTACACAAAGGATACAGATACATCTAAAAACCAATATTGTAGCTTCCAACTATCTAAGATGGGACCTTTTTCTTGCTTTTTTAGGAAAAGTTGTTCCTGCCACACACCTGGTCATACCTCCCTAAACCAGACATCACTTCAATATTACAAAAACGTGTTTTTATGTGTAGACACATTTTATTTTATTTGTAGACAACTACAAAGGTGTCTGCTTTCAACCAGCAGAAAAATCTGCGGTAACAATTCTGGATGACATTACTGCCCTTGGCTGCTGGAAAAGAATTGCTGTAGTTTGTGGTGGGCCAAGATTCAATTATTTTGTTTTGCTACATGGAGCACCTGATTTAAGAACAGGATGTTTGAGGCTCATTTTATTCCAAACTAAGCTCTTTTGCTTTTGGTTTGCTCCTGGAACAGAATCTGCAGCATGCGGTGCATTTCCGTCTATGCCATTTCAGGAAATTCAGAAAGTGATTCATTGTGCTTGGAATCCCGATGCTTAAGTAATGTGTGACATGTAGAAGCATCAGACTGAGTGAAGACATCCAGATACAACTTAAAGACTTGGATTGCTGACATTCTTGTTGAATCCTGTTTATCTGTTATAAAACTAATAAATATGTTGGTCTCAGTCACTTGAATTGCATCATTCATTTTACATACCAAACACATCACTTGACTTTGTCCTTTTAATCAGAGTTGATGTCTTCCTATTTATTTTTTTTTTTTTATATCTCCATAAATTTGCTCAACACATTGCTTAAATACTGTCAGTGGATAATTTAAAATATTACTTCTTCTAAGAGCTGGTTCACACTGAGGCGATCCGACTTTGGGGGGCGACCTGTGAAGTCGCGTGCACCGCGACTTCGGTGCGACTTGCAGGGACTTCACATAATGGAAGTCTATGCAAGTCGCTCCCAGGTCGCCCCAAAGTAGTACAGGACCCTTTTTCTAAGTCGGAGCAACTTGTGTCGCTCCTATTAGAACGGGTCCTGTACTACTCAATGGACCGCGACCGACCGCGACTTGTCAGGCTGACAAGTCGCCTGACAAGTCGTGCTAGTCTGAATGGGCTCTTATAGTGTCTAATAATGTTTTTATGTTACATATACATATTGTGATTTACAGTATGTGCAGAACCCACAACAAATTAGTTCAGCCTATCCCTTCTAGTGAAGAGTAGTCTATACACAGGTCAGACTGGTCTAGAGGTTAATTGAAAGCAACGGAAGTGATAAAGTCAGGTCCATAAATATTGGGACATCGACACAATTCTAATCTTTTTGGCTCTATACACCACCACAATAAGTTTTAAATGAAACAAACAAGATGTGCTTTAACTGCAGACTTTCAGCTTTATTTGAGGGTATTTACATCCAAATCAGGTGAATGGTGTATGAATAACAACAGTTTGTATATGTGCCTCCCACTTTTTAAGGGACCAAAAGTAATGGGACAATTGGTTGCTCAGCTGTTCCATGGCCAGGTGTGTGTTATTCCATTATTATCCCATTTACAAGGACCAGATAAAAAGGTCCAGAGTTCATTTCAATGTGCTATTTGCATTTGGAATCACTTGCTGTCAACTCTCAATATGATATCCAAAGAGCTGTCACTATCAGTGAAGCAAGCCATCATTAGGCTGAAAAAAACAAAACAAACCCATCAGAGAGATAGCAAAAACATTAGGTGTGGCCAAATCAACTGTTTGGAACATCCTTAAAAAAAAAGAACGCATCGTGAGCTCAGCAACACCAAAAGACCCGGAAGACCACGGAAAACAACTGTGGTGGATGACTGAAGAATTCTTTCCCTGGTGAAGAAAACATTCTTCACAACAGTTGGCCAGATCAAGAACACTCTCCAGGAGGTAGGTGTATGTGCGTCAAAGTCAACAATCAAGAGAAGACTTCACCAGAGTGAATCCAGAGGGTTCACCACAAGATGCAAACCAATGGTGAGTCTCAAAAACAGGAAGGCCAGATTAGAGTTTGCCAAACAACATCTAATAAAGCCTTCACAGTTCTGGAACAACATCCTATGGACAGATGAGGCCACGATCAACTTGTACCAGAGTGATGGGAAGAGAAGAGTATGGAGAAGGAAAGGAACTTTCCACGATTTTTTGGTGATAGTGTCATGGCGTGGGCATGTATGGCTGCCAATGGAACTGGTTCTCTTGTATTTATTGATGATGTGACTGCTGACAAAAGCAGCTGGATGAACTCTGAAGTGTTTCGGGCAATATTATCTGCTCATATTCAGCCAAATGCTTCAGAACTCATTGGACGGTGCTTCCTAGTGCAGATGGACAATGACCCCAAGCATACTGCCAAAGCAACCAAATCGTTTTTTAAGGGAAAGAAGTGGAATGTTATGCAATGGCCAAGTCAATCAACTGACCTGAATCCGATTGAGCATGCATTTCACTTGTTGAAGACAAAACTGAAGGGAAAATGCCCCAAGAACAAGCAGGAACTGAAGACAGTTGCAGTAGAGGCCTGGCAGAGCATCACCAGGGATGAAACACAGCGTCTGGTGATGTCTATGCATTCCAGACTTCAGGCTGTAATTGACTACAAAGGATTTGCAACCAAGTATTAAAAAGTGAAAGTTTGATTTAAGATTGTTATTCTGTCCCATTACTTTTGGTCCCTTAAAAAGTGGGAGGCACATATACAAACTGTTGTAATTCCTACACCGTAGGAGTTCCACCCTAAAATGTTACTTTGGTCCATCTTCTTGCCCCGGGTCAGCTGTAAAACAAATGGATACTCACAATTTTTTTTTTTCACTTACCTTGTTTTAGAAGAACATATACTCACCTTACTTCCTCTTCCTCCCTCTGCGGCCACGGCCCGTCGTCACTTCCTGGCTTGCAATGATTCCTGGGAGCTGAACGTCATCGCTCCCAGGAATCAATGCGCCTGCACCGGCCCCGGCGTCAGTTCCGGTTCAGGCGCGTCATACCTCACTAAACAGCTTCTGGGCATGCCCAGAAGCTGTACAGGGATGATGCTGCAGCCCCGGAAGTGACGGCGGGGCCGGTGCAGTGCATCATGGGACCGAAGAGGACGCAGAAGAGGATCGCGCTGGCTTCAAGCTGCCCACACCTGAGATGGCAGCGCTGGACAATACATTTTTAAGGTAAGTATTTCTTCTTGCAGGTAAGTGCGACCCGGGACAGTTCTGAGGCTATCCATTGTGGAATGCACTCGGATGGAATGCATGGAACTCGGCTTTAAATCTGAAAGTCTGCAATTAAAGCACATCTTGTTTGTTTCATTTCAAATCCATTGTGGTGGTGTAAAGAGCCAAAAAGATTAGAATTGTGTTGATGTCCCAATATTTATGGACCTGACTGTATATGCAGATCTCTGTACATCAAATAGCAAGGTTGTGACCAGGTTAAAATTTGTTCAAGAGCAGCAACCTGTATATCTTTACTGGGTGTAGTGTGTTGACTATCTGCACCCTAAAGGAGAACTGGGCACTGCTGTGATCCATTGGGTGATGTGGTTCCTCCCACTGACCCCTGTGTCAGAACAAGGCGCAGGGGTCAGTGGGAATAACCACATGGATTGCAAATGGATGCTGCACAAAGAATGCATGAAGGTAAAAAACCTTCACTCTTTAACTCTTTACAACCACTTTAAGGTAACCAGCATCGAAGACAGGCCACATGGATGTTCGACAGCCTGCAACCCT
The DNA here is from genome assembly GCF_965119305.1 of Pelophylax lessonae. NCBI lineage: Eukaryota > Metazoa > Chordata > Amphibia > Anura > Ranidae > Pelophylax > Pelophylax lessonae. Next base: position 108,475,281 of record NC_138774.1, on the reverse strand, counting down.
CCTTTTTCAAGAACTCAATGACAGCACGTTGCTTCTGCTTGGAATTAATTTTTTTTTGATTTGTAATGAATACTAATAAAACTAATTTTTAACAAAGATTCCATCTGTAAATACAATCTGTACCAATCTTTCTGTTTTTGGTTTTGATGATGAACTTGGGGATGTGGTACGTTGCCTCACTTATCTGACATCCAATATTTATATACCTTTGGCTTTTTTCTGTTCACGTTTTCCTGCATGTTTGGACTGTCAGACCTGAATATTGTCAAGGGGCTTTAAAAAGTTTGTAGCACCCTACAGGTAGGTGCTAGGTAAATGCATAGTGGGCTTTGTCTGCCTAACAGCAGGGCCATGATTTCTTTTTGGTCAGGGTGTCATGGCTCTCAGGTGTATCTGCTGAGGGGGGGGGGGGTCCACTGACCATGTGAGAGGTTTCTCATAGGGCAGTGGAGGAAACCCAATCAGGGACGCATTCGGGCTTGTAACTACCCCACAAGGCAGATTCTGCCGCAGAGGATTCTGGGAGTGGGTATAAGTTTGAGGGGAGTGCAGGAAGCAGAGTCCCAGGAGGGAGAGTACGGCTGTCTCTCCTCCTGTCAGAGGAAGTGGATGTCTCTGGGTGCTGCCTGAGAATCCAGAGGGTGCTGAGTTGAGCTAAAGGGGATCTGGTGTGCCGAAAACCAGCGGAGAGAGAGAGGGGTCCAGTCCCAGGAAAGCCTACAAAGGTCGTGACTACTGTGGATTGCCCCTGGGGGTCTGCCTAATGTCAGAGGGGACCACTCCAGAGAAGGTTCTGGGATCCAAGAGTCAGCTAGCTGTAAAGGGGGTGCCTGGTCGGAGGACCCTGAAGTAGTAGAGGGGGTACCTAGGTTGAGGACCCTGAAGTATAGAGGGGGTACCTGCAGTTTGGGCCCTGAAGTGTCGTTGTACAGTGTGGTGTGTACCAGTTGAGAGTTGCAGCAGCACAGGAATTTACAAGAAGCTACCTCAAGCCAGAGCAGGGCTGGAGGGAGCTATTCAGTGTCTTTTGAGCAAAGCAATGTCAGGAGTCATGTGTTATACAGTCCTGGATCTTCTGGATTTAGGTCGAAGTTCCAGCAAAGTTTTCAGTGTTATATTACATCCAAGCGGCAGGAAGCGTTGGCCAGCATCGGCTGGCGTCAAGACAGCGCTGACAGGCATTTTCTAGAAGAGTGCCGAAATTGTACCTAGTTGAGCCAGAGGAGCATCCCACTCATTCCCTTCTCCCATCCCCAAAACATAATAAAAACACACAAACCAAAGATGCCGGAATTGTCATTGTCTCAGTTCTCACACCTGGAGTTACAGCTTAAATGTGCTGGAAGTGTTACCGGTAACAATGGCAGACCCAGAATAAAGACAAAACTCAATAAGGAAATCTCTGGTACATCCTTTAAAAACCTTCACTTATAAAACATAAATTTGAAAGTATCCTAAAATCTTCTTCAGAAATCAGGTCACATAATTCTACTGGCCTGTGTCCTATGTCAAGTGATAGTAGAGATTTCCGTAGAAATTCTAGTTGTAAGCATATGATGTAGTCTGTCAGGGAACAGGAACCAGGCAGAGACAGAAAATGCAGGTAAAATCACACCTTTAATGTAATAGTAAAACAATACAAATTAGGTACATAGTCAAAAACAGAAGCCAGGGTTAGGAAGCCAAAACTGGTAATCAGACGAGCTGAAATCAGGGAGCCAGGAATCAACGTAGTCAGAAGCCAAAGATCAGAATCAGGAACCAGAGGAAAAGTCAGCCGGGCAAAGTTAAACAATAACACAGAAGTGAGACACACTGCATATGTTGACCAGACAAAAGCACCAAAGAAATGAACAAAGCACTTTAAATACCCAAAAGGGGCAGGCTGTAGGCTGGACTAATGAGGCAGGTAATGGTAACCAGGTGAGTCATTGTGGAAACAATGAGTGGCTGGTAATTATCTGACAGCTGGACAGCCTGAGAACTGAGAAGAGAGCTGCTAAAAGCCCAGCCCTGACAGTACTTCCTCCTCAATGATCTGAGGCACCAGGCTTGAGGTGAAAATGTCTATGGAAAGCACAGAGGAGGGCAGGAGCATGTAGGATGGGACCTAAGAGCGTTTCTATGGACCATGACCTCTCCGATGAACAAGATACTGTGTGCACCCAGGAAACCTACAGGGGTCAATGATAGATCGTATCTCATACTCATCATGGTTGTCAACCTGAACCAGTGAGGATGTGGTACCAAGGGGGTATAGCGGTTGCACATCAAAAGTTTCAATAAGAAAACATGGAATACGTTAGAAATACGCATGTTGGAAGATCTAATGCATAGGCCACTGGGTTGATCTTACGGAGAATGCGAAAAGGCCCGATATATCATGGTGCCAGTTTAGATGAGGGAACACGGAGTTGGAGATTACGAGAAGACAGCCAGACCCTCCCCCCAACTTGGTATTAGGGCGCAGGTAGGCATCTGTGGTCAGCATGGAGTCTGTACCTATCACTGGTACATTGCAAGGATTTTTGGACATGCACCCAAGTGGAACAGAGTTCAAGAAGATGTTCCTCTAACGCAGGAATTCCTTGTGGAACAAATGTGTCAGGCAACATAGATGGCTGGAACCCATAACTCACCATAAACGGAGGCAATCTGGAAGTGGCATTCATGGCACTATTGTGAGAAAAATCCCCCCAAGGTAACAGGTCTCATCAGTTGTTATGGTGGTCAGAGATATAGCAATGTAGGAACAGCTGCAAGGCTTGGTTGGTATGTTCTGCGGCCCCATTTGACTGCAGATGTTGCCGAGGAGAAGGAAAGTTGAATTTCCAACTGTGCACAAAAGGCTCACCAAAACCTGGACACAAACTGGCTGCCCCTGTCCGAGGTGATAACTTTAGGTAACCCATGTAACTGAAAGACCTCCTGAGTGAAAATTGATCTTTGGACGTAGGCAACTTTTTTAGCAGAATACAATGAGACATTTTTGAAAACAGGTCAACCACCATAAGAATAACTGTGTTGCCCTGTTTGTTGGGTAAATCCACAACAAAATCAGTGGGTCCAAGAAGTGAGACTAGTGTGAATAGTGGCTAAAATGGGATTGGGAGGTATTTCAGGAGTAGGAACTGACTCAATTTTAGAAGAGGAGGAAAACTGCCGTGCCAATGCATCAGCCCTTATATTCTTTGTACCGGGTTAGAATGAGACTATGTAATTGAAGCGTGACAGAAAAAGGCCCATCATGCACTTCTGGGAGATAAGAGTTTTGCCTCAGATAAAAATGTGAGATTTTTATGATCAGTCAAAATGAGGACCGGCACAGCGATACCCTCGAGTAGATGCCTCTATTCCTTAAGAACTAAAAATGATGGCTAACAATTCTCTGTCCCAAATCTTGTAATTGCATTCTGCAGGAGACAATTTCTTAGAAAAGTAGCCACAGGGATGCATAGCACTTTCAGATATAGGACCTTGAGACAGGAGGGCGCCTTCTCCAGTCTCAGATGCTTCAACCTCAATAATGAAGGGTAACATAGGGTGAGGATGTGCCAGCACAGGAGCTGTAGCAAAAGCGGCCTTGAGGCAATCATTGCTCTAACCAACCTCTGCTGCCAGAGTACAGAATTCAATTGCGTAGTCTGCAACAGTTCTCATACTTTGTTTGATGGACATGAGGTTTTTGGAAACAGAAGTGGAGCAATCGGGAAAATCAAATACCCTTTTAAAGGAGGCCACAAACTCAGGGTAATTCAGGACAACATATTTTTGCATCTCCAATAGGGTATTTGCTCAAGCAAAGGCTCTATCAGAAAGCAAAGAAATAATGAAGCCTACTTTGCTTCTGTTCGTAGGGAATGTCTGGGGCAGCCTTTAAAGATATATTCCAACCTGGTTGAGAAACCCTTTGCAGTAAACAAAATTGCCCCCAAAATGCTGAGAAAGCGGAGCAGAACCAGTAATAACTCTTACAGAAGTAATAATGGAGGCGGGTGCCTGCACAGAGACTAGAGCAGCAGCAGGGATTGCTTGCTACACTGGTTGAACCAGAACAGCCAGAGTGGGAGGATCCAGGTGAGCAGTTAGAATCAGGAGCGACTGTAACGCTATGGCAAGCTAATCCATGTGGTGGTCCTGCTCATCCAATTTGGAAAAAAATATTACAACTAGGTAGATTGCCTGCATCTTCTGAATTCATGACCCTTGCGTAATGTCAGGGATCATGAACCAGGCAGAAACAGAAACCTTTAATGTAATAGTAAAATAATGCAAATCAGGAGCGTAGTCAAAAACAGAAGCCAGGGTTAGGAAGGCAAAAGGAGTAATCAGGGAGCCTAGAATCAGCGCAGGCAGAAGCCAAAGATCAGGATAAGGAACCAAAAGAAATGTCAGCCAGGCAAAGTTAAACAGGAACACAGCAGAGAGATACACTGGATATGTTGACCAGGTGAAAGTACCGAAGGAATGAGCAAAGCAGTTTAACTACCCAAAAGGGCAGGCTGTAGGCTGGACTAATAAGGCAGGAAATGGTGGCCATATGAGTCATTGTGGAAACAATGAGTGGCTGGTAATTATCTGACAGCTGAGCACAGAGAAGAGGGCTGCTAAAAGCCCAGCACTGACATAGTCATATCACAGGTAGTGATGTCGCGAACATAAAATTTAATGTTCGCGAACGGCGAACGCGAACATCGGCAAATGTTCGCGAACCGGGCGAACCGCCATAGACTTCAATAGGCAGGCGAATTTTAAAACCCACAGGGACTCTTTCTGGCCACAATAGTGATGGAAAAGTTGTTTCAAGGGGACTAACACCTGGACTGTGGCATGCCGGAGGGGGATCCATGGCAAAACTCCCATGGAAAATTACGTAGTTGACGCAGAGTCGGGTTTTAATCCATAAAGGGAATAAATCACCTAACATTCCTAAATTGTTTGGAATAACATGCTTTAAAACATCCAGTGTGTGTATACGATCAGGTATGATGTTGTATCGATCAGGTAGTGTAAGGGTTACGCCCGCTTCACAGTGACAGACCAAACTCCCCGTTTAACGCACCGCAAACAACAGCAAACAGACCAGAACTGACCATAATGGGACAGGAACTGGGCTTTAAGGGTTAAGGTTAGGTTTAGTGTTAGGGGCTAGGGATAGGGTTACGGTGAGATACTTAGGGTTGGAGTTAGTAACCCTACCCCTACGCCTCTAACCCTAACAGTCTAACCCTAAGCACTAAAAATAACCCTAACCCTAGCCCTAACCCTAGCCCTAACCCTAATTCTATTTTTTTCCTGGTTCTGGACATGCTACAGAGCTGAAACTTCACAGGTACACTTTTTAGACCCCCAGACACTGAATCACACAAAAAAAAAGTTCTTAAAAATTGTCATTTTTTGATAGAGAGACAATTATTGGAAAAATTTAAAAAAAATAAAAATAAAAAAAAATAAAAATTTCTTTGGATTTAGCGTCTGGGGGGTCTAAAAAGTGTACCTGTGAAGTTTCAGCTCTGTAGCATGTCCGGAACCAGAAAATAATTACGAATTAGGGTTAGGGCTAGGGCTAGGGTTAGGGTTAGGGCTAGGGTTAGGGCTAGGGTTAGGGTTATTTTTATGGCTAGGCTTAGAGGGTTAGGGTTAAGGTTAGAGGGTTAGGGTTATGGTTAGAGGGTTAGGGTTAGGTTTAGTGTTAGGGGATAGGGTTACGGTGAGATACTTAGGGTTAGAGTTAGTAGCCCTACCCCTACCCCTCTAACCCTAACCCTCTAACCCTAAGCACTAAAAATAACCCTAACCTTAGCCATGACCCTAACCCTAGCCCTAACCCTAGCCCTAACCCTAGCCCTAACCCTAATTCTAATTTTTTTTCTGGTTCTGGACATGCTACAGAGCTGAAACTTCACAGGTACACTTTTTAGACCCCCCAGACACTAAATCGCACAAAAAAAGTTCTTAAAAATTGTCCTTTTTGATAGAGAGCCAATTATTGGAAAAATTAAAAAAAAAATAAAAATAAAAAATTTCTTTGGATTTAGCGCCTGGGGGTCTAAAAAGTGTACCTGTGAAGTTTCAGCTCTGTAGCATGTCCGGAACCAGAAAAAATTATGAATTAGGGTTAGGGCTAGGGTTAGGGTTAGGGCTAGGGTTAGGGTTAGGGCTAGGGTTAGGCTTAGGGCTAGGGTTAGGTTTAGGGTTAGGGTTATTTGTATGGCTAGGCTTAGAGGGTTAGGGTTAAGGTTAGAGGGTTAGGGTTATGGTTAGAGGGTTAGGGTTAGGTTTGGTGTTAGGGGATAGGGTTAGGGTTACGGTGAGATACTTAGGGTTAGAGTTAGTAACCCTACCCCTACCCCTCTAACCCTAACCCTCTAACCCTGAGCACTAAAAATAACCCTAAACTTAGCCCTGACCCTAACCCTAACCCTAGCCCTAACCCTAATTCTAATTTTTTTTTTCTGGTTCTGGACATGTTACAGAGCTGAAACTTCACAGGTACACTTTTTAGACTCCCCAGACAATAAATCCAAAGAATTTTTTTTCTTTTTTTAATTTTTTTCAATAATTGGCTCTCTATCAAAAATGACAATTTTTAAGAACTTTTTTTGTGTGTGATTTTGTGTCTGGGGGGTCTAAAAAGTGTACCTGTGAAGTTTCAGCTCTGTAGCATGTCCAGAACCAGAAAAAAAAGATCATTTTTCAGTAGAGCAGGGATGGTGGGAACCCTCCATATATAACTATATGATCTTTTTGTCTGGTTCTGGGCATGCTACAGAGCTGAAACTTCACAGGTACACTTTTTAGACCCCCCAGACACTAAATCCAAAGATTTTTTTTTTTTTTTAATTTTTCCAATAATTGGCTCTCTTTTAAAAATGACAATTTTTAAGAACTTTTTTTGTGTGATTTAGTGTCTAGGGGGTCTAAAAAGTTTACCTGTGAAGTTTCAGCTCTGTATCATGTCCAGAACCAGAAAAAAAGATAATTTTTCAGTAGAGCAGGGATGGTGGGAACCCCTTTTACACCTATATGATCTTTTTTTTCTGTTTCTGGACATGTTACAGAGCTGAAACTTCACAGGTACGCTTTTTAGACCCCCCCCAGACACTAATTCAAAAAAAGTCATGCCTGCCACCGTATATATCAGTGGTGGGTGGGCAGTGGCACTGCAGTGGGCACAGTACACTCTGTGGACCTGACAGTCACTGGCACCCAGGCAACTGCAATTATAAAAAAAATATATATATTTTTAATTTGCAAGCTGCTGTGCCACAGTATATATCAGTGGTGGGTGGGCAGTGGCACTGCAGTGGGCACAGTACACTCTGTGGACCTGACAGTCACTGGCAGCCCAGGCAACTGCAATAATAAAAAATATTTTTTTTTTCAATTTGCAACAAGATGCTGTGCCACCGTATATATATCAGTGGTGGGCACTGCAGTGGGTACAGTACACTCTGTGGACCTGACACAGCACTCACTGCAATTATGACAGAGGAAAAAAAAAAAAAATTTAAAATGCAAGGTACTGTGCCCGTGCCACCCGAAATGAGTGTGGTGTGCACACAATACAGTCTGTGGTGGGTCTGTGGCCTCTCACACACAGCGGGCAGGCAACTGCAGTGCACAATAGATATACTGTATATATATATATATATATATATATATATATATATATATATATATATAAAATTCTCAAATACCAGCCCAAAAAAGGGCTTTTGGGGACAATATATATATATATATATATATATATATATATATATCACAAAAAAATTACACAAATACCAGCCCTAAACAGGGCTTTTTGGGGACAATATATATATATATATATATATATATATATATATATATATATATATCCCAAAAAAACCCTCAAATACCAGCCCTAGGAAGGGCTTTTTGGGGTGCTGTCCTTACAGCAGGAGTGTACCAAGAACACTGACTAACAAGACCGGGAACACTGACTAACAACTGTCCCTAGCTATTAACAGCAGGAGCAGCACTCTCCCTGCTCTCACTAACACACTGCTTCAGAAATGATCTAAGATGGATGCTGCCCTTGCTTATTTATAGGAGGTGGGAGGGTCTGGGAGGGAGGTATGCTGATTGGCCTGGAATGTGTCTGCTGACTGTGAGGTTCAGGGTCAAAGTTTGCCTCAATGATGATGTATAGGAGGCGGACCGAACATCGCATATGTTCGCCCGCCGAGGCGAACGCGAACGTTCGAAGTTCGTCAGGAACTGTCCCGCCGGCGAACAGTTCGGTACATCTCTAATCACAGGATGGAGAAGTGCTCTGCAAAGCCAAAGGCATGGCAATACCTGGGAACTTGCTGGCTTTTGGCAGGAGAAGTGACTTTTTATGTGGTTTACGGCCTCTCCGACTTTTAAGTTGGCCGTTTGCATATTTTGCATATCATACAGGTCAGAAGAAGGGAGGCAGGAGTGTAGTGGAGGTAGGGTGTGGATTTCCTCCTTAGGTGCCACCAAAAGACAAATACTGACATTTGTTCCTTGCACCAGCCGTTACAACTCCATCACCTGGGAGACCCAGGATTGGGGCAACCAATCAGGTCATTCAGCCCTAAAATGTTAATCAGGACAGGGGACACAGTGTAGGTAAACTTCAGAAAGCCAATGGCAACTAGGAGAGGGGACACTGATGGATACTTGTAGGTGCTGGGTGAGAGACCAAGATTGCTGGAGATACATACAGAACCAGGGGCAGAGAGAGGAAACACAAAGTGAGTGCCGCTAATAAGAAGGTATTGGAAATGCAACAACGAAGGACCCCCTTCTTTACCATTCTCATCCTCTGTGTACTTAGTTGTTATACAAAGTGTCTCTGGGAGGGCCTGTTTGAGCTGCGTGTCTATGTCTATTGTGGATGGAGACATGGTTAGGGGCTGACATCACTGAAAGATTACATCATACATGGCAGAACTGTTTCTATTTTATTGCTGTGCCACTAATAGAGCTGTGACCAAGACCAGGACCCAGCTGTAGAGCTTGATACATAAAGAGTGATGGCTGTAGAGCTAAAATTTAAAGGGTAAAAGACACTAAATATGAGTGAATGGCTACAAATCAATTCTAAAAATGCCTCATCTGCTACTCATTATTACTACCTACTACCTACTAACTATTGTCCTGCCCTTGTCAGATATATGTAGGGCCACCAAGAAGTGCCTTAATGCTTATTGTTAGGCTTTGTACACATTTAGGAGGCTGTATGGTCACCATGCAGAGATTTACTGTAAACTCATTTCCTTCTCATCAAATACATTTTAGAAAGGAATTCATGTTCTGTACGGGAAATATACAACATGCAGGAACAGTTCAATCAACAAAGACATGGCTTGATTAGACTAAATAAAAAGCCATGAACAACATTTAACCCCTTCCACTACTCCCTCATAAATAAAATCTATGCCATAATCTCTATTTTTGAACAGATGTGCTGCAGTTCAACCATTCATAAACGATGGTGCCACAGAAAACCACTGTTTTTAAAGAGTCAAGCTGTATTAGCAGAGTTCATTTTCATAGGGTGCAGTGGATATCTAAAAATTCAGGTTCCAGTTCTGATAGAACTAGTGAACCGCATGATTGGTAGGGAAAAGGTTGCTTCCCTCTGGTAATGCCAGGTATGAGACCTTATATCTGAACTAGTGATGAGCCAAACGCCCCCCTTTTCGGACAGGGGAAATGTTCTAGCGAACATTCGAACTCCATTAAAGTCTATGGGACACAAACATGAAAATCAAAAGTCCTAATTTTAAAGGCTTAAATGCAAGTTATTGGCCCAAAAAGTGTATGGGGCCCTGGGTACTGCCCTGGGGGACATGAATGAATGCAAAATGTTTTTTTAAAACAATCGTTTTTTACAGGAGAAGTGATTTTAATAATGCTTAAAGAAAAACAATAAAAATGAAAAATTCCTTTAAATATCATGCCTGGAGGGTCCCCTTATTGTGCCTGTAAAGTGGCTCATTTGTGTGATGTATGTAGCCTGCTGCAGCAATACTGACATTTCTAAAGGAAAAAATGTAATTTAAACTTGCTCACAGCTGTAATGTATTGTCAGCTCCCGGCAATACAGATAAAAAAATGAGGCCCCACGGGTCTGGTATGGATTTTAAGGGGAGCCCCATGCCAAAATTTTAAAAAAATAGGACGTGGGTGCAGGTGCAGTGAACAAATTACTGACGTCATGTATCCCTATAAAAGAGCTGTCAAACTCAAAACAGCTCATAGCGCAGGAAGTGTCCAAAGAAGCAGGCAAGAGCTTTTTTTTTTTTTTTTTCTATTTTTAGGGCGGGTGGGCGACTGATCATCGGGGGACACTATTTTTTTATTTTTTAATAAAGGACTTATCCAAAACTGGCTTTTGTCTTTATTTTTTTGTACACTTTTTTTCATGAATGGGTAGGGGTACGATGTACCCGATATCCATTCACATGGGGGGGGGGGCGGGATCTGGGGGCCCCCTTGTTAAACCCACAATTTGAACCCACAAAATCACAATTGCAAGCCTGGTATTCTACCACCTACGCCACTGTCAAGCAGGGTTAGACTGGACACACTCTCCCTGCCTAACTAACTAACTTCTATCTCACCCTATACACAGTGAATGAGATAGAAGTTAGGGAGAGTGTGTTCAGCCTAAGCAGGCTTGACAGTGGCGTAGGTGGTAGAATACCAGGCTTGCAATTGAGATGGCTATGGGTTCAATTTCCCTGGCCAGCAAAGTGATTTACTGGAATCAGAGGTCAGAGTCCATAATAATGCGGGAACTCAAAGTTCCTGCAATGAAGCCCATTTGTTCATCATACGACAAACGAGCAAACAGCCAATGTTCAAGTCAAACTTACGTTCCACTCAAACTCATCCCTAATCTGAACCAGATATGGGATTGTAATTTATGTGTGAAATTTTCCCTAAAGGAACTATATTTAAATAGTCAAGTGTACTACTAGATTTCCTTAGAGGTTGGTGTTACCCTTTCTGGTAGCTGCACCACAGGAAGTGAAAAGATATCTCCAAAGCCATGCAATCTGGTCAATGGTTATCATTAAATGACCTTAATGGATGACTTTCATCTGTTCATGGAGTTTAACCACTTCAGCTCCGGAAGGTTTTACCCCCTTAATGACCAGGCCATTTTTTGCAATTCGGCACTGTGTTGTTTAATGAAAATTTGCGCGGTTGTGCGACGCTGTACCTAAAGACAATTGATATCCACAAATAGAGCTTTCTTTTGGTGGTATTTGATCACCTCTGCAGTTTTTAGATTTTGCGCTATAAACAAAAAAAGAACGACAATTTGGAAAAAAACGCCACATACTTTACTTTCTGCTATAAAACATTCCCAATAAAATTTTTTTAAAAATCAAAATTTTTTTAATCAGTTTAGGCCAATTTGTATTCTGCAAATATTTTTGGTAAAAAAAATTCCCAAAAAGCGTATTTTAATTGGTTTTTCGCAAAAGTTATAGCGTTTACAAACTACGGGATAGATTTTTGGACTTCAGAACAGGTATACCATGCCCGCAGCACTGCATCTCTTGTAGTATGCCTGCAGCCCTGCATAATGGCAGGTAGTGCGGCTGTGGAGGAGTCTTCCTTACCTGTTCCAGAGGTGCCATAGATTTAAAAATGGCGCCGCCCGGCACCAACACATCATTGCGCATTCGCCACCGCCGCTCGGGAAAACTCGTATGCGTTCGGCTACGCGCGGTGACATGTTGGCGCGGGGCGGCGCCATTTTTAAATCGAAGGCAACTGATCGGAACGCCGCCTCCCCAGCAAATATGAATTCCGCCCCTCCAGCCTTCTGCGCTCCAGCTCTGCCTCCCCAGGACATATGAATTCCGCCCCTCCAGCCCTAAAAAATGATGCTGTGAATTACTAACAGGAATCAGAAAGGCCCTTGCACCGACCGGTCCACCGGGAGAAGGGAGAAGTCCTGGTGCACCCGATTAGCCAATCCGGGCCTGGAATGTACAATATACTATATGTGAAGCCCTGCATAATTTGTTGGTGCCATATACTGTAAATGCCTGCAGAAAATAAATCAAAATGCACACAGCTCATTAAGCATCCAAGTTTAATTTTCGATGGGATACTACCAAGAATAGGATGATGTAAAGGCTGCAGCTTTCCTTATTACTGCACTAATACTGATCATGTTTCTATTATGAAGTTTGCAGTTACTTTTAAGGAGCTTGTAGGCAGGGGTAGGTTAGAGTTCCTCTTTAGGGGGACCCCTCCCCTTTGGGGGTATGCTTTTTGGGTTCGTCCAGCCCCCTTTCTATATTAAAGATGGGAGGAAACAATCCGGGGGGGGGGGGTCTTAGGATGTCAGCAGCATGGACAAACAGTCGTTTCTCTTAGCAAGAGAGTTACCCCTGGAGCTTGGGGGAAGCAATGGGAACCAGTGGACGGCCTATGGTCCATATCACATATTGAATCACCCCTGCTCACAAGTTGACAATGCCTATATCAATATCAGGTAGGAAACGGCAAACTGAGAATTTGCAGCTGTTCAAATCAATTCTCTGTGTGCACCTTATATAATATCAAACGCGTGCCTTAACAAAAACTTTTTGAAAGTATTTGATGGCAAATGCATAAAGGTCTTTAAAAATTAAAGTGGTTCTAAAGTTAAAAAAGTTTTTACCTTACTGCATTCCCTGTATTAAGGTGAAAAAAAAACAAACATTTTACCAGTTGTTGTCCTTTATCGATCCAGTGCTGTGCCTGGCTGCAACTCTTTTATCTTCTATCTCACAGGAGACTGAAGTAGCAGCGGGAGCCACTGGCTTCTGTTGCTGTCAAGCAAATCAAATCCCGTGAGGAGGGAACAGGCTTGGCTAAGCCCGACTGTGTGTGCCTATGGACGCACACAGCCCGGCTCAGAAGTACACCCTTATGTGCGCCCCCATTGTACACAGCTTGCTATGGGGGCACACACAAGAGAAGAGGGGTATAGAGCACCTGCCGGTGACCTCAGAAGAGAAATGGAATTGCATTGGAATTGCACAGAGCTGGTAAGTTATTTTAAATAACAATCACTTTACCTATAACAATATTGTCCCTGATTCTGCTTGTGTGTGTAGCTGCGTGTGTAGGAGGGGGGGGGGGGGGGGTGCCATTATATGAATGAGATGATTTTTCCAAACTAGAAACCACAATAAATTTACGTAATTATGAGTCTATGCAGCCATGCATGAGTCCAGTCATTTTTTTATTTTTTTATTTAAGTAATAGCATAGGAGGTTAAATCCTCTGTCTTTTTATTGAAATTTCTGTCTGTGTCCCCATTGGGGAGACTCTCCCTCTCTATTTGTCCTGGACAGAAAGATAAGGGGAAGCCAATATTTAACAGTTGTTGACAGAACAGAATGTGAAGGAATTTCCTCTCACTTCCTGTGGTGTTTCCAGGGCAAGAATTGAAGAGAAATCCACCCAACTTCAAAAGAAAAGAAAAAAAAATCGGACAAGAATTTTAACCATTTCCTATCCTATTTGAAAAACAAAACATTTTGGACTGATATATACTTTAAAGTGATTGTAAACGATCACCTTATAAAACAACACATTCAGTTTAAAATAGAAATGAGAGGCAAAACATTTTTGTATAGATTTAAAAAAAACATTATAAATACCTTTTTTCCTTTTTGTATAAGTGATCACATTCCCTCTGTTCACAGCTGCATAAGAGCTGGAGAACTGACTATGGTGTGCTCTCCTGCTTAGTGTGGTCATTTTTTAATAGGAAAGCAGAGGGACTGACAGGAACAACAGGGATTTCACACAAAGGAAGCAATACAAAGAGAACATGATAATTTATCATACAAGTACATGGTACAGCAGGCACATATCAGGAATATGAAGTGTTGGGGTAATAAACACTTTAACCTATTCCTGCCCGCGATATAGCCAAAAGACGGCTACAGCGCAGGCCTAAGTTGCCAGGAGGGGGTCCATTTATGTCCTCCCCTGCATGAGCTGCTTGCACGCTCCCTACGAGGTGTGCGTGGCTCACTCTGTGATCAGCGAGTCCATAAAACTCGGCTGATCACAGATCAGAGTAAGGAGCTGGTCCGGGCCCCTTACCACGTGGTCAGCCAATGACAGCTGATCATGTGATGTAAACAGAGCCGGTAATCAGCTTTTTTTGTCAGGGGGACATCGGTCCTGAATAGGAAAAGGCACTGCTGCCTCATGTGTGTCCACCTGTGCCACCTACCAGTGCAGGTCAGTGCCACCTACCAGTGCTCACCAGTGCCACCTATTAATGCCCACCAGTGCCACCTACCAGTACCAACTAGTGCCCCATCATCAGTGCTTGCCATCAGTGTCACCTACCAGTGCCCATCAGTTTCACCTACCAATGTCCATCAGTGCCCATCAGTGCCACCCATTGATGCCACCCATCAATGCCACCCATCAGTGCCACCTTATCAGTGCCCATCAGTGCTGCCTTATCAGTGCCCATCAGTTCTGCCTTATCAGTTCCGCCTCATTAGAGCACATCAATGAAGGTGAAAAATTACCTGTTTTTTTTTTAAATTTTCGTTATTTTTTTTGTTTGTTCAGCAAAAAATAAAAACCCCAGTGGTGATTAAATACCACCAAAAGAAAGCTCTATTTGTTTGAAAAAAATGATAAAAATGGATACAGTGTTGCATTAATTGTCATGCAAAGTGCGACAGCGCTGAAAGCTGAAAATTGGCCTGGGCAGGAGGGGGGGGGGGGGGGGGGGGTCTAAGTGTCCAGTAGGCAAGTGGTTAATAAAAAAGAGATCATATTGAAAATGTGTCAATCTTACTGTACATGCTGTGAAAAAAATGCTAGTTTCTTGTCTGTCTTTGGCTTCAAAACTATTTAAACCAGGACCCATTCACACCTGCCAGGTCCATGACAATGCAATTAACACGCACAATAAAATGCATGTTACATCGTGGGTTAAGGTGCACTGCAATGCTGGTGTGCATTGTGAAGGCACATTAGCATGTCATTCATAATTAATGGTTATCACAGCACACCAACAGACATACCATGCATTATTGCACATGGTACAGCAGCACAGTGCTTAGAATCAGGGCCGGCCTTAGGTGTTCAGGCGCCCTGTGCGAGCTAATCCTGTGGCGCCCCCCCCCCCCGTGCGCGCATTTTCTTGCACCTTTTTTATGATCACTAATAACTTAGCCCCCTTACATCAGAGACCCCCCACACAGAGCCCCCTTTACATCAGAGACCCCACACAGAGGCCCCCTACATCAGAGAGCCCCCCTACACACAGAGCCCCCCTCACTTCAGAGACCCCTCCACACAAAGCCCCCCTCACATCAGAGACCCCACACACATCAGAGACCCCCCCACACAGAGACCCCCTCACATCAGAGACCCCCCACACAAAGCCCCCTTGCATCAGAGCCCCCCTTCCACACAGAGCCCCCCACATCAGAGAGCCCCCCTTACATCACAGACCCCCACACAAAGCCCCCTTACATCAGAGCCCCCCTCCACACAGAGCCCCCCACATCAGAGAGCCCCCCTTACATCACAGACCCCCCACACAAAGCCCCCTTACATCAGAGCCCCCCCTCCACACAGAGCCCCCTTACATCAGAGCCCCCCTCCACACAGAGCCCCCCACATCAGAGAGCCCCCCTTACATCACAGACCCCCACACAAAGCCCCCTTACATCAGAGCCCCCCTCCACACAGAGCCCCCCACATCAGAGAGCCCCCCCTTACATCACAGACCCCCCACACAAAGCCTCCTTACATCAGAGCCCCCCTCCACACTGAGCCCCCCACATCAGAGAGCCCCCCGTTACATCACAGACCCCCCACACAAAGCCCCCTTACATCAGAGCCCCCCCTCCACACAGAGCCCCCCACATCAGAGAGCCTGCCCTTACATCACAGACCCCCCTTACATCAGACCCCCCCATGGAGCCCCCCACAACAGAGAGCCTCCCCTTACATCACAGACCCCCCTTACATCAGAGAGCCCCCCCTTACATCACAGACCCCCCTTACATCAGACCCCCCCACATCAGAGAGCCCCCCCCTTACATCACAGACCCCCCCATGGAGCCCCCCACATCAGAGAGCCCCCCCTTACATCACAGACCCCCCATGGAGCCCCCCACATCAGAGAGCCCCCCCTTACATCACAGACCCCCCCATGGTGCCCCCCACATCAGAGAGCCCCCCTTACATCACAGACCCCCCTTAAATCAGACCCCCCCATGGAGCCCCCCACATCAGAGAGCCCCTCCTTACATCACAGACCCCCCCCCTCACACAGAGCTCCCCACAAAAAGCCCCCCCTTACATTTTTTTTAAAGGAGAGAGTCCTCCTCACTTACCTTCTGCTCTCTGCAGCTTTTTTTTTTCTTTAAACTTCCCGCCCACACATCCCCGGGAGTGTGGGCGGGACGAGGAGAAGGAGCGGGGCGAGGAGGAGCTGACGATCTCTCCTCTGGCGTCAGTGCAGGGAGGGAGGAGAGATCGTCAGCGTGGCAGGATCGGACCGGAGGCTGAGCTGTGTGTGATACACAGCTCGCCTCACTGCTGCATCAGTACGGGTGATCGAGGCACAGCCGCACAGCGGGAGGTAAGCGGCGGCCGCGGCCTGTGTTAACCCTGTCCAGGCCGCGATCGCCGCTCACCTCCCGCTGTGCGGCCTGAATCACCTGATCTGCGAGCTGTGATGGCCGCACGGCGCCCTTGTTGCCCATGGCGCCCTGTGCGGCCGCACAGCTCGCACACCCCAAAGGCCGGCCCTGCTTAGAATGGCCTTTTACTGATCAGGAAAAAGTGTGACTAGTAAGGTCAGAGTAAAGTCATATCTCCTGATTTGCATAATTTCCATTGCAATGGCCATCAAAGAACAGAAGCCATTGGATCAGCACGACAGTCAACCTACCGGCATTTTCAAAAGGGGAGGATGCTTTCATTAAAGTCATAGAGCAGATCATTTTTTGGCAAATATAAAGTGTCTGGAATGGCAGGGTAATTAATACATCTTACACAGAGACATAAACAGTCTAGTTTCAGAATTAAATATTACAGACTGAACAGCTCTGAACTCCAAATTGCTGTTTGTTTCCAAGCTCCATCTTTAATAATGCGCCAAGTTGAAAGGTATAAAGCTGAACTTTGGATCACCCACTGAGATTTTAGATGGCACATAATCAACTATTTTAAAAAAACCTGTTATCACTTCATGCTTAATTCCGAGCCATTAGCTAAACACATAGTTCAAATACATATATTAATGAATTATTGTATCTGTCAAAGTAGTTCTATCCAAGCCATTTATGTGCTTCATATACCCCTGCTAGACAGCGCAGTCAGGATTGCTATCTGCAAGTCTCACTTCACCTGCTCCTACAGCAACAAGTGAGTGGACTTATAAGGCCAGTTTCACAGTGTTGTGCTGCAGTAATGCTCATATGAAGTCACGAGCTCTGTTCACTCTTTTACCTTCTTGTGTCAGCATACATACACTATATTGTCAAAAATATTCCCACTCTTAGTCTGTAGGGTTTAATATTGACTTGGCCCACCCTTTGCAGCTATACCAGCTTCAACTCTTCTGGGAAGGCTGTCCACAAGGTTTAGGAGTGTGTCTATGGGAACGTTTGACCATTCTGGATGAGAAGGCCTGGCTTGCAGTTTCCACTCTAATTCATCCCAAAGGTGTTCTATCGGGTTGAGGTCAGGACTCTGTGCAGGCCAGTCATATTCCTCCACCCCAAGCTCGCTCATCCATGTTTTTATGCACAAAGTAAAATTGGTTTGTGCACACTCCTTAACCTTGTGGACAGCCTTCCCAGAAGAGTTGAAACTGTTCTAGTTGCAAAGGGTGGGCCAACTCAATATTGAACCCTACAGACCAAGACTGGGATCCCATTAAAGTTCATGGGCGTGTAAAGGCAGGCATCCCAATACTTTTGACAATATAGTGTACACACAGCAGACACTTCTTGGCTCTGCTGACCTCCTTCTCCCAATCTAAGTTCTTGTATGCAATGTAGTACGAGAAGCTGATATCAGGACAGATTCAGGTACTTTTCTTAGCTGAATGTGAAATACATTTACTTTTTTTTTTTAAATAAATATACAGCTTTATTGAATTGCCTCTTTTATATCTGACTTGAGTTCAGCTTTAATGAATACTCATCACAGCTCTACGTGTTAATTTGTGGTGAAGTCTCACCTAAAGAAATACACAGCCAATACAAATGAACCTGATGAAGAAATCATGAGCGTTGTTTGCTATTGTGCGGTAATTTATGGATATAAATTCAGTTGACAAATCACATCAGCATAGAAGAGGAAAAGTTCTTTGCGTGAAAAATCTTACTGAAGGGGCATATATATTTTAGTTAGGAATGATGGCAGTCAGTAGAGTGGCCTAATTCATATGTAGCAGGTTTTCCAGGCATTGGGCCTGATGTGGGTCTGCAATGGTTATCGATAACACCTTCAGCCCATTTAAGCTGCATACCCAAGTGTGAGATTGGATACAATGACCATTCTGGCATCTTTGGTTTGTTTTGTTTATTTGATATTGGGGTTGGGAGAAGGAAATGAGTGGGATACTCCTCTGGCTCAACTAAGTACAAATGGGACACTTTGTGGAAACATGCCTTTCAGCGATGTCTTGAAGCTGGCTGGATGACGACCAACGCTTGCTGACGCTTAAAAAAAACACTGACTTGTCGAACTGTACTTGAACTTGACTTCTGACACTCTGATCAGCTCAAAAGTCCAGGACTGTACTTAGACTTGACTTCTGACGCTCTGGGTAACTCAAAAGTCCTGCATACCGCTCCCTCCAGTCCTTCCTGACTGAGGTAGCTCTCTGTAACTGCTTGTGCTGCTGCAACTCTCAACACTGTACACTGCATGCTGTACAATTTAGGGCTCAACCGCTGGTGCCCCCTTTACATATCAGGGTCCTCTCACTAGGCAACCCCCCTACGCTTCAGGGACCTCTCACTAGGCACCCTCTCTGCACTTCAGGGTCCTCTCACTAGGCACCCTCTCTGCACTTCAGGGTCCGCACACTGGCACCCTCTCTGCACTTCATGGTCCTCTCACTAGGCACCCCCTCTACGCTTTATGGTCCTTTCACTAGGCACCCCCTCTACACTTCAGGGTCCTCTCACTAGGCACCCTCTCTGCACTTCAGGGTCCTCTCACTAGGCACCCTATCTGCACTTCAGGGTCCACACACTGGCACCCTCTCTGTACTTCAGGGTGCACACACTGGCACCCTCTCTGCTCCTCTTCAGGGTCAACACTGGCACCCCCTTTACTTTTACTCCTGCACCGGCTAGCTAGCTCCTGGATCCCCATGACCTTCACTGGAGTGGTCCCCTCTCTCTCTAGGCAGACTCACAGGGGGCAGTTTGCAGTACTCACGAACTGGGAATGCTTTCCTTAAACTGGACCCCTCTCAACTGCGCTGGTTCTCGGCACACCGGTACCTCTCTGCAGCTTAGCCCTCTGTCACCTCAGGCAAACCGCCTGGGATACCCGATCCTGAGGACAGGAGGAGAGACAGCCGTACTCTCCCTCCTGGGACTCTGCTTCCTGCCAAAGATGCTGCGTCATGCGTCCCCCTCAAACTTATACCCACTCCCAGAATGCTGTGCGGCAGAATCTACCTTTCTGGGGTAGATACAGGCCTGTGTGCACCATTGGCTGGGTTTCCTCCACTGCCCAATGAGAACCCTCCCATGGAGTACAGTGGGGAGACTCCCCAGGCTCAACAGCTACACCTGGAAGACATGACAGCCCAGCTGGAAATCATGGCCCTGCTGTTTGGCAGCCAGGGCCCACTATACTTTACCTAGTACCTACTTTGTAGGGTGCTACACATATAAGTAGCACATTTTGGTTGTGTTAATGTGCAATATACTAAAAATAAGTGTAATGTTATGAAATGGTGCACTTAGCGGGGAATACATGTGTGTTAAAGTATATCTAAACCCAAGAATGCAACAGTAAATATTGCAGCTTGAGTGAATCACAAAAAATTATAACCCACGCTAGAAGTTGAATGTGTTAAAAATAAAAAATAAAAATTATGAGCCTCAGAGCTGTTTGAACCTGTAGTCCTCCAACCAGGAAATTCTCTCCGGGGTCATTCAAAGAAGGAATAAACTAACATAGTGAAGCCCGTAAAAAGTTTATTAATTCAAATGGTTAAAAGTACTCACAAGCAGTAAAGAATATTGGACATGTAAACGATATAATATCCACTTGAACAGCGATCACAGCTCCTTCTGGGAACGCAGCCGACGTGCGTTCCACGGAATTTAGGAAGTGAGGACTACTGGTAGCCATTTGCCGGAAGTGCGTCGACGCGTTTCGCCCACCTCCAAGGGGCGTTATCAAAGACATCACTTCCGTGCACGGCCGCATAATTTATAATGCTCCCCGGGGTACCATGGTTACTAGAGCGCCAATCGGATTGTTTCAATAATTCTAGTGCCAAACGGTTTAGTAGCCTGAGTGGGACATACCTCACTTCCTGTTTACAATAACATGCCTGTCACCGGATGTAAGAAACACAGACTATATTTGTAATAGGCAGCCAGATAAAAGCCGCACACAACTATATATGTATTGAGAAAGAGGCCGCATATTACATCTTAAATACTGTGTAAAAAACAAATGACATAAAATCTGTTTAAAATTCATACTGTTAAAAATTCCAATAATAACTTTTAATAATGGGTGCAAAATATAGATAACATATAAATGAAGATTGAAAATCAAAGAAATGAGCCTGCGGGTGACAATAAACTGTCCTGTCCAGGCACACACAGGTGAGCAGAAATATCTTGGATACGTATTGAGAGCACAATGATGGGTTTTGCATAATCCATTTTTTTCCTGCAATAACCAATTGCCACAGAAATACTACTTTTTCTGCGTCATTAGCAGTGAATATCTGGGAATCAAGTTAAAGTAGCATAGAAAACTATTAAAGATCACCGACAAGTAACCTGAGCGTTGATCCACTGTGACAGACCGGAGGAGACCCCTAAAGGGGCAGATATATGCTTCAGGACGGCATCCATCTGGTAAGAGGCTATTTTGCTATCTCTTCCACGGACTGCGAAGAAGCGCACAATCCCTCCTTCTGCACAGGGAGTCATCATTCTTGGGGGTGGCCGTTTTTTTCCCTTATATTTCCACCTGCTGGTAAGAAGTGAATCCTCAAGATGGTGGAATTCACGATGTAAGAATCAGTCACGTTTTCGCGTTTGAATACTCACTATAGAATTTAATTCCATAACTTGAAGACATTAGTGTTTATCGTTTATCCAGAACTGTAAGGTGTTGGACATTTAATTTGGGACACTACTCACTGGACTTTGATCACACCCCTCTTTTGGGGTATCTCATGCTTACATTTTTTTATTTGTTAGTGGGAATCACTTTAGCCAATATTTTGTTATATTGTGATATCAGTGCACATTGTGTTATTGATTTATTGGCTGTTAGTACACCCTTTTTGGGGGTACTTCTCAGTCACTATTTTTTATTGTTTGTGGGCAGCACCACTGTTATACCAATTGTTAAATTGCATTATTTCTGTCACAGGTTGTTACATTTGTGGTTTGCCACCTATCAGTAATTATTTAAATTTAGCGCACCAGACTTTTTTGTTTTTTAATTCATAACTAAAGCCCCGTACACACGCAACGATTATCGGCCGACCGATCGTCCGACTTTTGTCCAAGTTGTGTTTTGTTGGTTGGAATGTGCCTAGACTGCACACGAATTTTCTCGGCCAACAAAATTCTACTTCAGAAGTGATGTCATGTGTTGGTTTGTTTTCTTTGTGTTTTTTCTTCACTGAGCATGCCCAGACTTGCTCATCAGATTTTTCCCTGTCGAAATCTGTACTGACTGCACGAAAATCGGCCGTTATGTTGACGGCCAACAAAAAAATTTATAGCCTGCACACCAGATATTTTTCGGCCGAAAAGTCGGAGTTGGTTGTCGGAAGCATCATACTAACAAGCCGAAAATCGGCAGATCGAAGGTTGGCCGAAAATTCCCTGCCAATTTTCGACGCGTGTGTACAGGGCTTTAGGCTTTAAACTTGTAGTAAATATTTCATACAGTCTATCTCACTACTCCTGATTAGCATTGATTTGCCTTGCAACAGAATTAATAAACATACCTCTGTGTGTATTAGCTTTACTATTGTGTTGTGCATTAGCTTCATTGGTTGCTAGGACGCAGTGTCACGGTCAGGGGTCAGGCTCAAAGAACAGTAGCTATAGCAGTTGAGAGATTCCCAGTGACTGACAGGATAAGTTCATGAGCAGGTCACCCTGGCAGATGATGCAGCTAAAGCAAGGTGCAGGCTCTTAGCACTAACTGGTCTTCACCACAGCTCCTGATAGTGGAGATGGCTTTTGCTACATGCTAGTGCCAGGTTTTCATCCTCAGGATTACTCCACTAGGAGATGAGCAAGCCAAGGTCCAGTGGCAGATGTAGCAGGCAGAAATTAGGCTGAAGTGCAGTCAATAAACAAGCCAAAGCTCAGTAACAAGTGGTTGTTGGTTGGTATCAAGTTGAAGCGAAGTTGAGGAACAAGCCAAAGATCAGTAACAGGTTATAGTATGTTGGGATCAAGTGGAAGCATAGTCAAAAAAACAAGCCAAGGGTCAATAATGAGTGGTAGTGAAGATATGAAGGGCAGCAGAAATTAAAAGAAGAAGATATTGGCCGGAGAGAGCAAAATATTCTAGTAAACAGGAAGTGTAGTGACATGGCTTAAATCAGGAAGTTCATGGGAGGAGCAAAGGGTCCAATGTTCACCATAAACAAGACAGAAAGCAGGGTTGTCCAGGGAATCAGGCAGGGAGCTGTCCAGCATTTCAGGTGGCACAGCAAGAAGAGACACAGCCAGACATTGTAGCGGTTCCAGGTTCGTATCCAGATCCTGACACGCAGGCTGCCAGCAACCAATGGTACAAACTCACAGTGGATGGTGGCTGATGGGGATTTTGATTTACTGGTTCCCTATCAGGTCTGCTTTCCTTGTGATTGATAGTTGGCAAATTTCATAGCCACTAGCAGCAAGAAAGGCAGACCTGATGGGGAACCAGTCTCTCAGAATCCCCCATCAGGTCTGGCTCCCTTGTGATTGATGGCAGTGGGCTGGCCTCAGTGGCCGCTCCCACCATGCCCCCTGTCACAAATTCATGTACGTTTTTTTTTTCAACAGATACATGACCCTGTTGCAAATGCTGACATTTGTCTATTTTTATTTAAAAAAATTCTAGGGTGCACAGGTTGCAGAGTAAGCACAGGTTGAAAGCCTAACAACCAGATACTCTGAGCTTAAACTGCAATAGGAAGTTTCCCTATAGTGCTGTATGTAATCTACAAAGTATATGATGTGGTTGCATTATGTGGTTGAGGGTGGGAAGGAAGAACTAAATATTTTTAGGTTATCCTAAGTGTAAGATTTCCTCTTAACCTTTGCCGCTTAATTGCAAGGAAACTTGTGGTTAAAATGTATGTCTGTGCAAAATCAAAATTATACTTGTAGCAGGATTTCCAGGCATTGGGCCTGATATGGGTCTGCCATTGCTACTGGTAACACTTCCAACACATTTAAGTTGAGAACCCAAGTGTGAGAGCTGAGACAATGACCATTGCAGCATCTTTGGTTTGTTTTGTTTATTTTGTAATAAGGATGGGATAAGGGAATGAGTGGGATACTCCTATGGCTCAACTAGGTTTAACTGGGACACTTTGTAGAAAAATGCCTGTTAGCGCTGTCCTGACGCCAGCTGAATGCAGACCAACACTTCCTGGTGCTTGAAAATACTGTTTTGCTGAACTGTGCGTAAACTTCGACTTTAACTCCTTGGTTAACTCAGAAAATCCAGGACTGTAGTAACACTTGACTCTTGACACTCTGTCTAGCTCAAAAGTCCTGCAAATGGCTCCCTCCAGCGCTTCACTGACTGAGGTAGCTCCTTGTAACTGCTTGTGCTGCTGCAACCCTTAACACTGTACACTGCACTCTGTACACTTAACTCTTCAGGGCCCAACTGCTGGCGCCCCCTTTACACTTCAGGGTCCTCTCACTTGGCACCCCCTTTACACTAGCTGGCTCCTGGATCCCTCAGACCTTCACCGGAGTGGTCCCCTCTACACTAGGCAGACCCTCAGGGGCAATTCACAGTACTCACAAATTCGGAATGCTTTCCTGGAACTGAACCCCTCTATCTCCACTGGTCCTCGGCACGCCGGATCCTCTCTGCGGCTCAGCTCGGCTCTCTCTGTACTCTCAGGCATCCACCCGATCCTTCTGACAGGAGGAGAGACAGCCGTACTCTACCTCCTGGGACTCTGCTTCCCACCAAAGCCACCACGTCATGTGCTTCCCTCAAACTTATACCCACTCCCAGAATCCTTTGCGGCAGAATCTGCCTTCTGGGGTAGATACAGGCCTGAATGTGCCTCTGATTGGGTTTCCACCACTGTCCAATGAGAATCCTCTCATGGAGCCAGTGGGGAGACTCCCCTCTTAGCAGCCACACCTGGAAGACATGACAGCCCAGCTGAAATCATGGCCCTGCTGTTAGGCAGCCAAGGCCCACTATACTTTTGCTTAGCACCTACCTTGTAGGGTGCTATATCCAACCCACACCAAACTGAGTCAGGTCCCTCTGACTCTGAGGCAGCCGCCTCCTATCAAAATACTGGCCAAAAACTCAGGAGTATCCCGCAAACCTGGAAAGGGGGAAAAGGGAAAAACGAATGTACAAATAAATTACGGTGAACAAATATAGCTTTACATACTATGCTGTACAAATATACAAACATTTTAAAGTGCATGAAAACTGATGCACTGATTTCAAAACAAAACACAATGTACATTTCCTAACTGACTGTCTCTAAGATGATTCCACCTGTAGAGAAAATGGAGGAAAAGTTAGTCAACTGCTTACACCTTGGAAAATACAAGACCAACTGTCTAGATAGTTGAGTGGAAAGACCCTACTTTTGACTCTAAGGGCGACCTTTTCACTCCCTTCCCTGACTGCCTCTGCTTTCCAGTGCCTTGACTCGCCGGGTCAACCTCTTAGCAGGTAGAAGTCTGTACCCTCACACTGACTAACTAGGCAGAGTCCTTTGATGAAGTGAGACACAGCGCCCACAGACTACCTTTCAAAGTACTTCTTGAATGCTGTATGACCTGCAGTCCTGCTGAGTCAGGGAAGTAGCACAGGGGTCCTTTAGGGCACCCCCCACCAGAGTTCCTGGACACACTTGAATCTGCAACAAATTATATCTTCAACTTGTCAGAACTGTGGAAGTTTTCCCACACAGTTATTTGTAATCAACAGAGACCCTGGCCCGATGGCCCAAGGGGTCTAACATAGCAACATTCCTTTCAGGACCCTGGCCCAATGGTCCAAAGGGTCTGCATTAAACTTGAACACTTTTACAACTTGGAAATTCAGCATTACACTTTCAAAGTTCCTTGGTCAGTTGCGATGGCCAGTCGACCAACATCGTTTTTCTTGGTTTTGAAATTTTCAGAAGAATCACTTGGTTTCCTCAGATATAATAATCAGGGTGAGGGACCCGGACATAAGTACCTTGCTCGGTCTTGACTCTGATGGACCAGGCCTGTCCTGACCCATCCGGGCAACGAACCTCCACTCGGTATATATACATGGAGCGCCCAAAGTTCCACTGAGCTTTCACACTGTTACATTTTTCTTTTAATTTCTCTTCCGACGAGTCCCTGTATGGCTTGGGGACAAACAGGAAAGCCCAGATCATTTCATCGCACCAAAACTCTCTGAATTTTCAGAATTTTTTGAATCAGTAGCATCACCTCTCTTGGTGCATACAGATAATCATATCCATATTCGAGTGCCACCTTCTTCTGTAGCCACCTCTGCATTCGAGACAGCCTGGGAAGAGTCCTCCATTTACCCCTCCCCTGTGGAGAAAATGGAGTGGACACTCTCTGTATCATACTCTCATAGGCCGCATTCTGGTCTCTGGCTCTGGCAATGTTTCCTGGAGGGGTGAGATCTGGGATCCTCTCAACATAAGGCATCACAGAATCCCAACGTTTGTGCTAGATCCCCCCTTTCCATAGCTTCTTTAGCCTACTTGTCAATAGGCACTGCCACTTCAGGACCTGGGGAGCTGCTCCCAGCTTCTGACCCCCAGTTCCACTCGGTTTCGTCAGCTGACCCCAATCATTGATCCCCTCTTCTAGTGATCCATACTTGTACTGAAAAGAAGGGGACCTGATGGGTACAGGGCATGCTTCTTCCTCACCACTAATGCTGGTGGGTGAGGCTTGAGAAACTGCAGGCTTTTCAGGCTGCCGAATGTTAATAGGGCCAGATCCTGCCATTACTGCGGGGTAGCTACATCCTCCGGTCACCGGTGCTGGCATGTATCCCCTCCCAAGGGAACTCTGCGACCGAGTTCCCCTTCTACATAATGAGGGCCCACTGACTGCTGGCAGGGCCTCTAACTGCATCATCAGACGCAATATGCTCCTCCCGAACTTAGATTCAGTCCCGGTATCCTCCTGAGTGAGGGCTGACTCCCATGCAACAAATAGCTTCTTGGGCTGGCCCTCGCTCTTTTCTGCCCAGAGCAGCCGATAACCACACTGCCCGCACTGGACCCACGCTTGCACTCTTAATGTCACAGTGGCACACTAGGGACATACCACTCCTAGAAACTCCCGGCCGCCTCCCGTGCATAGTGCAAGTCTGCCGTCTGGCACCATCCGGATACCGGTGTCCCAGGCTAGGGACAGATTGGGCTGGCGGATCTGCTCCCGGTTCTACCTGGCAGAGTCTTCACCCATGGTGGCAGTGATAGCGGGTACACTCTTTGTCTCTTTTACGAGCGCCATGCTCCTCTCTCCTACACGTGTCTCCCGCACAGCCACACCCGAAGGAGGGGATATTAATAGGGTCCCCTTGGTCACTCCTGATTGGCTGGATGTTCCCGCTGTCTCCACCCTTTCACCATATTGAGCGATGACTCCTCTTCCTAGGCAGATCTGCATGTGGCGCGCTTTCCCGTGCAGTGCTGTAACTCTTCCCCTGCCATGCTCTTCTACTTTAGCCCACAGGGAAATGGCTGCTAAGTGGATCATGTCACTTGCCAGACATGCATCCACTCTTCTCAATTGCACTAGGGCCACAATTACACCTTTCTTCACTGAAGCAAGCTGTCCCTCCTTGCTTGGCAAGAGTAATATCTCGCTGTCGGTCGCACGTTCGATAATTCTCTTCTTAGCCATAGACGTGCAATTTTCATTTTCCATACTGTCTCCGAGGCTAGCCCCACTGCCCCTCTCGGCATGGCCAACTATGATCCTCACAGTATCGGTGCAATCACTATACAGAATAAATGTCCCGCTGTCGAATGCACGGTCAACATCAGTCCACATAGTATGCACATACACCCGGCCCCTGGCACCTCTCTTCCCGTGCCCCCGCCTCCATCTTCACCGTCCCCACTGGGACCACCGGCGTCCTCTTCTCTATCCCTACTGGGACCCCTGACGCCATCTTCACCATCCCCACTGGGACCTCTTCCTGTTAAGCAATTGCAGCATTCATGCACTTTTACACTTTTTCCCCCTGCTCTCCATGTTCTGACAGCAGAGTACATTTCATAGTCCATATCAAAGGTTCTCATCAGATTACAGGTTTTACTTGAGCATTTGCGTTGCCACAAGCAACCTTCCATATGAACTTCTATCTTCATCCCACTCGCCCTGCCTCCCGCAGATCCGGCCGCACACTTGGCTCGACACTTGAACAACAGTTCTGGGCACAAAAATTTACTTTTCCGACTTTTTCTTCTGCCCTTGCCAGGGGCCACCGGCCCAGTAAGCAATGGCAAAATCCTGGACGAGCCCCCAAATGTAGCCCTGCCCCCTGGGGAGTGGCTAAGTGTACACAAATCCACCTCACTTCGGTTGCCCAAAGTATTGTCCAACCCACCTGACACTATATGTTCTGTCATTGCAAATGATAAGACTCTACCAAATTTGCCGTAAAGAATCAGGTTTACTTATGATTAACTGGCGTTTGATAAAATGTAAAAAACAGTTGCAATAAAATGGTCAACACAGGAACTTCGATAATAAGTTTGATCCTGAATCCCCAACCTGGGACTGGGTAAGATTCAGCACTCAGGATCAAAAGGACAATCCTGGCATATATTGGCATATACTGGAGGATTATTATCTTTAAGATCAGTAAATACACTCTTTCTCAAGTGTAATGTGAGAGTGACCACAAGCAATAATTAACAGCAATAAAGAATAGCTCCAACTATGAATAACTTGTCAATGGATCCAATATCCTAACACTAAACTATCTATTAGAGTGCACTCTGTATTCTAAAGGGGGCCCACTTTACATTAGATTGCAAGAGTCTCCTGGATGAGCAATGCCTTGCTAGTCTTCGCCGGCAAAGGTGTCCTTGACCAATCCAGAGGAAGTATTTGTAATCCACAGCAAAGGTGACTAATAACTGTGATTAACACAGGAATAACCGTTAATCGTAATCCAACAAAAGGGAAGAAGATACGTTTCTGTACTCCACAGCTGAAAGTCAATCTAGAAGGGAAAAGGAGGGGCAAGGCCTTCTGATCCGCCACTCACTAGCCAAGACAACAGTGTCCTGTGGCGACCGTTTTAGAACTGATATAGCCTTCCGCTAGAACTGCTCCTCAGACCCGCCCTAGCTCATTCTAGTAATACAGCAGATACTTTAAATCGGATTTCTCTCACCCAGTGTGACGAGCTCTGTATTCCACAGTACACTCCAGCAGTGTCCCACTCTCCACAGCGACACTCACAGCCTCTCTGGGCGTCCCTCCGCTCGGTCGACTACCGAGATCCTTCAGCACACCTCTCACCCTGTCTCCGGTGTCAATCCACCAGGCCTCTGGCCTAGCCTTCTCTGCGTTTCGTAGTAGTGCCTTCGCTGTCCTCGAGGCAAGAAAGCGATTCTTCGTCCCGCCCCCTTTATAAAGACACTCCCACCGGGCTCTGCGAATCCCATTGCTCCCTGGGAGAAGAGTTCAACCACACAGGCAATCCATGATCCTCACTCCTCCCAGAACTATATCTCCGATAATTCAACGAATCAGTACTATGTAGGAACTTTAATAACAGAACAACAGTCTGAACAACACCAGCCTTGCGACCAGGCTACATCCTGTATATGCAATACATAGCTACAATACATAGCTACAATGCATGCACATTATCCTGCTTAAATGCTGCAATTACAAATAATACTTGTTGATCTTCCAGAAATCCAGTGCACTCCTAATTTCATGTTTGAGCTAAATACAAAGTGTCTCTGCTGGACAGAAATCTTAATCAGTGTTTTGTCAGGAGCATGTAAACGCTCCTGTACTTTGACAGCTGCTGGCCCTATTCCAGCATCCTAGTTTTGGCTATGAT
The DNA here is from genome assembly GCF_965119305.1 of Pelophylax lessonae. Classification (NCBI taxonomy): domain Eukaryota; kingdom Metazoa; phylum Chordata; class Amphibia; order Anura; family Ranidae; genus Pelophylax; species Pelophylax lessonae. The sequence goes on along the minus strand of NC_138774.1, from coordinate 108,445,734 downwards.
GCATCCCTGTCTGTCTGTCCACCTGCAAGGTGATTGATGTGGTCAGTCTCTGGATGGAGACCAACCCTGATTTAAGCCAGCCAAGCCTTATAATAGCATGTGTAATACAAGCTCAAGCTCTCTGTCTGCCTGTCCTGCTCTGCTGTTTAGATTCCCCTGTTTATGACCTCAGATCGGATATAGACTATTCTCTGAACTCTGCTTGCCTCTTGACTATGGATTTGACCCTGATTACTCTGAACCTTGTCTACCTTGTACCTGGACTGTGATTGAATCACTTTACCTGCGTGCCAACGGCAAGTACCTATTTGCTTTACTCAGTTTGCGTCTGCCCTGGTGTGGTGGCCAGGCACTATAGCATTGTGTATAAGACCTGGGGGCAACTGAGAACTGGTAGGCCTGCTTGCCTTTTGGGAAAGGGGGCTGTTATAGGTGAAGAACACAGAAGCCAGCTATAGAGTCTAACCACCTGCGTTAGGGGTAAGCGTGACATGTTGTCAGTCCTGCCTTCAAGCGACAGAAGGCGAGTGCAGATAGATAGAGATTTTGTAAGCTTCTATTTATGTCTGTGTCCATATTTTTTTTCTTGTCTAGATAATGGACATCAGAATGTGACAGGAAATCTTCCAGAATGGAACACAGACAACAATATAAAGAGTAGGAAAAGAAAGAAAACACCGGGAAAGAGTTGGGATTTACATAAAATTACTTGGCCTTTTTTCCTTTGTTTGTGAATCTAACCCTTAGTTCCCACATAACAGCACCATGTAAGGAGGAAGTATTTGCTGCAGTTGCAAACAGTCAGCATCAAGTAGCATTTTTACATGTCCTGTATATGTGATCAAATGAAATTGCAGCTATTTTTCTGCTGGTTAAGATTGTTAAAGAAAGTTACAGTAAACTGTTTATCACAGTTTTTCTCTGGCTTCTGGTCATATATAAAACAAATATTATGGAAATCAGATTTGCATTATAAGCAAAAACTCAAAATCCACTCTATTAGGTTGATATGAAAAATGTAATTTACACAAACTATTTGTAACTTCTCAAGAAACATTTATAAATTCAGAATGTACATTTTTTACAATGCCTGCATGCTTTTCCTTTCTTTGTAAAGTCATCAGTAGGCATAGCCTTGACCATACAGCTATACTGTATGCTATTTGGATTGGATACATCAGAAATAGGTCATTTGTACACAGCTTTTTGGCACTGTAAAATTAACTTAGTTCGCATGATTTTTAGCAAATTTATAAATTGTGTACGTAATTAACAATTGCACACCTAAGAATCTGAACGTGCTGTCTGTGACAGCTCAAGGTCTTCCCTTAGGGATCAAGAACTAATCAGCGTGGTTGTCCATTATGTGATCACTATGACAGTCAATCAAGGAGATCGCATGCAGGCTGGAGATGATGGTGTGTTACTGTTTAATACTGTAATTGTAAGACACTATATATATATATATATATATATATATATATATATATATATATATATATATATATATACATTATCTCACAAAAGTGAGTACACCCCTCAAATTTTGTATGTAGTAGTAGTAGTGAGTGTAGAGCTTGTATAACAGTGTAAATTTGCTGTCCCCTCAAAATAACTCAACACACAGCCATTATTGTCTAAACTTCTGGCAACAAAAGTGAGTACACCCCTAAGTGAAAATGTCCAAATTGGGCCCAAAGTGTCAATATTTTGTGTGGCCACAATTATTTTCCAGCACTGCCTTAATCCTCATGGGCATGGAGTGCACCAGAGCATCACAGGTTGCCACTGGAGTCCTCTTCCACTCCTCCATTATGACAGAGCTGGTGAATGTTAGAGACCTTGCGTTCCTCCACCTTCCATTTGAGGATTCCCCACAGATGCTCAATAAGGTTTAGATCTGGAGACATGCTTGACCAGTCCATCACCTTTACCCTCAGCCTATTTAGCAAGGCAGCGGTCGTCTTGGAGGTGGGGTCATTATCCTATACAGCAACAATTGTTTTTTTTAGATCCTCATAGACCTCTTTGCCATGAGGTGCCATGTTGAACTTCCAGTGACCAGTATGAGATGTGAGTGCAATAACACCAAATTTAACACACCTGCTCCCCATTCACACCTGTGACCTTGTAACACTAATGAATCACATTACACCGGGGAGGGAAAATTGCTAATTGGGCCCAATATGGATATTTGCACTTTGGGGTGTACTCACTTTTGTTGCCAGCGGTTTAGACCTTAATGGCTGTGTTGAGTGTGTTGAGTTATTTTGAGGGGACAGCAAATCTACACTGTTATACAAGCTGTACACTCACTACTTTACACTGTAGCAAAGTTTCATTTCTCCAGTGTTGTCACATGAAAAGATATAATAAAATATTATATATATATATATATATATATGTATATATATATATATATATATATACATATACATATATACAGTGCCTTGCGGAAGTATTCTGCCCCCTTGAACTTTGCATCCATTTGCCACATTTCAGGCTTCAAACATAAAGATATAAAACTGTAATTTTTTGTGAAGAATCAACAACAAGTGGGACACAATCATGAAGTGGAACGAAATTTATTGGATATTTCAAACTTTGTTAACAAATAAAAAACTAAAAAATTGGGCGTGCAAAATTATTCAGCCCCTTACTTTCAGTGCAGCAAACTCTCTCCAGAAGTTCAGTGAGGATCTTTGAATGATCCAATGTTGACCTAAATGACTAATGATGATAAATAGAATCCACCTGTGTGTAATCAAGTCTCTGTATAAATGTACCTGCACTGTGATAGTCTCAGAGGTCCCTTTAAAGCACAGAGAGCATCATGAAGAACAAGGAACACACCAGGCAGGTCCGAGATACTGTTGTGGAGAAGTTTAAAGCTGGATTTTGATACAAAAAGATTTCCCAAGCTTTAAACATCCCAAGGAGCACTGTGCAAGCGCTAATATTGAAATGGAAGGAGTATCAGACCACTGCAAATCTACGAAGACCTGGCCGTCCCTCTAAACTTTCAGCTCATACAAGGAGAAGACTGATCAGAGATGCAGCCAAGAGGCCCATGATCACTCTGGATGAACTACAGCTGAGCTGGGAGTCTCTGTCCATAGGACAACAATCAGTCGTATTCTGCACAAATCTGGCCTTTATGAAAGAGTGGCAAGAAGAAAGCCATTTCTTAAAGATATCCATAAAAAGTGTCGCTTAAAGTTTGCCACAAGCCATCTGGGAGACACGCCAAACATGTGGAAGAAGGTGCTCTGGTCAGATGAAACCAAAATCGAACTTTTTGGCAACAATGCAAAACGTTATGTTTGGCGTAAAAGCAACACAGCTCATCACCCTGAACACACCATCCCCACTGTCAAACATGGTGGTGGCAGCATAATGGTTTTGGGCCAGCAAGGACAGGGAAGATGGTTAAAATTGATGGGAAGATGGATGGAGCCAAATACAGGACCATTCTGGAAGAAAACCTGATGGAGTCTGCAAAAGACCTGAGACTGGGATGGAGATTTGTCTTCCAACAAGACAATGATCCAAAACATAAAGCAAAATCTACAATGGAATGGTTCACAAACATATCCAGATGTTAGAATGGCCAAGTCAAAGTCCAGAAATGAATCCAATCGAGAATCTGTGGAAAGAACTGAAAACTGCTGTTCACAAACGCTCTCCATCCAACCTCACTGAGCTCGAGCTGTTTTGCAAGGAGGAATGGGCAAAAATTTCAGTCTCTCGATGTGCAAAACTGATAGAGACATACCCCAAGCGACTTACAGCTGTAATCGCAGCAAAAGCTGGCGCTACAAAGTATTAACTTAAGGGGGCTGAATAATTTTGCACGCCCAATTTTTCAGTTTTTTATTTGTTAAAAAAGTTTGAAATATCCAATAAATTTCGCTCCACTTCATGATTGTGTACCACTTGTTGTTGATTCTTCACAAAAAATTACAGTTTTATATCTTTATGTTTGAAGCCTGAAATGTGGCAAAAGGTCGCAAAGTTCAAGGGGGCCGAATACTTTCGCAAGGCACTGTACATATATATATATATATATATATATATTGTGACAGGAAGTCAGGTAAATCTGGGAATGTAGTCACTGAGAGGAGACACATTCCCACCTGCTTTGAAAGTTCACTGATACTATAGGGTGTTGGCTGCAGAGAGAGCCAGCAGGAAGTTGAAAACCATTCAGCTGTTCAGAATGAGGAGATCAAGGACTCTATAATTTGTCCAGAGAAAATCTATTGAGTGCTGCCTCCTGTCGCTGTGTGAGCTGGGAAGAGGAGGACAGACATACGTGTACCTCCCGACGCCGTGTGGGCATGGGAGAAGGACTGCTGCCGCCTGTCGCCGTGTGGGCTGGGAGAGGGGGACAGTCGGATGTGTGCCTCCCGACAAGCTGGTGAGCATGGGAGAAGACCCCCTACAGCGATGTGAAGCTAAGGAGGGTAACCACGAGTGAAGACGTCTCAAAGGTGAGAAGACAAAGTGTTCCATGTGAAGAGTGTGAAGAGTAAAGGATCCTGTTATAAATGAACATGTGCTGTGTGAAAGAAAACAAAGGGACATGTTCAATGGACAATGTTTGTGCTGTGTGAAAAGCAAACAAATGGACATTTGAGTGTCTGCTGTAGGATCAGCAGTGTCGGCCCAACAGTAGGTTGGGAAGACTTCTTAGGTAGGTTCCAGCGTGAGAAGGTAGCCGCCCACAGAGGCAAGGATTTATTTTGTCTTTTATTTTATTTTGGCTGTTTTGACGCTTGCAATTATGTGAAGTAAATTGCATGAATAAATCAGTCTTGTTTTCAACCTCTGCTCGGCTATCTCTCTGTGAAAACGCACCCCCAAAGGGGTCACCCATACGCCTACCACCGAGCTAATCCCTCACATATGGTGGAGGTATGCAGTGGGCATAAGCAGAGATCTCTGCAAGGAAGTGCAAATGTTTGATGAACTTTATCTGGTGCATGAGATTGCACAATCTATGTGTGCAGGAGAGAAGATCCTGACAGAAAAAAAAAAAAGTGTTTTAAAGAGACAGCGGTCTCAAAATTATTTGATGAACTTTGTTGTGTCTGGTGCAAGTGACTGCACAAACTGTGTGTGCAGGAAAAGAGATCTTGCAAGAGAGAGAGAAAAACTACATGTGTTAAAGAGACAGTGGTCTGAAAAATTTTTGCTGGACTGTGAAAAATTTGTTTGTGGAGTTATTGAAGATGGGGCGATCCAAACGCCTGAAAAATGCAAAGATAGATGAAATGAGAGACCGGATTCTATGGATGGAGGGGATGTTGCCGTCTGAACCAGCCCCATCCATGCCTAAAGAGAGTCTACTAAAGAGGAAGGTTGTTGTCCCTAGCAACACTGATGAAACCGCTATGGAGACGCAGTGTGCTCAGATGAAAAGTAAACTCAAAATGGAGGAGATGTTGAAACATCTGATTATATCAAATGCAGCTCAACAGCAAGCAAATGCAGCTCAACAGCAGGCAAATGCGGATTTTCAGCAGAGCTTTGCAGCTCAACAAAAGGCTCATCAAGAGAGCATGGCAGGCTGGAAACAGAGACGCCAGCAGCCAATGGAGGCCATCGGTTTGGAGGAAACCGAGTATGTGTGCAGGGCTGAGTTGGATGCCTTGCAACGGAAAATGGAAGAAAAGGAACAAGCCTTGGAATTGCTGAAAATGGAGCATAGAAACTTGCAGGAAATGAATGAACTACTCAAGTCTCATGTGTTACAGTGGGAAGAATCCACTGCTCTTCTTTTGGTCGAGTTGCAAAAACGCAGAGAGACTATAATGGAGAAAGATACCATCCTCATGGAAAAGGAAAGTGAAATTCAGACTTTGCAGAAGCAAAGTATGGCTGATATGTTGGAGTTGCGTAATCAGCTGGAAAAAAGTCTTCAGTGTTTGGAAGTTACAAAAATAGACCTGCAGGAGTCGCGGGAACAGAATGTTGCTCTGAAAGCGACATTGTCTCTCAGCGACAAAGAGAAAAGTGAAAGAGAGGCTAAATTACTGAGTACTGTGTATGAGCTCACTACTTTAAGCAATGTGGTAAATGAATGGCGTGCGGACTGTGAAAGTTTGAAAGGGGAAGCCCAACGTGTCCAGCAGCAGTTAAAGGAGAAAGAAGCCTGTGTGGCAGAATTACATTCTTATTCCCAGATGCTAGCCAATGAGGTGAAGGCTCTTATGCAGGGAAAAGAAGATTGTGAACATAAGAGGGAAAAAGTAGAGGCACAGCTTCTGGAATCGCAAGTCAAGGTGTCAGAAGGTGACCGATTGTGTGCTAAGCTGTCAGAGAAGGCAAACCGACTGCAGGTTGAGTTGGACAATGTTACAAATCAGCTTTCTCAAGCAGACAGCAAATCTAGAGAAATTGCGGAAGATTTTTCTATCTTGGAATCGCAGCTGCAAGACACGCAGGAACTCTTACAGGAAGAGAGGTGTCAAAGGCTGAGTTTTAGCACAAAGCTCAAACAAATGGAAGATGAGAAAAATGGCTTCCTGGAACAATTAAAAGAGGAGGCGGAAGCAAAGAAAAACCTATCAGAGCAAGTCGCAACATTGCAAGCTCAGATAGCGGATATGAAAAAACGCATGGAAGAAAGCGTTGGTTCATTACAGTGTGTTGAAGATGTGAAAAAGAAGTTTGATCAGATGCTTGGTGAAGAGAAGACTGTGTCTGCAAAATATGCAGAAGAACGCGCCCGTGCAGAAACGGAGGTGCGTGATAACGAGAGCAAAGCCCTGTTCTTGGCTCGCTCTTTGGAGGAAGCTCTAGAGTGTAAGGCTGAACTAGAAAGTGTTAACAAACAGCTGCGTACAGAAATGGAAGAATTGGTCAGCTCCAAGGATGATGTTGTGAAAAGAGTTCAGGAGCTAGAAAAGTCTAAGCGAGCCTTAGAACAGCAAGTAGAAGAGATGAAGATTCCGTTGCAGGAACTGGAAGAGGAATTCCAGGCAACAGAGGATCTGTCCCAAAGAGGGGATAGTGTGCCTGATGCAGTTTTTAAAAGGATCAGTGTTTTGGGGTCTGTCCTGAGTGAGCCTCAGAAATGTGATGACATGTGGCTTGAATCACCCCTTTGGAATAAACCGTTCCTTCAAAAACTTCAAGCATTGGAAAATGTATCATTAGAGCTTCAGCAAACAAAGGAGCTGAGTAAGAAATGTGATGATTTCTCAGTTCAGGCTGAAAACCTAGTGGGGAAAACTAAGGCTGTTGGTGAAAACGTGAAGCAAATGAATAAGTGCCTTTCAGGGAGTGTTTCCAAAATGGAACTGGTGAAAGACGGGTGGCAGAAGTTTGATCGTGATCTTGAGATGCATTCCATGTGGAATTCAGATAGAGAAAAAGAACTAGGTGACCTTGAGCGGTCAAATAGTTCAGCAGAAAGTGCATTGAAGAAACCTGTAAAAGAATGTGTTGCAGTTCCATGCTTCTTCACTGATGCAGAGAGGAGGTCTATAATGGATACCACCCAGATCGCTGGGTTCAACTGTGTTGTTGCCTTTAACCCCTATGTTGGTGTAAGGAAAGTTGATGATGTTCTGGTTGACTACTTCTGTGAAGAGTTTGGCAAGAAATATAAACTGAATATCAAATCAAATAGTAGGCCTTTACTGCGACTCGCTCAGGAGGGCGAAAAGTTTAAGAAGTTGATGAGTGCAAATGCTTCCGATCTGCCTATGAATATGAAATGTTTGGTGAATGATATTGATATCTCTGGGAAAAGGAACAGGGGTCACTTTGAAGAAATGTGTGACAGCCTGTTGTCTCAATTGGAAAATCCTCTGCACAGCATCTTAGAGCAAGCAAAGCTCAAGAAGGAAGATCATTCCCTTTTACAACAAAAAGTCAATGATTGTGTACAGATGTATGGAGAGGCAACTCAAGTCACAGAGGGATGTCAAGAGTCCCTACTTGGAACAAAGCTTAGTGAAGCAAAGGTTCTCAAAGTTTTGTGGAAAACATTTATGGATTGCAGAGAGAGGCGTCTTAAGAATGTTGAAGACATTAAGACTAGCCCAATTGAGTTGCCTATGGATCACGGTCCTCCATGGTGGATTGGACAGACGGTTATGAGGGACAAGCTGTCTGACATTTATGAGAAAGCTGTCAATGAAGATGACAGAAACGAGAAGGAGCAAAATGATGCCAAAAATGCAGTTGAAGAATGTGTATATGAGATGAGAGACAAACTGTGTGGCAGTTATGAGAAATCTGTCAATGAAGATGACAAAACAGTTTCATCCGGAAGCTTGAGGATAATAGGAGGCTTATCAGTGAGTCAGCAGTGCCTGACACATGCGTGCCTGGAAATATGTGTCCCAACCCTAGGGTTGAAACAAGAGGGGGGGGTATGTGACAGGAAGTCAGGTAAATCTGGGAATGTAGTCACTGAGAGGAGACACATTCCCACCTGCTTTGAAAGTTCACTGATACTATAGGGTGTTGGCTGCAGAGAGAGCCAGCAGGAAGTTGAAAACCATTCAGCTGTTCAGAATGAGGAGATCAAGGACTCTATAATTTGTCCAGAGAAAATCTATTGAGTGCTGCCTCCTGTCGCTGTGTGAGCTGGGAAGAGGAGGACAGACATACGTGTACCTCCCGACGCCGTGTGGGCATGGGAGAAGGACTGCTGCCGCCTGTCGCCGTGTGGGCTGGGAGAGGGGGACAGTCGGATGTGTGCCTCCCGACAAGCTGGTGAGCATGGGAGAAGACCCCCTACAGCGATGTGAAGCTAAGGAGGGTAACCACGAGTGAAGACGTCTCAAAGGTGAGAAGACAAAGTGTTCCATGTGAAGAGTGTGAAGAGTAAAGGATCCTGTTATAAATGAACATGTGCTGTGTGAAAGAAAACAAAGGGACATGTTCAATGGACAATGTTTGTGCTGTGTGAAAAGCAAACAAATGGACATTTGAGTGTCTGCTGTAGGATCAGCAGTGTCGGCCCAACAGTAGGTTGGGAAGACTTCTTAGGTAGGTTCCAGCGTGAGAAGGTAGCCGCCCACAGAGGCAAGGATTTATTTTGTCTTTTATTTTATTTTGGCTGTTTTGACGCTTGCAATTATGTGAAGTAAATTGCATGAATAAATCAGTCTTGTTTTCAACCTCTGCTCGGCTATCTCTCTGTGAAAACGCACCCCCAAAGGGGTCACCCATACGCCTACCACCGAGCTAATCCCTCACAATATATATATATATATATTTATTTTATTTTTTCTTTTTTAAAGAAAATACATTTCACCAATTTGTCATTCCCTAAATACATTAGTGCAGTGTTCCTGTCTGTGTGCAGTGGAGTAGCATGGGTTGTCAGCGCCCAGGGCAAGGTAAGTAATTTGCGCCCCCTACAAAAATCTACTAGACCACTTCACAGACCACTACACTGACACCTACACTGACCTAGCTGACCACTACACAGACCTACCTTATTCCTACACTGACCTACGCGATTACTATACTGACACCTACACAGACCTACCTGACCACCACACAAACCTACCTGACCACTACACAAACCTACCTGGCCACTACAAAGACACCTACAATGACCTACCTTATTCCTGTACTAACCAACCTGATCCCTACAATGACCTACCTAATTTCTATACTGACACCTACACTGACCTACCTGACCACTACACAGACCTACCTGACCACTACACAAACCCACCTGACCACTACACAAACCTACCTGACTATTACACTGACCACTAAACAGACCTACCTGTTTCCTGCACTAACCTACCTGATCAGTATACTGACACCTACAGAGACCTATCTGACCACTACAGAGACCTACCTGATTCCTACACTAACCTACCTGATTACTATACTGACACCTACACTGAACTACCTCACCACTACACAGACCTACCTGACCACTACACTGACCAACCTTGATCACTACACTGACCTACCTAATTACTATACTGACAATTACACAAACCTACCTGACCACTACACAGACCTACCTGACCACTACCCTGACCACGACACTGACCTACCTGTTCCCTGCACTAACTTACACTTACCCCTATACACTGACCCCCCACACTGACCCCCCTTACACTGACCCCCCTACACTGACCCGCCCTACACTAACACCCCCCTTCACTGAACACTTACACTGACCCCCCCTACATTGACACCTACACTGACCCCTTCACTAACCCCCCCACATTGACACCTACACTGACCCCTTCACTGACCCCCCCCCACATTGACACCTACACTGACCCCCCCTTCACTGACACCTACACTGACTCCCCTACGCTGACACCTACACTGATCCCCCTACACTGACACCTACACTGACCCCCCTTCCCTGACACCTACACTGACCCCTTCATTGACACCTACACTGACCCCATCACTGACACCTACACTGACCCCCCTACACCGACCCCTCCTACACTGCCCCCCCCCCCCCCCCAGCAGGCATGGTACAGGAGAATGCAGGGCTGTGGGCATGGTAATGGTACAGGAGAATGCAGAGCTACAGGCATGGTACAAGAGAATGCAGGGCTGCGGACATGGTACAGAAGAAATCAGGGCTGCAGGCATGGTACAGGAGAATGCAGGGCTGCGGGCATTGTACAGAAGAATGCAGGGCTGTGGGTATGGTACAGGAGAATGCAGGGCTGCGGGCATGGTACAGGAGAATGCAGGGCTGCGGGCATGGTACACGAGAATGCAGGGCTGCGGGCATGGCACAGGAGAATGCAGGGCTGTGAGCATTGTACAGGAGAATGCAGGCCTGCGGGCATTGTACAAGAGAATGCAGGGCTGCGAGCATGGTGCAGGAGAATGGAGGGCTGCGGGCATTTTACAGGAGAATGCAGGGCTGCGGGCATTGTACAGGGGAATGCAGGGCTGCAGGCATTTTACAGGAGAATGCAGGGCTGCGGGAATTGTACAGGGAAATGCAAGGCTGCGGGCTGGGTACAGGAGAATGCAGGGCGGCGGGCATGGTACAGGAGAATGCAGGGCTGCGGGCATGGTACAGGAGACTGCAGGGCTGCAGGCATTGTACAGGAGAATGCAGGGCTGCGGGCATTGTACAGGAGAATGCAGGGCTGCGGGCATGGTACAGGAGAATGCAGGGCTGCAGGCATTTTACAGGAGAATGCAGGGCTGCAGGCATTGTACAGGGGAATGCAGGGCTGCGGGCCGGGTACCGGAGACTGCAGGGCGGCGGGCATGGTACAGGAGAATGCAGGGCTGCGGGCATGGTACCGGAGAATGCAGGGCTGCAGGCATTGTACAGGAGAATTCAGGGCTGCGGGCATTGTACAGGAGAATGCAGGGCTGCGGGTATGGTACAAGAGGATGCAGGGCTGCGGGCATTTTACAGGAGAATGCAGGGCTGCGGGCATTTTACAGGAGAATGCAGGGCTGCGGGCATTGTACAGGAGAGTGCAGGGCTGGGGGCATGGTACAGGAAAATGCAGGACTGCGGGCATGGTACAGGAGAATGCCGGCTGCAGACATGGTGCAGGAGAATGCAGGGCTGCAGGCATGGTACAGGAGAATGCAGGGCTGCGGGCATGGTGCAGGAGAATACAGGGCTGCAGGCATTTTACAGGAGAATGCAGGGCTGCGGGCATTGTACAGGAGAATGCAGGGCTGCGGGTATTGTACAGGAGAATGCAGGGCTGCGGGCATTGTACAGGAGAATGCAGGGCTGCGGGCATGGTGCAGGAGAATGCAGGGCTGTGGGCATTTTACAGGAGAATGCAGGACTGCGGGCATTTTACAGGAGAATGCAGGGCTGCGGGCATTGTACAGGAGAATGCAGGGCTGCGGGCATGGTGCACTAGAATGCAGGGCTGTGGGCATTGTACAGGAGAATGCAGGGCTGCGGGCATGGTGCAGGAGAATGCAGGGCTGCAGGTATGGTGCAGGAGAATGCAGGGCTGTGGGCATGGTATAGTAGAATGCAGGGCTGCGGGCATTTTACAGGCGAATGCAGGGCTGTGGGCATTTTACAGGAGAATGCAGGGCTGTGGGCATGGTCCAAGAGAATGGAGGGCTGTGGGCATGGTGCAGTAGAATGCAGGGCTGCAGGCACAGTGCAGTAGAATGCAGGGCTGCGAGCATGGTACAGGAGAATGCAGGGCTGCGGGCATAATACAGGAGATGCAGTGCTGCGGGGATGGTACAGGTGTACCATCCCCGCAGCACTGCATCCTTTGTAGTATGTTGGCAGCCCCGCATAATAGCAGGTAGTGCGGCTTTGAAGGAGTCTCACACTCACCTGTTCCTGAGCACCATAAATTAAAAAATGGCGCCGCCGCCGCTCGGGAAAGCTTGTATATGTTAGGCTATTACCGGGTGGCGGGGCATGCGCAGTGACATGTTGGCGCCGGGTGGCGCCATTTTTAAATTTAAGTCGTCTCAGTGTTCCATTAAAAGGCACCCTTAACTAGTGACACTGGCGGGGTCGCGGGATTCGCCCCCCGGATTTTGCACCCCCTACGTTACGCCAGTGAGTGTGTGATCAAGCCAGTTTCACTCATTTTAAGGACTATAAAGCCACAATTGAAGAATTCCTGCAGCAGTCACTTTCTATTATTATACTATGTCCCCTAAAGTAACCTTGTCTCTAAAAAAATAAATAAAATAAAAAAACATCCTGTAAAGTAAGAGAAATGACACTTACCACTCCCTCAGTCATTGATGTCAAGCTTTACATTGTATCAGCCAAATAATCCTCAGCATTTCCTCAACCTTTCTTGCTGCTGCATGCTGTGACTTCACAATGGTCACCACATGACTATTGTGTCTCTGCAGAGCTATTGTGGCCAAGTATGGAGCCACAGCCTGCAGCAGGGGAAGCAGACTTCCAACATTTTTATTTCTGTTTTTACATGTTGGCTTTTTTTTTTCAGATATTTTTTTATTTATTAAGCAACAGAGTTATTTTAGTGTTTATGCACTTAATTTAGCATGGAAGCTATGCATGTTTTTTAGCATAAATATTTGTAAAGGACTACTGTACATGTGCGATGTCTCTGATATTTTTATAATAACAGGAAATAACAGCAAAATAATAATTGTGATAAAAAATAATACAGAAACTGTAAAAAAATTACACTTGTCTATGCTGTGTTACTTCATAAAGCTTCTTCTTTTGAATAGGGGAAGATAGCAAGCAAAGAGGGAAGAAAGAAAATAGAGGAGAAGTAGTAACAAAGTGCAAGACACGTAAGTGAGAATTTTACAGCAGATATAAACTCTAACAGATAATGTTTTATTTTCTTAAGCACTGCATATAAAATAGCCATGTTTTTTTTTTTTTTTATTTATTTATTTTAATTATTTATTTTTTATTTAGAAAATAATGTTTTTCTATTTATTATTATTATTATTTGTTTTTGTTTTTTGTTTTTTATCCTTTTTTCACTAATGATCCCTTCTAGATTCTTTGTATTCACTTCCTGTCTGCATTCATGTAACCCAGTGGCAGCTGCATAAAATTGCTCAAGGACAGACTTTCTAATTGTGACAATGGAGGAACTTGCCAAACAAAGGAGCACCAAGTGCATATGGGGTGGGGTGATTTCTCTTAGGAGGGGAACTCTTAGTAAAAGCAGCATATATTACACATTGTTATGCACACCGTTAACCCTTTGATTTCCCCTAAATGATATCACAGTCCCACTTAAAGTCACTAATCACATTACTAGTATTAAAAAAAAAAGAAATAATAAATGAACATTCCAGTATATATATATATATATATATATATTTATATATATATATATATATATATATATATATATAAAACTATTTGCAGATGCTATAACTTTCACTCAAACCGATCAATATACACTTATTGGGATTTTTTTGTACCATAGACATGTAGCAGAATGCATTTTGGCCTAAATTTGTGTAGAAATCTGATTTTTTTTTTATTAGATATGTTTTAAAACAGAAGGCAAAAATAATGTTTTTTATTTTCAAAATTAAATAAGAAAAAACACAGTGTTGATCAAATACCACCAAAAGAAAGCTCTATTTGTATAAAAAAAATGATATGAATTTCATTTGGGTACAGTGTTGCATGACCGCATAATTGCCAGTGAATGATTTTTTTTTTTTTTGCCTCAGTATTTTTTTTTTACCTAAAGTGATCAAATGTTGGGTCCTAAAGTACAACTTTTAGCATTTGGATTAAATAAAGTGTCCAAAGCTATCCACATAAAATCTTCTCTCTTTGCCATTCCACCCAAGGTCCGCCTATTTTTTAAAAAAAGTTGTTGAGGATTCAAGGTTGGGAAACCACCATCTTTCCACCTTTGCAGTGGGATTCAAGAGTTATTCTAATAGCAAATTAGCATTGCAATTCATGAACTGCAGAACTCTGGGAGATTTACAAAGTCCAGTTACAATGATACCAAAGTTCTATATTTCATTTATTCAGTAGGATTCTGTGTTCAGAAGTGCTCATTATCTTAAAATAGTTGCCTATCACAATCATCAAAAATTATTGTTTTCCCTTCACTGAAATAATAGTATTGTAAACCCTTACTTTGCAAAACAACCTATTAAAAATAAAAATAAACATGATAAATACCCCTTTCTGTTTCTTTTTTAATGTGTGATCACATAACCCCTGTTCTTAGCTGCATAAGGGGCTTGAAGAGTTGGGGTGGAGAAACAGCAGAATACTGATCTTCCCAGTGAATGGTTATGCCAGGGGAGGGGCGGAGGTTGGTGTTGCCTAGTCAGTTCAAGTATGATCATTGGAGGACAGTTAGTCTGTTATTCAAGCCCATCCAGAAAATTGACCATACCAGGAAGGATATGCTCATGCCTAGCATGGTCAGTTTCAAATAGAAAAGCAGAGGGCCTAGGAGGTTCACCAGGAATTTCTCACAAAGGAAGCAATACAAAGAGCACAGGATACCTTTTAACACAAGTATGTAGCCCATCTTTAGCTGTAAAGGTTCATGACAATTCCTGGTTAAGAAATATAGCAACATTGCTGCACAATTTAATAACGCTCAATATGCTTAAATTAAAGACATATAAAGCAGCTATAACACAAAAATACACTTAAAACAGTACCTTTAGATTTAAAATGATTGTATATGCACTATTTTTTGCATTAGTATAACAAACATGTTATTATCATCTGCTCTGTGTAATGGTTTTACACAGACCAGCAAAAATCCTCCTCTTTTTGGGTTCTCCCCCCCAAGAGTGCTCACCATAGCAAACTGCTTGCTATGGAGGAACTCGTGTGGGCTTGCTCCAGAGCCAGCTCTGGGTGTCCATTCCAGAGACACGCAGGGGGTGGCTCATCCCCATCCCTTGCTCCCTCCTCACTCATACAGCTGCTGCACCTGCAGGGCTCTAATGAGGAAAGTGGCAAGGTCTGCATCCCTTTAGACATTATTTCCCTTTGGGAATATCTCATCAAAATTACATTTTTGTTGCAGGGGATGCTCAAAATCTGACTTTTATCTTAGTGTAGACTTCTGGGAAAATCGGTAAGTCAATCACACAAGTGGGAAATTACTTTTCTGGGGGGGCGTTCTGTCCACCATCTGTGTACAGAATGCCTTCAGGTAGCCATAATGAATTGCATTTTACAGAAAATGACAGCGCAGGAGATTAAAAAGGAAAGGTCATTTTTGATAACATGCAATAACAATATGACTTGTGTAGCAAATGTATACACTATATTATTTTTTTTTATTTTTTTATTTTTTTCCCCACGAAAATGGAGTTACCCTTTAAGTCACAGTGTTTTAGAATCAGCTAATAAGTTTCAAATACACTCATCTACTCCAGAGGAAGTATGCCCGTGTGTCCTGTGCAGCTATCAAAGGAGAAAAGGCATCTGTAACCACAGTGTTGCCACATTGCTGGGGCACTCGTTCTCACAACTGCAGTCTTAAAAGTTAGCCCACTTTAAAAAAAAAAAACAGATCATGGCATGTCATGGATTTTACAAACTATGGTATATATATATATATTGGAATTTTTTTTATACTACCAATAGCGGAGATCAGCAACTTATAATGGGACTGTGATAGTGCGGTTGACAATCTGACACTAACTGGAACGGGGGGGGGGAGTAAATAACAGGCACTGACATCACCAGTGACACTAATACAGTGAGCAGCGCTAATAATATAACATCTAGGGGTTAAATATGTGCCTAAGAATGTTTACTGTCTGTAGTGTGTGCTGTTTTTACTAAGCAATGTGCCAGTTTTTACAGGGAGGAAAAAAGTGGTAAATCACTGCTAAAAGTGGAGAGCCCTGTGTTGTTTACCTACACAGGGCCCTCTTCTGTCATTCACTTAGTTGATCAGTGGGTCCTGGCCATAAATCATTGGGTGGGACCTGCTGATTGGCTTTGCTGCAGCGAATGGCAGCATGGCTGGGATGGCGGGCACACGCTAGCATGCCCCCTAGTTGGAAATATAAAATTGCGTACATGTATGTGATGCAGTGCTGGAGTATAACTGCGATGGGTGGTAAAAATGATCTGTCTACCAGGCTGCACGACCATCACTCCTTCAGAGTCTGTGTTTATTTGGCAAATTCAGTGTGCTTTTTTTATATTAGTTTGAGATCACTTCAAATTCATTGCAGGTGCAGTTGACCTGCATTTCACCAACTTCAGCTGATTTTGTACTATCATAGACTTAATAGACACACGTACCGATTGTCGGCCGTAAATATTCGGCCGACGACCGATCGGCCGATTGTAGGCTTGTTAGTATGATGCTTCCGACAGCCGACAGCGCATTTTCGGCCGAACAGAATCTGTCGTGCAGACTTTAAAATATTTGTTGGCCGTCACCAGATCGGCCGCTTGTTCGCCAGTCAGTACAGATTTCGGCCGACAGACAGCAGATTAGCAAGACTGGGCATGCTCAGAAAAGAAAAAAGACAAGGAAAGTTAACCATCACATGACATCACTTCTGCAGTCGGCTGTTGTTGGCCGACAAAATTCGTGTGCAGTCTTTTGCAGTTTTCAACAGACACGACAGCCCTGGACAAAAGACGGCCGATCGTTCGGCCGACGATCAGTACGTGTGTACGGGGCTTTAGAGAAGCCATTCTGAAACCTGTCTACAGTGCCCCATACCAACTAATTAGCACAAAAATAGCATTTAATGACCATAGAAGTCTTTTAACCACTTGCCGACCGCCGCAAGTAAATATACTGCGGCGGTCGGCCCCTCACAGGCAAAGTGACGTATATAAATGTCACTAGCCTGGGAGGGTCTGGGGAGCGAGCGCGCGCCGCCGCCGGCGCGCTCCCGCTCCCGCGCGGTCATGGACCCCCCCGCGCGTGTGACTGGCGGACCCGATATCCGCCGGTCACTCGGCAATCGGCGGGGGAGAGGGAGAAAGGCAGGCAGCTTGTGTAAACAAGCTGCCTGTCAGTTCTCCCTGTGTAGAAACCTTGATCATACGGTTCTACTATGTAGGACCGTTGATCAGTGTCCCTACACCTCAAGCCACAGCCAATCACAGTTAGAATCACGCCCCTAGGGACACACACAGCCCCTCTCACTCAAATAAAGTTAACCCCTTCACCGCCAGTGTATTTTTACAGTAACAGTGCATATGTATAGCACTGATTACTGTAGAAATGTCACTGGTAACCCCAAAAGTGTAAAAAATGTCAGTCAAGGGTCCGATCTGTCCGCCGCAATTTCGCAGTACCGCAAAAAATCGGAGATCGCCGCCATTACGCGTTAAAAAAAAAACAACAAAAATTACAGAAATCTTTCCCTTTGTTAGTAAACGCGATAACTTTTGCGCCAACCAATCAAAATACGCTTTTTGCGATTTTTTTTACCAAACATAGGTAGCATAAAACAAATTAGCCGAAAATGTTAAAAAATTTTGATTTTTACTTTTTTTTTTGGGGAATTTCATATAAAAAAATGTGAAAAATATTGTTATTTTTGCAAAATTGACGCTCTTTTTTTTGTTTATAGCGCGTGATCAAAAAATCGCACAGGTGATCAAATACCACCAAAAGAAAGTTCTGTTTGTGGGAAAAAAGGACGTCAAATTCGTTTAGGTACAGCGTCGCACGACCACGCAATTGTCCGTTAAAGTCACGCAGTGCCGAATCGCAAAATACCCCCTGGTATTTTAGCAGCCAATTCCTCCGGGGCTTAAGTGGTTAATAACAAAAACAAAATACAGATCAAACACAATTTGAGTTAAATTGGGTCCAAGGTCCATTGAAGGCACGTTAAGAAAAACTTTTTAGACCCGTAAAATAGACCTCCAGCCGCCCCACAATGCTCAGAGACAACTGCACAATTAGTCAAAGATACAACCATGACTAAAGAGCATGTTTATTGGCACTAAACCATTCAAAATTGGGCGCCAAACTGAAAATGTATCTAATTTACATTTTAAACCAGAATGACGCCTTCAATCTCACGTCAATTACAGTGAGGCCAGTCATAAAGAGTTCTTCAAACTGAAAGCGAATCTGTGCTTTCCTAATGGAACAGGTTCATATTAATTCCTGAAAGCGGAGTTCCACCCAAAAGGGGAAGCTCCGCTTATCTGCTTCGTCTTCCCCTCTGGTGCCACTTTTGGCACTTTCAGGGGGGAGTGGATACCTGTCAAACAAAGGTACCCACTCCCACTTCCATGTAGGGGTGCTGCAGTGACCTACGTCATTTGCGGACCCATCTCCCCACCCCCCACTGCCTTCTGGGAGATACACACAGGTCCCAGAAGACAGCGGGACCATTCAGAAAGCGCAGCCCGACACGTGCATGCACAGTAGGAAACAGGCTGTGTAGCCGCAAGGCTTCACTTCCTGTTTCCCTTAGTAAGCATGCCGGTGCCTGCACCTGGAACCAAGGAAAGGGTCAGCTTCGGGTGCTGACATTGCGGGCTCCCTGGACAGGTAAGCGTACTTATATTAAGAGTCAGCAGCTACAGTAACTTTAATTTTTTTTTAATACAGTTTGGAACTCCGCTTGAAGGAGTGAAGGAGGGGCAGTTAGTCATATGTTCCCAAATACACAACAGTACCAGCTTTTTGTCTTACACTTCCCTGCAAATTGAATGATGATGGAGTATAAGGAAGGTTAGTACAGCTGCAAGAAAAAGTATGTGAACCCTTTGGAATGATATGGATTTCTGCACAAATTGGTCATAAAATGTGATCTGATCATCATCTAAGTCACAACAATAGACAATCAGTCTGCTTAAACTAATAACACACAAAGAATGAAATGTTGCCATGTTTTTATTGAACACACCATGTAAACATTCACAGTGCAGGTGGAAAAAGTATGCGAACCCCTAGACTAATGACATCTCCAAGAGCTAATTGGAGTGAGATGTCAGCCAACTGGAGTCCAATCAATGAGAAGAGATTGGAGGTGTTGGTTACAGCTGCCCTGCCCTATAAAAAACACACACCAGTTCTGGGTTTGCTTTTCACAAGAAGCATTGCCTGATGTGAATGATGCCTCACACAAAAGAGCTCTCAGAAGACCTACGATTAAGAATTGTTGACTTGCATAAAGCTGGAAAGGGTTATAAAAGTATCTCCAAAAGCCTTGCTGTTCATCAGTCCATGGTAAGACAAATTGTCTATAAATGGAGAAAGTTCAGCACTGCTGCTACTCTCCCTAGGAGTGGCCATCCTGTAAAGATGACTGCAAGAGCACAGCGCAGACTGCTCAATGAGGTGAAGAAGAATCCTAGAGTGTCAGCTAAAGACTTGCAAAAGTAAAGTTGGCAAATGCTAACAACCCTCTTAGCGAATCTAAAATATGTAAAACACTAAACAAGAATGGATTTCATGGGAGGATACCACAGAGGAAGCCACTGCTGTCCAAACAAAACATTGCTGCAGGTTTGCACAAGAGCACCTGGATGTTACACAGCAGTACTGGCAAAATTTTCTGTGGACAGATGAAACCAAAGTTGAGTTGTTTGGAAGAAACACACAACACTTATGTGTGGCAAAAAAGAGGCACAGCACACCAACATCAAAACCTCATCCTAACTGTGAAGTATGGTGGTGGTGGCATCATGGTTTGGGGCTGCTTTGCTGCGTCAGGGCCTGGACGGAGTGCTATCATCGAAGGAAAAATGAATTCCCAAGTTCATCAAGACATTTTGCAGAAGAACTTAAGGCCATCTGTCTACCAGCTGAAGCTCAACAGAAGATGGGTGCTGCAACAGGAAAATGACCCAAAGCATAGAAGTAAATCAACAACAGAATAGCTTAAACAGAAGAAAATACGCCTTCTGAAGTGGCCCAGTCAGAGTCCTGACCTCAACCCGATTGAGATGCTGTGGCATGACCTCAAAAAAGCGATTCACACCAGACATCCTAAGAATATTGCTAAACTGAAACAGTTCTGTAAAGAGGAATGGTCAAGAATTACTCCTGACCGTTGTGCACGTCTGATCTGCAACTACAGGAAACGTTTGGTTGAAGTTAATGCTGCAAAAGGAGGTTCAACCAGTTATTAAATCTAAGGGTTCACATACTTTTTTCCGCCTGAACTGTGAATGTTTACATGGTGTGTTCAATAAAAACATGGCAACATTTCATTCTTTGTGTGTTATTAGTTTAAGCAGACTGTGATTGTCTATTGCTGTGACTTAGATGATGATGATCCGATCACATTTTGTGACCAATTTGTGCAGAAATCCATATCATTCCAAAGGGTTCACATACTTTTTCTTGCAGCTGTATATGCTGTATATAGGGCAATGTTTGTTTAAAATGATTCTAAATGCTCTCTCATTGGCTCACTGGCTGTGATTGACAGCAGCAGAAGCCAATGGTTGCCATGCACATCACTGTATTGAGATAGAGCTCAGGTAAGTATAAGGGGGGCTGCATCCAGCAGGTTTTTTGCCCTAATGAATAGAATGCTTTAGAACCACTTTAACCACTTGCCGACCAGACGCCACAGTTATACGGCGGCAGGGCAGCAGGTTCCTGCGAATCGCTGTACCTGTACGGTGGATCGCGGCAGTGATCCTGGGGGCGCGCACCCACTCGCCAGCGGGGAAGCCGAGGCATGGGGCCGCGATTGCCGCTGGGCACCCACTAATGCTCCCTCTGAAGAGAGAACGGTGGTCTGCTGTTGTAAACACAGCAGACCGTTATTCTCTCTGCTATCAACACAGAGCTCCTGTGTTCCTGCTATTTAGGAACACAGGTCTCTGTGTTGATATTACAAGCCCAACCCCCCCCCCCCCGCAGTTAGAAAACACCCCCTGGGCTCACATTTAACTCTTTGTTTGTCCCTGGGTGATCCCTGCCTTCCCCTTCCCTGCCAGTGTCATTATTACTGTAACAGTGCATATTTTTAGCACTGATTAATGTAGTAATGTCACTGGTCCCCCCCATAAGTGTCAAAAATGTCAGTTAGGGGTCCGATCTGCCTGCCACAATGTCACAGTCCCGCTAAAAAATTGCTGATCACCGCCAATACTAGTAAAAAAAAAAAAAAAGACATAAATCTTTCCCCTAGTTTGTAGACGCAATAACTTTTGCGCAAACCAATCAAAATACGCTTATTGGGATTTTTTTTTACCAAAAATATGTAGCAGAATACAAATTGGCCTAAAATGATGAAAACATTTGATTTTTAATTTTTTTGGGGAATGTTGTATAGTTGAAAGTGAAAAATATTGTTTTTTTTTTTTTTCAGAATTTTGCTTATAGCGCAAAAAATAAAAATCGCACAGGTGATCAAATGCCACCAAAATAAAGCTTTATGTGTGGGGAAAAAAAGGACATCAATTTTATTTGGGTACAATGTCATGTGACCGCGCAATTGTCCTTTAAAATAATGCAATGCCGTATTGCAAAAAATGGCCTGGTCATTAAGTGGAAAATCTTCCGGTCCAGAAGTGGTGAAAGAGGCTATTCAGAGGGACTCGACATCACCATACTATCCTGCCACTGAGTAGTTTTAGAGCAGCTCCAAGATGGATGGATAGGTCAGGGCTGTGTGGCTAGCTAGTAAAGAGCTGAACAGCTCAAAGTACTTCAGCTGTCTTAGCATTGCTTTGAAGCGGATTATTGATCAGATAAATGGAACCATGCCATATGGCATAATTCCAGGAGTTAAGGACTCTAATGCTTTTCTGGAGGAAAGTGACCAAATTATCTGGAGGATACGTAGCAAAGCTGCATGAATTTTAAAATTAAAAACAATTTATCTATCTCAATCATCTGTAGAACACTGAGCTACATCTTCACATATTTTGACTTACATCAAGTCACCAGTTAAATATACTGATAATTTATTAGTCAAAACCATTCACCTACTGGAAGATGCATATATTTAGGTTATATATATATAATATATAATAGGTTCAGGTAAGTTCATCACTGAAACTGTTCCGCAGAAGCTTGATGTGTTTATTAGGTTGGCTATATTCAAATACTACTGAATCACACAAAAAGCGATTAAAAAAACCACACACTATTAGTTCATTAAGAATTCACCACTTTTATGATTCCCTTCATTATTGCATTTCTAAACACTGGTAAGATTGTACTCTCACTGACATAATAGTTCAGGTCCAAGCACATTGAAGTGCAGCAACAGCGCACATTTTGCCAGATAACAAAGCTCTGAAAAGCTAAGTGGCCTAACACTATTTTAATATAATGATTTTTAAAAATAATAATAACATAACTGAAATTTCAATCTCTGGGTCGATGGTTTTTATAACAAGTTATGAGTGTCTTCCCACCACTGTTGCTCCACCTAACTTTTATTTATACGCTAACAAGGATTTTGATTAGTGATCGACCGATATCGTTATTTTTAATGCCGATACCGATATTTTGGTCATCGGATATCGGTATCGGACGATATTTTCGGACATGTAAAAATTTTTTTATTTTTATTTTATTTTTATTTTTTTACCAGGTACTCCTTGTGGAGGGATCTAGGGGTCTAAAAGACCCCAAACCCCTCCTCGGCACTGAAAAGCATTCAAAACGCCCGGAAGTGATGTCAACACTTATGAATTTTTTACATGGAGACCCAATCAGAGCCGAATGTGGCTTTGATAGGGTCTTCTGTTCGGCGGCCGTGCAGGTAAGATGCCCGGGTCTCCCGGTGGGACGGGAGACCCAGGCAAGCCACGGAAGGTGGCGGGAGGGGGGGCAGGTACGTCCCCTCCCGCTCCTTGTATTGACAGCCGAGCGGCTTCTCAGCCGCATTGTTTGTCATTACAAGACAGCCGACCGTCGGCTACGGATGCCGCTACTGGGGCGATGTCTCTAGCCTCAGGCATCACTCCGGTACAGAACTTTCCCGAAATATCAGCAATATCGTCAACCTCAGGGGCCGATTCCAATATATCGTGGAATGTGCATATCGGCCCCCAATATATCAGTGGTGCCGATAATCGGTTGATCCCTAATTTTGATAAGATGAAAAGTGGATCTTCACTGCATCTGAGCGCTACAAACCAAAAATGCTGTTTAATTTATTTTTAATATTCAATGTAAACTCTTCCATCCATTCATGTCTCCATGCTGTATTTTGGTGGGAAATCTCTTTGAAAAACACCCCCTAGCACAGTGATGGCGAACCTTGGCACCCCAGATGTTTTGGAACTACATTTCCAATGTTGCTCATGCACTCTGCAGTGTAGTTGAGCATAATGAGAAATGTAGTTCCAAAATATCTGGAGTGCCAAGGTTCACCATCACTGCCCTAGCATTTCTGGCTGTCTTAAGTAAGGGCAAATGATTAATGTAGCATTTATTTCCTGCCCTTAGTATGCATGCAGGAAGGGTGTGCTTAGCTGAGAAAACCCCTCCTCCTCTGCTCCCCTCCTGAAGACTCCTGGGATGTATGACATCATTTGCCTGGGCAGGAAACCAGGAAGTAAATGAAGAAATGTAAAAAAAAATTTTTTAAAACAAGTAAATATTATATACTTTCCTATATATTTACTAATTCTAGCAGCATGAGGATTAAAAATATTAAATGCTGATTGGGCGAACAAAGTTCCACTTCAGGTAAGCTCTGTTATATATCGTTTCTGAGTTTAGATTTACTGTAAATGTATTGGAACAAAAGACCTGAAAAATATCACAAATGTGAGTGCTATCTTAATAACTCGAAAGGCTGCGGTGCTTTGGACCTGTACCTTAGGTTTTTCCTCATATAAAGCTGGGCAGAGCATTTATGTATGCAATGGAATACTTGTTATAATATACAGCTTTTCAAGCTATACTCAAAGAAGGTATAAAAGACACAAATGAATACAGCTTTGTAATCATTAATATATTACTAAATGTATTTCTTAACCACTTAAGGACCAAGCCCATTTTTGACACATGTTGTTTACAAGTTAAAATCTTTTTTTTTTTTGCTACTACTTGAAAACTACTTAGAACCCCCAAACATTATATATATATATATATATATATATATATATATATATATATATATATTTATTTTTAGCAAAGACTCTGGAGAATAAAATGGCGGTCATTGCAATATTTTTTGTCACGCTGTATTTGCGCAGCGGCCTTTCAAAGCCATTCATTTTTAAAAATTACATTTCGCTGCATTTAAAAAAAATAAAATAAACAGTAAAGTTAGCCCATTTTTTTTGTATATTGGGAAAGATGATGTCCCGTCGAGTAAATAGATACCCAACATGTTATGGTTAAAAATTGCACGCACCCGTCAATAAAAATCTCCATAGGCGACGATTCAAATTTTTTTTAACGGTTACCAGTTTAGAGTTAGAGAGTAGCTCTTTTTTAAAATGATTGCACTCGCTCTGGCGATCGCAGCAATACCTCACATGTTTGGTTTGAACAGCGATTTAATTTGCGGGCGCAACTTCTGTTTTCTTTCTTGCGCAAGCTCACGGCGACCGGGGCGGTTAAACATTTTTTTTTCCTATTTATTTTATACATTTTTTTAATTTTAGGTTTTTAAAAAAAAGAAAAAAATCTAATCTCTTTTATTGCTGTCACAATCAATGTAAACTGCTGTGACAGTAATAGGCAGTGACAGGTACTCTTTATGAAGGGATCGGGGGTCTAAAAGACCCTAGACCACTCCACTGCACTTCAATGTATTCAAAATGCCGAAAACAGTGGCACGGGAGACCCGGGCAGAGCCGCAGAAGGCGGTGGGGGGCGTCCCCTCCCGCTCGCTTGGGTAACAATTGAGCCGCATCGGTCATTACTGCCTGAAAGCCGACCGACGGCTCTAAAAAATGGTACTGGGATGATGCCTCTAGCTACAGGCATCACCCCGGTACAACCACTTATTGCAGCCGACGAAGGTCTATGTCGATTTGTGGTAAGTGGTTAAATGAAAGCAGTGTCTGTACCTGAATTTGATCTTTAATCAGCCTCTTTAAGTCCCTGTACAGCATAGCTCAGACTGGGGAGGGGAGAAACAGCCCATGTATGCATTTCACTTCTATAGTTAGCTGTTTGCCTGACGTTTATCTTTAAATATACTTTTTTTTTAATTGTATACAGTTGTAAAACAAAGTCTGATACCAAATGTTTTTAATATTGAAGAGTTTATCACATCCTCACTCTTCCCTTAATTGTCCTTAGGGTCCTTTCACACAGAGCGGACCATATTTTCCTCCGCTCTGGCACTTTTTTTCATTTTTACGGACACGGATGACACTTGTGTCATCCGGTCCGTATGTTCGCATATCATCCCATCCGTTTGCGGATGATAAATGGAGATAATGTATGTCAATGGGATTGCGGATGTCAGCGGATGACACCGCTGACATACATTTTTGCGTCAGTTCCGTTTTTTTTAAACGGAAGAAAATTAGGGTTCTCTTCCGTTACAAAAAACGGAACTGATCGGAAAGGACGCAAATCGGTTGTCAGCGGATGACATCCGCAATCCCATTGACATGCATTATGTCCGTTTTTCATCCGCAAAAAAATGGGATGAAAAACGGACATACGGACCACCCGTGTGAAAGGACCCTTACTTGTATTACAGATTACTTGTACCCCAGGTTAGAAAGGGAATCTGAAAGTCCACAGCTACTCTTAAGCTGCTCATAGACGGTTCAAACGACTTGAACCATGTATGGACAGGCTGAATGTACCCAAGTTGATCAATCCATCAACATGGGTAAAACCAGCCTGCTGAATTTTACATTCAATTATTGCTAGCGGGTCCTATAGCTGCTAGCATTAATCACTGTGTTCTCCCGGCGGTGACAGCTTAGCCCCGCACCCTAACTGGTAGGGGATTGCAATGATTCGGCTACTGGGATTCCCCTGTCAACACTGTCTGTGGTTTCAGGAAATACATTTGCTCCAACTATGGCTGGCCTTACTAACAGATAAAAAAATATTTTATTGTCCATAACTTTAATGACAGCCTTGACTATGAACTAGATGATGCTTAAGTAATTTGATATTACTGTAAGGTAGAATAAAGTGGATGTAAACCCCATTCATAAAATTTGACCTGGGCACATATATCTGTAGTGTTTACCTATCTCTCTCCTAAGCCCTAAGTCCTGTGTCTTTCTGCTGCTCTGTTCCTCTGTTATCAGCAATGATAACTTCTGAAAAGTTCTCCAATGCAGGAGATAAAAGCAGCTGGAAATTTGTGTCTGGGTTGGTGCATAGAGATAAATGAGCCGAGAGCTGGTCTATTCACAGCTCCCCATGTTTCTTCCTTCCTCTGCCTATGTAAAGACGAGGGGGGTCCTCCAATCAGCTCACACACAGTGTATGCCAAGACTCCACACCCAGTGCTGGAACAGGGAGAAAAAATTCTAACGCGATGTTCATTTTCTAACCAGTGTCGAAAGCTGGAGAGCTGAAGACAGCAGATATACAAATAACATGTAGGGAGATTTGTTTCATCTCTGTGCATCATCTGACGCTGGTCACTTCACTGGGTATAGGAGAGGGTTTACATTCACTTTAAGAGGCA
The DNA here is from genome assembly GCF_965119305.1 of Pelophylax lessonae. Taxonomy (NCBI): domain Eukaryota; kingdom Metazoa; phylum Chordata; class Amphibia; order Anura; family Ranidae; genus Pelophylax; species Pelophylax lessonae. The sequence continues at coordinate 108,418,746 of NC_138774.1, read as the reverse complement.
GAATAAGGTCAAATGCAATTTCCAGTTGCTGCATCCTGTATATGCATATAATAACATGCACTACCATGAATATGTTCGTATGTGTTTATATTGTAATATTATGACAGCCTTCTGCCAAGCCTGGCCATGTATATATATATATATATATATATATATATATATACACAATGTACACAACACAATAGCACAATGACCTCATATATTGGATGAAGAAAGTGTTTCAGTATATACACAACATCATTCCTGTGCCTTGAAAATGAACAGATGCAAAACCTGCAAGCCATCAGTCAACAACAACAGAGTTTCTTTGCCATGACTTGCACTTGTATAGCTCATATCAAATCCTTATCCGCTCAATTAATTATTATTTAAAAGATGTGCAGATAGAAATACTCTTGCACAGATTTGGCAAAATACCAACTTTTACCCGTTATACATTGTTATAATGTAACAGGCTGCTAGTACTTCTCAAGCACTGTTGCCCAGGACTCTGACAGTTATTATTATTAATAATAATAATAAACAGGATTTATATAGCACCAACAGTTTGCGCAGCACTTTACAATATAAAGGGAGTCAGTATGGCAACAAAAGGTACAATTCAATACAAGAGGATTAGGAGGGTCCTGCTCTTTGGAGCTTACAATCTAATATAAAAAGTTTTTTTTGCACCTCTGCATCACCTTAAAACTTCTGTAAATGGGCTTAGTTGTGTCTGTTTTTTTATCCTCCCTATTCAAGTCAGTGTGATTGAGAAATCCACTCAATGCAACTTAAAACAATTCAGAACTGGCATGATGCAGGACAGCTACATCAAGGCAAGTCGCAACAACTCAGAAGCAAATCAAAGCAAGTAGTATCTTTATGGCCGGAATACACGAGTAGAATATCGCCCAATCATTCGACCACCGACTTATGAAAAAGTGTTCTTCGGTTGAAAACGTTGCCAACATACATGGGCCGAATATCGCCCGACCGTTGACCACCGACCATCGAAACAGTGTTCAGCGTGATGATGTTCTACAGATTTCAAATGAACGACCTTAACACCAATGTATAGAATATCGTTCATTCGCAAACGAGACGACAAAATTTTTCGTTTTTTTCAAACGGCGTTTTCCGTTCACAATATCGATATCGCTCATTAATGGCTGGGCATTAACGAGTAGAATATCGGCTGATCGTTCGCTGAACGGAAATTTTCGGCCGATTTTCTTATCGTGTATTCCGGCCATAACTCATAATGTATTTGACTTGTTTCTAATTCCTGTCTAAATCAACTTTTAGAACAGTCAACCCTTTAACTGCATCTAAAGCCTAAAGTGAGTTCTGTACCATTAGCTGTACCAAAAATCCGGCACATTGTGGTTTAGATATAGTTTTGTAAATCTTCTACAGGGGTAAATGGTGCTTCTGCTTTGTCTTAACATGGTACAATGTGATTTTAAAATCTATTACATTTATATATAATTGTACAGAAATCTTTGCAATTGTGCAAGATCCAATGTATGCATAAAATTGGATGAGGCTTTACAAAACAGATTGGATAAGCTGGAAATATCTGAGAAGAATATTAAGCTGGTGGCATGTCCTATTAATTCTTACACTATATTTTCTCACATTCTTTAATACATTTTCCATTTTGTACAATGGAATCTACACTTTGCAGATTGCATGCTTAGACCACCTAAAAACTACCTTGGCTTGGCATTAACTTCCTATTTCAGTCTCCCAAGTTGCTGGTCCGAGGTGTTAGCACACAATTTGGAAAACAGGCATGGAATACATTGTAGAAAGTTATTGTATAGAACTATTTAAAATTAACGATACTCAACCTGTGTTGTAACTTCAAGAATTTATCTATTTCATAACTAAGCCTAGGGCTATGCAAACAAGTCAATCTATTACCTACTAAGAGATTTAACTACTTGTTGCCTATCATCTACATTCGATTTTAATGTGTTTTAATATAAGGATAAGGATTATTGAATAAGGAAACACTTGCATTTATAAATGTAAAGGCTTTTAGGTATGCTCCATAAAAAATGACCATACATCATAAAACATATATTGTAAAATATAACATGTATACACAGTTTAGGTAAAGTACTCATATTACAGACTCACCCATAAAACGTCCCCTCCTTGTGAAGTGCTTACCGCATACTATTCTTAGTGATAAAAGTGGAAGTCAAGTCGATAAAGTTATGTCTGTGCTCACTGCTCAGCAGCAGATGTGAGCTTTTCTCTTCTGGCGAATAAATAGCATGCCTTTTATGTGCACCACCCCGCTGAGCACACACACACACACACACACACACAATTCCTGGCTAGAAACTGCAGATCTAACTTCTACACTCAATATTTCAATAGCATCTCTACTTTTCATGAGCAGCCTTACTAAAACCCCCAGAGGCACTGTAACCTGATAAACATAAAGTGGTTTTAAACCAAAAAGCAAACATGAATTATATCGCCAGTTCTTGGATGTCATGGCTTAGTGTCCTTTTTTTGCCTTTTTTCTATTTTCATCTGGTGATCCATTCAGCAAGTCTGTTTTTTTTTTTTTACACTGCTCAAAAAAATTAAAGGAACACTTTTAACCAGAGTATAGCATCAAGTCAAATAAACTCCTGGGATATTGATCTGGTCAGTTAAGTAGCAGAGGGGGTTGTTAATCAGTTCCAGCTGCTTTAGTGTTAATGAAATTAAGAATAGGTGCGCTAGATGGGCAACATTGAGACGACCTCCAAAACATGAATGGTTTTACAGGTGGAGACCACTGACATTTATTTTCCCTACTCATCTTTTCTGACTGTTTTTCAGTAGTTTTGCATTTGGCTAGGGTCAGTGTCACTACTAATAGCATGAGGCGATACCTGGACCCTATAGAGGTTGCACAGGCATTCCAACTCCTCCAGGATGACACTTCAATACGTGCCATTGCCAGGAGGTTTGTTGTGTCTCCCAGCACAGTCTCAAGAGCATGGAAGAGATTCCAAGAGACAGAGAGTTACTCTAGGAGAGCTAGACAGGGCTGTAGAAGGTCCTTAACCCATCAGCAGGACCAGTATCTGCTCTTTTGTGCAAGAAGGAACAGGATGAGCACTGCCAGATCCCTACAAAAAAAAAATCTTCAGCAGGCCACTAGTTTGAATGTCTCTGACCAAACAATCAGAAACAGACTTCATGAGGGTGGCCTGAGGACCCGACGTCTTCCAGTGGGCCTTGTGCTCTCTGCCTGGCACCGTGGGGTTTGATTGGCATTTGCCATTCAACTCCAGAATTGGCAGGTCCGCCACTGGCACCCTGTGATTTTCACAGAGGAGAGCAGGTTCACCCTGAGCACATGTGACAGACGTGAAAGGGTCCAGAGAAGCCGTGGAGAACGTTATGCTGCCTGTAACATTGTTCAGCATGACCAGTTTGGTGTTTTGTCAGTGATAGTCTGGGGAGGCATATCCATGGAGGGACGCGCAGATCTCTACAGGCTAGACAATGGCACCCTAACTGCCATTAGGTATCGGGATAAAATCCTTGGACCCATTGTCAAATCCTACACTGGTGCAGTGGGTTCTGGGTTCCTCCCAGTGCACAACAATGCCCGGCCTCATGTGGTGAGAGTATGAAGCCAGTTCCTGGAGAATGAAGGAATTGATACCATTAAATGCACCCCCCATTTTCCTGACCTAAATCCAATAGAAAACCTCTGGGACATTATGTTTTGGTCCACCTGATGCCGCCAGGTTGCACCTCAGTCTGTTCAGAAGCTCAGTGATGCCCTGGTCCAGATCTGGGAGGGAATACCCCAGGACACCATCTGTCGTCTCATTAGGAGCATGTCCCAACATTGTCAGGCATGCACACAAGCAGGTGGGGGCCATACAATCTACTGAGTACCATTTTGAATGAAATTTCAGCAAAATGGACTAGCCTGCTACATCATTTTTTCATTTTGAATTCAGCCCTCTGTAGGTTGATCATTTTCATTTCCATCAAAGGATGTGGTATCCATTCTATCCTAACACATTACCCAGTGCATATCAGTATAGATATCCAGCATGAGATTTTTCCCCATTGAGATCTACAGTTTTTTCAAAGTGTTCCTTTGATTTTTTTGAGCAGTGTAGAAGCACAAGTTCTCCAGCAAAATGTTTCAATTTTATATGGATGAGACAAACCACTTTGGGAAAGGAAAAAAAAAAAAAATGAATTGAATAAAAAAAAAAAAAAAAAAAAAAAAAAGATCAGCTTTTATTTGTTCATGTAATACCCCCCCCCCCCCCCAGATAGACAAGGCTGCTGTTTGCTGTGCCCCCTGGGGTTACTCTAATACAGTGATTCTCTTTTTTTTTTCCAAGAAAATTTCTATTGAAAAATATGAATGGTGTACAATACAGGCGTATAAACAGGCATGGAACTTATGTGAATACAACTTATACACGTTAACAAAGAACATCAAATTTTAACAAGTTTAGGAGTCTGCAAATTCTAGTGGTAGTAAATACATGGGCATACAACTACCATCAAGTGGAACATATTACTCTGGATATGATACGTCTTCTATTCGAGGCTAAAATATATCTCATGTACTTCTTGGAAGACAGTTTAACAGAGAGGGATTAATGAGTGACCCAAGGGTATATAACAGAAGATACGTTCTGGCAATCAGTCATAAGTATCCACTTATGCATATTTTAGCATTCAAGAAAGGTAAAGGGAATTGGTGGTATTCACCTAAGAGATAAAAGAGAATAGGAAGAGGATGGGGGAAGGGTAAGGGTCAACAAGGAAAAGGAAAAAGGGAGAGGAAAGAAAGAGCTAGCGAGGGGGGGGGGGGGAGTCAGGGGGATCAGGTGGGGGGTTGTATGATGAATATCTAAGGGAATCCTAGGAGCTTAAGGAAGTTGGCAGGAAGGGGCCAACCCCCCCCCCCCCGTCTCCACCCAAGCACGACTATACAGGAGGTGTGTTACGGCCAGGTGAAAACAGAGGGAAAAAGTCTAAAAACAATTAGTAATGCAGCCACCACATCTAATATTTGATTAGTTGCAATATATTACATTTTTGTTTTTTTGGGTTTAATACCATTTTAATTACTTCTCCCTAAAGGAAAATTCTTAGTTGTGTTATATAAGCAGCTTTCTGTTCATAACTCCTCAATATAACATTGGAATGGAAAGTGGGAGCTTTGCTGGACCCTGGCACCCACGCACATGCCCCAGGTCTTTTACAGAGTACATCGGGTCTCCTTTGAAGTTGTGAATAGTAAAAAAACAAGTGCGCTGCTATAAAGTAATAAATGAAAATTGTCAATGAGTAAAGTGAATTTCTGCTCCCACCGTGTTCTAGTACTCATAAACTTGAACTAATCAGAAATGTATATAAGCATAATGGTGGTGCGCTATTCATACATCAGTGCTGTGTATTGACATAAATCAACAGTGCCTATTCATAATTTATATATAAAGTTGATGACATAAAAACAAATAATGAAGTGATAATATTTGTTAACAATCCATGATTAAAAAACAGTGACAATCTATAGTACAGTCCGTGATTTTTTCGATGTACGCCGCGCTTTTCAATCCAGGTACTCATATAAGGATGTTGTGATTAAAAAGAAAACCAATATAAAGTGCTTGGTGCTTAATTCTTCCACCTGCTGGAACACCTCTGTGTGCCGTGCACCTGCAGCACAGGGGGTTTGTGCAATAACCAAATTTCTCCACCTGCAAGCCTCATCAGCTTCCACTCCTCTTATCTCAATGGACCGATTTGACAGTTTATGTAAATGAAAGAGGATTTTCCATAGTGCATTATCCTTTAAAAATGTTTATTCCTCATAAACATATATAGATACATTCACATTTGGGATGTAGGGACAGGAAGTTAAATGCAATCTGTAAACAATCTGTGTAATCTTATTTGCATCTGCCACAATAGAGTCCTGCTCACTCGTTCCACGGCTCCTCGACTCTGATCCCCGCCTCTGGAAGCTGATGAGGCTTACAGGTGGAGAAATTTGGTTATGGCTTCTTTCACACGGCCACTCAGTTTATTTAGTCCACTCCGGCACTTTTTTTTTTTTTACGGACACGGATGACACAAGTCCGTATGTCCGCATATCATCCCATCCGTTTGCGGATGATATACGGACATAATGTATATCTATGGGATTGTGGATGTCAGCGGATGACACCGCTGACATCCGATTTTGCATCCGTTCCGTTTTTTAAACGGAAGAAAAATAGGGTTCTGTTCCGTTCCAAAAAAACGGAACAGAACTGAAAGGATGCAAATCGGATGTCAGTGGATGGTCATCCGCTGACATCCGCAATCCCATTGACATGCATTATGTCCGTATATCACCCGCAAACGGATGAGGTGATATACACACATACGGAACGCCCGTGTGAAAGAGGCCTATTGCACAAATCCCCTGTGCTGCAGGTGAGCGCGCACTGCACACAGAGGTGTCCCAGCAGGTGGAAGGATTAAGACCCAAGCACATTAGGCCCCTTTCACACATGCGGACCGTTCAGATCCACCTGTCAGTTTTTTGGGTGGATCTGAATGGTCACCCCATGCATCTCTATGGGGCATCGGATGTCAGCGGAGACATGTCCGCTGACATCCGATCCAATCCGATTAGTCAAATCTGGACCCTATTTTCCATCCGTCAAGCAGATCGGATAGGATCGGATGAGAACGGACAGACGGTCCGTTCCCATCTGATTCCCCCATAGAGATGCATGGGGACCTGACAGCTGTGTCTCCGCACACAGCTCGGAGACACAGCTGTCATCCTCCTGCTCAGCGGGGATCGGCGGATCGATCCCCCGCTGAGAAAAACGGAGTCCGCCTGACGGACTCCGTGTGTGAAAGGGGCCTTATATTAGTTTTGTTCTAAGAAGCCTTTTAATCACAACATCATTATATGTGTACCTGGATTGAAAAGCACCACATGCATTGATAAAAATCACGGACTGTACTATAGATTATCACTGTTTTTTAATCACGGATTGTTAACAAATATTATCACTTCTTTATTCGTTTTTATGTCATCAACGTTATATATATATTATTAATAGGCACTGTTGATTTATTTCAATACACAGCACTGATGTATGCACCACCATTATCCTTACCCCCGTACACATGATCAGATTATCGAATGATCTGTCGTCCGTTTTTCGTGGCATGCTAGTCTCATGTCAAAAGTGAAGAGGTTATTTTCATACGAAATTCCCGTACGACAGAATTCTACTTCAGAAGTGATGTCATGTGTTGAATTGTTTTGTATGTGTTCTTTTGTTTCTGAGCATGCCTAGTCTTGCTCTTACGATTTTTTTCGGACAAAATTAAATTAATCGGACGTTGTGTTGACGTACGATAAAAATTTTATAGCCTGCACATCCAGTTTTTGTCGTCCGAAAATTCGTAATTGGCTGTCGAAAGCACCATACTAACAATCCAAAAATCGGCAGATCGCTCGTCGGGCGAAATTTCCCTTCAGATTTTTGTATCGTGTGTACGGGCCTTAAGACTCCTTTCACACGAACAATCTGATCAGATCCGCCTGTCAGTTTTTTAGGCTGATCTGATGGGATCCCCCATGCATCCCTATGGGGCAGCGGATGTCAGCGGAGACACCTCCGCTGACACCCGCTGCCATCCGCATCCAATCCGATCTGTGAAATCCGGGCGGATGGAAACCCTATTTTCCATCCGTTCAGGGGATCGGATCAGATGAGAGCTGACAGGCGGACCGCTCTCATCGGATTCCCCATAGAGAGCAGCGGGGCTCTGACACCTCCCTCTCCGCACGCAGTGCGGAGACGGAGCTGTCATCCGCCTGCTCAGCGTGGATCGGCGGATCGATCCCTGCTGAGCAGAGAATGGACTGCAGCACGCAGCGCAGCGTGTGAAAGGAGCCTTATATACATCTCCTTTGTAGTTGCTGTCATCCTAATCACAGTGTATTATGCTGAAATCATTTTTGTATTCTGTATATCCATTCTATGTACCGTACACTTCTGGAACATCATGCAGCTCATTTCCCGCTTCTTTTTTTTCCTTTAGGCAATTATGAAACCTTTGACTTTTAATTTCAGTCATGGCATCACATAAATAAGATTGAATTATGCCTTTTTAAAACCAATTCAATTCTATTGGTAGTCTTTGTAGTCTTACACTCTCTATAGTGTATGTCTGTGTGAAAGCTGTGTTTGCCCACACAGAGTTGCAGAGAAGTTCCGGACATCCTTGTGCAGGCAGCCGCACTCGCACCTCTGTCAGATTGAGAGCAGCGTCTGTGTCTGTGCAATTTCTGTGTCCCAAATGACATGAATGAGACTGCCTGCACAGGAATTCATGGAACCCCCTATGCAACCCCATGTGGGCAAACAAAACACAGCCTTCGCACATGCGTACACTATAGCACACATATGTGAACAAGGCCTTAGATCAAGATCTCATCCATAGACAATTCTTTTAAAGTTTCATTAGGGATATACAATATAAGGTATGCTGACAACAATGAAATTGCTAAATACTTTTGGGTGTCTATTTGAATGTCCTGTTTTTTTTTTTGGCCTGGGACTGCTTCCAAGAAATACAAGAGAAAAGGGAAAACAGACTGAAGGGGGGGAAGGATGCAAAACAAAGGTTAACCACTTTAAGACCAAGCCTATTTTTGACACTTGGTGTTTACAAGCTAAAATCAGTTTTTGTTGCTAGAAAACTACTTAGAACCCCCAAACATTATATATTTTTTTTTAGCAGAGACCCTAGAGAATAAAATGGAGATTGTTGCAATATTTTTTATCACATCGTATTTGTGCAATTTTTTGGGAAAAAATTCACTTTTTTGAATTAAAAAATAAGAAAATAGTAAATCTAGCCCAATTTTTTTCTATAATGTGAAAGATAATGTTACACCGAGTAAATAGATACCCAACATGTCATGCTCCAAAATTGCGCACGCTCGCGGAATGGCGACAAACTTTGGTGCTTAAAAATCCCATAGACGACATTTTACAAATTGCTACAGGTTACCAGCTTAGAGTTACAGAGGAGGTCTCAAATTATTGCTCTCGCTCTAACGATCGCGTCAATACCGCACATGTGTGGTTTGAACACTGTTTACATATGTGGGCGGGCTTCAGTATGCGTTCGCTTCTGTGCGCAAGCTAATGGGGACAGGGCGCTTTAATTTGTTTTTCCTTTTTATTTTATTTATTATTTTTACACAGTTTTTAAAAAAAAAAAAAATTTTGATCATTTTTATTCCTATTACAAGGAATGTAAACATTCCTTGTAATAGAAATAGGCATGACAGGTCCTCTTTATTGTGTGATCTAGGGTCAAAAAGACCTTAGACTTCACAACTACACTAAAAAAGAAAAAAAAGAATGGTTAAAAGAAATGGGCTCTTTAAACCAGTTGCTAGGCAATGACGTTTGACGTCGCTCCGGTCCTCCAAAACCATAGAGTCGAATGAGGGACCGCATCGTGTTCCCCGCTGCCGGCGGGTCCGGTAAGTGGGGAAAAGGACCGGGACGCGGCAGGAGGGGGGGGGACACACCTCTTTCGCTGCACCGTAAGGGTGATCCTGCGGTAAATCCACCACTGGGACCACCCTTACCTGAAAGCCGATCGCCCGCCGTTTCAAAAATACCAGAGTTATGGCAGCTATCTGCTGCCATAACCCCGGTATTTAGCGCCAAAGGACCAACGTAAATCGACGGCGGGCGGTCGGTAAGTGGTTAAGGTAGAGGGCCGAATTTGTTTATTGTATGTGTCCTGGCATGCCCCAAGGCTTTAAAGCTGAACTCTAGGAAACTTGAAAATTCTCCCTTGCAGTGGGGTTGTGTTTAACTGCCTTTTTGGGTCTAGGAAAAGTAGATTTACTTGCCCGATCCTTCACTCCTCAGAGCTACTAAACTAATCCCTGCAGCATCTTCTCCCCCTTGCTCGTCCAGTCCAAGGTCCTGACATCATAAAGACTGATTTCCCCGATATATTGGAATCGGCCTTTTGATTTACCGATATTGCCGATATTTTCATGACGTCATCGCGTATGTTGCTCTATGCGCCTCCATGCACTGGACAGCTCTTAGGCCGCCTCCCTCTGCCTCATTACAGTGTCTTTTACCCACCGCTGCCACACTGGAGTCTGCATGTGGCACAGGCGGTCAGTAGGGAGAGTCGGGACAGAGTTCTTGTACATCTAGTGAGTGCAGTGACCACTGACCAACAGTCTGACACACATTCTGTATTCTGTTCTGTGATAATTGATAACAGTGACCAACAAAAAACACTCTCTCTGACACACGTTCTGTATCTGTTCTGTTCTGTAACACAGCGGCCGCGGCCACCCACCCACAGCTGCCCAGTGCCAGCCAGCAACCCAGTCCCACACAGTCCACAGTGTAGTGTACCAGCCAGCCACAGGCCCTGCCTGATTCCTCCTCCTGACTGTACCAGCTCTCCGGCCACAGGCCCTGGGCCTGTACGTGCCATGCCAGCTACCACACAGGGTGCCAGCCAGCCACAAAAGGGTGCAAGCCAGCCACCAAAGCTTGATAACAGCCAGCCACCCCAGCCAGCCACAAAAGGGTGCCATCCAGACACCCACCCACCCACCACAGGGTGCAAGCCACCCACCCACCACACTGTGCCAGCCAGACAGCCACCCACCCACCACACAGGGTGCCAGCCAGCCACCCACCACAGAGTGCCATCCAGACAGCCACTACAGGGTGCCAGCCAGACAGCCACCCACCACAGGGTACCGGCCAGCCACCCACCCACCACACGGTACCAGCCAGACAGCCACCCACAACAGGGTTCCAGCCACCACAGGGTGCCAGCCACCCACCACAGGGTGCCAGCCAGCCACCCACCACACGGTAAAAAGGATATAAACGTGCTTAGGTATCTTTGATAGGTAAATAAATGATTTAAAATTGTATGAATGTATAAATATAAAAAAAGAGATGTGAGTATATGGTGATTCTTTGGGCAGCTGGTCAAACAATATAAAATTGTGATATATGCAATAAAACTGGGACCGTGCTCAAAGTAGCTAAATCAATATCATCAAATCTATAGTGGTGCAGCAATATGCAAAACAATTATGAAAATATATAAAGTGGCTGTGCTTAATCAAATATAAACAATACAACCAAAATGCATAATTATCACAAGGAAGTTGTGTGCAACAATATGCAAATAAGGTGGCTGTGCTTTGAATACCACTCATAAACAAAATAGTCCTTTAAGTGCCAAGTGCAGGTGTTATTGCCACAATCCTCAGTGCAAAACAAGATTTGTGCAAAACAGTGCTGATGTGAAGTGATCTTCACTATTAATTATACAGTCTTTGTATGTGCTTTACTGGAAAAAGTGCCGGTGCTCAGTGAGATAAGATTCCACACGCAGACATAGGAGAGAATCCTTATCAGATGTACAGCCCTACTTACCAAACGACCCCTTGAGGTCTAGCATGGGTAAGCGGTTCCTTGGCTGCTCTACGATCTCTTGTGGGCTTGGGATGGGTGTGCAGGATCCAGTCCACTGTATTGGAGGGGCTGTATCGGTACTCCCTATGTGTTCATCGGAACCCTGGTGGTCTCAGTGAGCGGCAAAAGATATGAAGGGGAAGCTCTTCACATCAGCACTGTTTTGCACAAATCTTGTTTTGCACTGAGGATTGTGGCAATAACACCTGCACTTGGCACTTAAAGGACTATTTTGTTTATGAGTGGTATTTAAAGCACAGCCACCTTATTTGCATATTGTTGCACACAACTTCCTTGTGATAATTATGCATTTTGGTTGTATTGTTTATATTTGATTAAGCACAGCCACTTTATATATTTTCATAATTGTTTTGCATATTGCTGCATCACCCAACACACAGTGCCTGCCTGCCAGCCAGACAGCCATCCACAACAGGGTGCCAGCCAGACATTTTGTGTAAGCCTAAATAAGTGTCTGACTCTTTCTTGTTTCAATGGAGATGGATGAAGATAGAAAAATTAAAAGTTTGGTCTGGGAGTATTTCTCTCTCTGTGCAGCACATGCCAAAACAATGTGAGCATGGGATCAATAACTGGAAAAACAAAATACGTCTAATCTTTGGGCCCATCTAAGAGTTCATCATCTTGAATTGTATAATGCAGCACAGAAAAAAAAAATGAATCACAAGGTGAATCATCCCTATCCCAGGCAACAATAAGAGATATGTTTCAGAAAAAAAACAGGTGGCAAAAATCTGATGGAAGATCACAACTGCTGGACAGAGTAATCACTGAGATGATGGTCACTGATAACCAGCCATGTACAATAGTGTCTGTCTCTGGATTTAAGCGGTTGATGTCCATAGTTGAACCAAGGTACACACTGAAGAGTGACAAGTTTTATCGAACTGAAATGCTGCAAAAGATTCACCAAAAGGTCGTTGACAAAGTTAAGACTATGCTGCAACCAGAGAATGCTGGCAACTCACTCTCATTCACGACGGACTGCTGGTCAGGGCAAACAGAATCACTAATGAGTCTTACATGCCACTACATTGACAGCGGATGGACAAGAAGGCATTTGGTGTTGAATACAAAAGTGATGCAAGCATCCCCCACTGGGGAGTGCATTAAAAAAATGTTTCTAGGCATGCTAGAAGAATGGGGAATCAGCAAAGACCGAGTGATGCTTGTGTTGCGAGACAGTGGAGCGAACATGGTTAAAGGTATGAGACTTTTTGAAGTTGCATGGCACACACCCTCTAACTGGTGGTCAATGATGGTCTGTTACACCAGAAAGTTTTGATGAACATTATTACAATGCTGGAGAAGTGCGCAGGCCATTTCCACCATTCTGTTCTTGGCAAGCAGGGATTGAGGTGCATTCAGGAAGACCTTGGCCTACCCAAAAACAACCTGATACAGGCTGTTCCAACACGATGGAACTCAACGCTACACATGTTACAGAGGGTGCTGGAGCAGAAGCGAGCTCTCACTATATATTCTGGTGAATATGGACTTGAAGGACATTCTTGCCCTACTGCAGATCAGTGGGACATAGTAGCCAACATTATAGAGACGCTCGTACCCATTGAGGAAGTGACCCTGGAGGTAAGTCATTACGACTCATCTGTTTCCTCTGTGATCCCATGTGTGAGAGTCCTGAAGAAGGTGCAGGAGGTCCTTCCTGACGAAAAGAAAAGTCAAGGACAAGAAGAGAAGGTTTCTGATGTGGAAGAGCAGGATGCAGGAGAAAAATGTCCCAAAAGACAATGGACAGAAGAGAAAATTCATTGTGGTCATATAGATGCAATGTTTAGCGTTTTATTGGGGCCTCATGCAGAGGATTCATCAGAATCTGCAATAATGAGCCTGGATGATGAACTTCATTTCTATTTGAAGGAACCAGTAGTTGACAGAACAAGTGGTCCTCTTCAGTGGTAGAAAGAAAATGAGGCACACTACAAAAGACTTGCTTCTTATGCTAGAAGATACCTTTCTGCTCCTCCTTCCTCTGTACCAAGTGAGCGTGTTTTTAGTGAAGTTGCAGCAATTTATGAAAAAAAAAGAAGCCGTTTAACTGGTGAACATGCTGAAATGTTATGCCTTCTGCACTATAATATTGTTCTACTTAATTGGGAGTATTGATTTGAAAGTGTAGCTAGTGTATAGTAGTGTCTGTCCACCAGTCCACTGAGTCTGTCCAATCCACTGTCTATTTTGTGTCTATCTATGTTTTTTCTAACAGTTTTGCACTGACTGCGCTGCAGTAAGTGCCCTACTGCAGCAATAGTACACAGTCCAATTCACTGTGTAGCTGTTGCCTTGCCATTCTTCTAGCATTATTACACTGACTGCAGTAGTTGCAATGAGTGCTATACTGCAGTTAGTCCTCCACTAACTCCAGTCCAATCCATTGTGACATGTGTAGCTGTTGCCTTGCTTTTCTTCTAGCAGTATTGCACTGACTGCAGTAGTTGCAGTGAGTGCCATACTGCAGTGCAGATAGTCCTCCACTGACTCCAGTCCAATCCACTGTGACATGTGTAGCTGTTGCCTACTTGCCTTGCTTTACTTCTAGCAGTATTGCACTGACTGCACTGCAGTAGTTGCAGTGAGTGCCATACTGCACACAGAGGTAGTCATCCACTGAGTCAGAGTCCAGTCCAGTACAATCCACTGTGACATGTGTAGCTGTTGCCTATTTGCCTTGCTTTACTTCTAGCAGTATTGCACTGACTGCACTGCAGTAGTTGCAGTGAGTGCCATACTGCACACAGAGGTAGTCATCCACTGACTCAGAGTCCAGTCCAGTACAATTCATTGTGACATGTGTAGCTGTTGCCTTCCTATATGTGTATTTTATTGTGTAACTGTTGTTGCCTAGTTTTTTTCCTAGCAGTTTTGCGCTGACTGCACTGCAGTAGTGAATTAAAATTTTTATATTGCAGTGAGTGAGTCCACTACTGCAGCACATTATTATACATTAATGCACAATAAAATTATATGAAATGCTAATGTTCAACTCCTTACAATTGAAGTTTTCCTATCAGTTTTTATGCAGTTAAGGTGTGAAGAATGAGCACTTAATGTTAAAAATGTTAATAAATAAAGATTAACATGTTTGTTAAGAGATTTGTGTCTAAATTAGTGTTTTTTTGGGAAAATTTTACATTTACAAGGCACAGGAACACAGGAGAAAAAGCTGAAGATAATCCAGCAATTTATGATAGCCACTGATGTCCTTATATAGGTCGGTGAACACTGGCAATTAGCGCGCTTTGCGTACGGCAATGCACCGTCGCGTACGCCAATGTGACATTGCGTGACCATATTGGGCATTGGCATATTTGCCAGTACTTCTTGGACTTCTTCCCTGACACCTGCTATATCTGCTACTGGACCCCATCTTGCTCACCTCCTGGTGGGGCGATCCTGAGGGCTGCAACCTGGTACTAATATGCAGCTAAACCCATCTCCACCATCAGGAGCTCGGGTTCCAGTTTTGTATTAGAGAACAAACCGGTACTAAGTACAAACCAGTTTGTACTTAGACTCTGCACCTCAGATGAGCCCACATCATCCGCCAGAGTGACCTGCTTGTATACCTGCAGGTCGTTGGGAGTCTCCCTACTGCTATAGCTACTGATCTCCGAGCCTAACCCAGACATTGGGACACTGAGCTGGCTACACAGTGGAGAACTCAGGAGAGAGAGGCAGTTGGGCTCTCGATGACATCAAAGAGAAAGAGAGTAGTGTGAGATCTGAGCAGTGGCACCTGGATACAGTGGGCCGGTGAGTATTTGAATTGAAGATAACATGTAACAGCAGAGGAAACAAATTCAGGTTTACTTTTTTTTTCTGTAAACTTTATTGTGTGAAGATTCTCAACTATTTTTGTAAATCCTAGTCTCAGGAGATTTGGAGTGGGATTTGGCAATATCACCATTGTGCTGCTCACTGTTCTGTTTGCTTGAGCCACTGGCATAAAGAAGCAAAAGCCTAACTCTATAATAATGGCCTCCTACATAGAGTGACACAGTGCAGAACAAAGCATGGTAACATGACACATCTGCACCATTAGAGGGTCATCGAGCCCAGAGAAGAGATTAAAGCAGTTTTAAGCCCAAAAACAAAAAAATAAAATAAAATGCAGCTCAGTTCTTAGATGTGGTGGCTAAATTAGTTTTCCTTTTTAGTATTTTTTCCCTTTATTTTCACCTGGTGATCTGGCCAGTAAGTCTGTTATTTTAACAGACCAAGAAGTCCAGAAAAAGCAGAAGTTAGACTGTTAAGACAAACCATTTAACATTGACTGGGTTGCTTACAATGGTTCAATTATGTAAAACTTTTATTCCAAATGAAAAAAAATCTAAATCTGTTAGTCCATATTTTTTTTTTTTATTCAATTTATTTATTGTTTTCAAAAAGGAAGAAAACATACAAATACAATTCACACAATAAAAAAAAAAAACACATCAATTTTCCAATTGTATGTCTTATCCCTTTCCCTATTGTTCCCCTATCCCCCCCCTTCTCCATACTAGTTATCTTTCTCTTTTTCTCTACTCCATTTAGTATACTCTCTTGTTTTCTTAAACTCCTTCCAGTTTTCCCATATGTCACCCCATTCCTCAGTCTCATCCTCCTCCCATTCCCTTAGATATTCCAATGTTCTTTTTTTCTCTACTCTTTGCACCCAATCTCTTATAGTTGGTGCTTCTTCTTTCTGCCAAAATAACGGGATTAATCCTTTTGCGGCGTTCATCAGGTGGGGTATCAGTGTTATTTTGTATTGCCTTACTGAGTTTTTTATACCATGGAATAGGCAATACCAGGGTTCTTCCAGGATTTCTATTTTCATGATGTTTTTAATTTGGACTAGGACTTCCTTCAAGAACTTATTAATTTTTGGGCATTCCCACCATAGATGGGCCATTGTAGCTACTTCTGTACAACCCCTCCAACAATTTTTTGTTTTTTCTTTTTGGTAATTATGGACTTTATCGGGGGTAATATACCATCTTGCGATGCATTTGTAGTTCATTTCAACTGTGTTCACATCTACTGTAGAACTGTGTATTAGTTTTAAACTCTTTTCCATGTGAAAATCCTTATTTCGTGATCCCAATTCCCTCTACCATTTATTGATGAAAGGCGGCACCGCCGGCCCTGTCATATCAACCAGTATTTTGTATATTTTTGATACATTATTTTTATATTTCCCCGAGGAGCAGATCTGCTCGAAAGGGAGCAAGTCCTCTCCTCTTCTTAATGGTTTTGGCAAAGAAGCCACAAAATGTTTTAGCTGGCAATAGCGCCACTCATCGATTCTCAAAAAAATATTTTTTTGTTTTAATACCTCTAATGTGTATATTTGCTCTTTGTCCATAATATCCCTCAACGTGTATCCTCATTTCCTATCCATATACCTCATGTTTTTTCTTGTCCTGGTGGAAAAAATTAGTGTCTTTTAAGGGAATTAATGGTGAATTATATTGACACTTATTTATTTTATGAATTAAATCCCAAATTCTGAGTGCTTGGTTTGTAATCGTGTGCGTATTTGAACTCAAATTCCTATATTGTGCAGGTATCCATATAATTTTCCCTAAGTGAGTGCAGCTCATAGTGAATTCTATTTTTACCCAATTTTTTTTCACTTTTTGTTTTCCCCCATTCCATTACTCATGAAAGTAGTGCTGCATCGTAATATTTTTTGAAGTCTGGTACCGCCAAGCCCCCTTGGTTTTTGCCCTTTATCAATACTGCATATTGTATTCTGGGTTTACCATTCTTAAATATGAATTTAGTTATTAAAGATTTCAAGGTTCTAAAATATATCTGGAGAATCAGAATAGGTAACATTTGGAATTTTTATAGGTTATTTTTGGTAGGATTATATTTATTCTCCCTATCCATGATAACGGTCTATATGATATCCTATTAAGTTCTTTTTTAATTTCATTTAATAGCGGGATATAATTTTCTTTATAAAGTCTTTCGGGTTTTGCTGTTAAAGTGATTCCTAAATATTTTAACCCTCGTTTTTTCCAGGTAAAGGGGAATTCCAGTTTTAATTTGTCTTCTTCTTGTTTTTTTACGTTGATGTTTAACATCTCGGATTTAGCTGGATTAATTTTTAAGTTAGATAGTTCTCCATATTTTTTCAGACTTTCTATCACGTTTGGTAGAGTTATCCTTGGTCTGGAGATGTATAGCAATATATCGTCCGCAAATGCAGCAACCTTATGCTCTACATCTCCCACCTCTACTCCTCTTACATCAGGGCTCTCCCTAATTGTAGCTAATAGAGGTTCGAGTGAAAGAGCAAACAATAACAGGGGACAGTGGGCATCCTTGCCTTGTTCCGTTGGAATGTGAAGTCCCAGCTAACTCTGTCGAATGCTTTCTCAGCATCTATCGACAGTATTAATCCCTCTTAGCCATTTGCTGCATTAATAGGATTGTTCTTACCCCGTTGTCTCTACCCTGTCTCCCGGGTATAAATCCTGCTTGGTCCTTGTGGACCCATTCCGTCATTAGATTTTTCATTCTGGTTGCCAACACTTTTGCGAAGAGTTTTGTATCAATATTTAACCTCCCTGGCGGTATGATTATGTCAGGAATTATGTACCAAAAGCGGTACAATTTTTTGCATGGAAATTTGGCGTTATGTATTATAGGCCTACAATTCTTAGTAATTACTGACTTAAACCTGACCAAAACAAGACTCTAGTAGACATCCCAGATGTGATAAATCTGAAACACAAACGCTTGAATTATAATCTAATCAATAATATAATTTTATTATATAATATAATATATAATACATATATATAAAAAGGAGGTGATACAATGTAATCTGAATTTATATATAATAAATTTATATATATATATATATATATATATATATATATATATATATAATATAAATGTATTGTATATAATTTCAGATTACATTGTTTCACCTCCTTTTTATTTGTTTGTGTTGGTGCAACTTTTGAATTTCCCTCCCAGTTCTGCTCCCATGCACCATTGCTGCTGCAGGGAATGGAACCAGGAAGTCATCAGAGCGACGGACGAGCGGCAGGGATCTCGGCGGCGATCACAGCAATGGGAGATCATCGCTGGATCGCCAGGAGAAGGTAAGGAACACCGCTGCAGGCTCTGCACATCTACCCCGAGCGTGAATCGAGAATTTTTTTTCTGTCTTTTTTTCTGGGGAGTTCAATCCCCTGATGTTATGCATTGCATAGCTAATTTCTGTCATTATTTATGCGATTGAAAAAAAATGCTTTACATTCTTCCCCAGAAAAAAAAGGAAAATCAAACTTATCCAAAAAAAGGAACTGGAGTGGATATACTAGATTGTAAATAATTTTCCCCTTCCACCTTCCCCCGTCTGTTAGTCCATATAATACTACACTCACCCTAGACTGACACTGCTGCTATACAAAGGTGTCTGCTTTACTATTTCCTCCAGACTGCAGACACCCTAGGATAGGAAATGTGTTACTGGCGGGATCAGGGCCATCTTTACCGCAGGGCAAAATGGGCAGCTGCCCAGGGCCCTGTCAATCTTTAGGGGCCCAAAGCAGAGCTGCCCCTTAAGCCACAAATCGGGAGCCCCATCGGTGATGACCGCTGTAAATCTACCGGTCAGTTGCGTCTAGACAGTCACTTTATAATGTGCACAGAAGCCGACATCCGGCCGGGCCTGGCATTGGCGCCCCCGCACTGGGCTGAATGAATCATTGCTCTCTAGCAAGGAGCGAGGGGAGGGCGGGGCCGTGAGCTCCACTGACGCTCTGGCCCCACCCCTTGCCGTTAATGGTGTACAGAGTGCTCCTGTCCTGTGATGCCACGCAGCCACAGCCACTGAACTGAACAGAGCGGAGCTGGGCAGGACTTGAAACACCGACCCCCGGAAACATGGCACAGACAGGCATTTCCTCTTACACAGGAAGTGTCATGGACCATGTCTAAGTGGACAAGATGCAGGCAGACGGCTCCCTGAGAGAAGCTGAAATCAAAGAGGCCAGGTATGAGAGGAATGACTTTTCCTCTGCACACAATACACTCACACACCAGTATGTAACTGCTCGTCAGTGGGGTGGGGAGGGCAGCTATGTACTAAGCCTGTGGGAAAAGTTACCCCACCCAATATTCATTAATAATATATAACTATTCCCCAAAGCTTTGATTATTTCTCTTTGGATGGAGTAATGAGGGGGGAAATGGCCTATCGGGTGTTTTTCTCCCATTGGGGAGATTTCCTCACATTTCCTGTCCTGTAAAAGCAGCAGGAAGTGACATGAAATCTCTTCAAATAAAGAAAATCCTCTTCAGGTTTCCACAGAAATGTGTGTTGTTGCACTGCGGTGCCATTCATTCTTAAAGTGGAACTAAAGTTTAAAAAGAAAAACCAGCGGCTAGGCAGGCAGGCTCCCTATTACAGAAGAGACATGCATTGTCTGCAATACAAATTAATATAAACCCAAATGCCTGCTTGCAGCGTTCTGTAGAAGTGTACACTGAGCTGTGCATGCACATGTTAATGGCGCTCCAGTGCACCTTATCAATGCAGGTGCGTTGCAGCACACAATAATACATTGCAGTGTATTGCCGAGTTACAAAAAATAGCGCATGCACCTTTTTTGGTGTATTTGGCTGCCCATCCAAATAAACGCACATCAGTGCAGAACTAGAGTCCCTATACTTTTTCACTGGTCCTGTGCCCGCATCTGCTTCTGAGTGCTGGTCTTCAGGTTATTTAATTGGCTGGTGGGGGGGTAATGCACATGACAGCATTTAATCCAGTTAGCTACTAAATCCTGACCATTCCAGGCTGTGTCCAGAAGGATTTATTTATTAGAGAGCACGCTGCATGGCTCTGGGCCACCACCAGACCAGACACTGCTTGATGGGCCTACTTTAGGCCTGATTCACATGTATGCAGGTTGGGGGCCCACATTTTCAAAGGCATAGCGTCCTATTCATTTGAATGAGCTGCTTTCCCACAGAAAAAAAAGGTACATGCAGCATTTTAAAATTTCAGTGGCATCATGCACCATGCGACTTACCTGCAGTTTCTTCACTGGCAAGCTTGCTGCATTTTTAGGTATGTGGGCCATGCATTTAAAAACACAGTGCATTTGCGTTAACTGTGTCATGCAAATGCATTGTGTTTTAAATGCATGGCCCACATGCCTAAAAACACAGAAAGCTTGCCAGTGCAGGAACTGCAGGTAATGCCCCGTACACACGTGCAGATTATCTGAAGACTTTTGTCTGCAGACTTACCAAAACCATATAATATGAGGTCAAACCTAAACACTTTCAATTTGTATGCAATCCGGCAGGCCCTTGCACTACATAGAAAAGGTAAATCTGAAGACAAAAGTCTTCAGATAATCTGCATGTGTGTACGGGGCATTAGTTGCATGGTGCAAAAGCAGGATGGATTTCAAGGCCACTGAAATTTTAAAATGCTGCATGCACCTTTTTTCTACGGGAAACGCATACAAATGAATAGGATGCTGTGCCCTTCTAAAATGTGGGCCGCCAACCCGCATACATGTAAATCAGGCCTAAAGCAGTAGTAAAGTAATTTACAAATAAAAAAACTGGTCCCCCTGCAGGTTTAAGTCATACCGCACTACACATTGATGTGAAAATGGCTGCAATGTAATGGGGTGTTTTAATATGATAAGGGGTACTGTGATTTGTAAAGGGGCACTATGACATGAAAATGGCTGCAAAATAATGGGGCGCTGTGATGTGTAAAGGGGCACTATGACGTGAAAATGGCTGCATTGTAATGGGGTGTTGTGATTTGTAAAGGGGCACTATGCATGAAAATTGCTGTGGGGGGGAGGGCCCCAAGAAAATGTTTGCCCAGGGCCCAATCCATATTAAAGACGGCCCTGGGCGGGATCACCAGGTGACCAAAAAGAAAAGCCTAAAAACAGAAAACAAATGAAGCTGCCAAATCTGGGGATTGGTAATCTTTCATGTATTACATTTTTGTTTCTGGGTTTAATACAGGTTTAAAAGGAATAGGGGCTTACACATCACAAGACCAGCCTAAAGACTTCAGGAAAAGTTTGAAGTGGGGTATGTAACCTGGAGTTGGGCTGTTATAATTTGAATACTGTAAAAAACAAACCTTCGCATAAACCAATAGTGAGTACTTACCCACGTTTTTACTTGAGGATGTAGTTGGAGAGGGTATATGTGGGGACACAACTTAGGTTTCCTTTTAAAATGGTCATTCATCTTTTTGTAGCTTTACTGTATGATGCTTTTGGGAGGAGCAGATTGTAACATGAATGCACATGTGACTTTATATTTTATTTATTAGAGGTACTTATATAGCACCATTGTTTTACACAATGCTTTATATATATTAAACATTCACATCAGTCTCTGCCCTTAGGGTCCCTAACTTGCATTCATACATACACGAGGACCAATTTAGACAGAATCCAATTAACCTACCATCATGTCTTTGGAGTATGGGAGGAAACCCATGCAGGCACCGGTTGAACATGCAAGCTCCAGGCAGAGAGTGTCGTGGTTAGAACTTGAACCAATACCCATAGTGCTGGCAGGCGGAAAGTGCTAACCACTTAGCCACTGTGCTGCCAATATTTACTATTTATGGATATATTGTTTTTTTTGTTTTTTTTTTTACATATCATGTTTATTAGAGCTAAGTTTGTTAATTTCACTGCTGTTTGATTCTATGGACTTTGGATGTTTACACTGATTATTTGTTTTGAGGAAATGGAGGACGATCAATTAAACACAATAATCCTTAATCTTTGGGTCATATCACATGGCAATGAAACTTGCTAACCATGAAGGAAAATGTGATTGCTTGATATGTAATATAATAATCAGAAGATTAGTTAGAGGTGTTGGAAAACAGAATTAAAGTAATGTCTGTTTTCTATGGATATGATAAAACGATGATTATGTCTTTATTGTGCGTGCATCATCTGTCTCTGTTTAGGGAAGGCATAGAGAAATTAAATGAGGTCGTTAAGGTTATGTTTGTTAAAAAAAAGAGATTGTCTCTTTATCGTTATGACTATCTGATGAGATCATTAAAAAATATAGGTGGGGGAGAGTAGAGCGGAAGGAAAGAGGTGTAGTTATACATGACACTCTTATGCAAGTGAAGAACAGATCTGCTGATGAGTTGAGATTTGTTAATAGATAATGTGTAAAGAAGTAAAGGTTTGAGGGTTATGTGCAACATCCCTACTACAGAAGTTAAAATATCAAATACTAGGTTCCCATAGTAACACTAGTAATATAGCTACCAGTGATCACTTAAACCTCTAAAAAATAATCACTTTTTGTAGCATCATCTGCTTCCCTTTGCCATCGTAATTTTCTGGTGTGGCAGAGGTTAATACAACTGAGGGACTTTGACATGCACTCATTAAGAGTGCCCGACTATACCCGCCTTTTCCACCCAGTTGGTGCATTCATAGAGGCCAGTATTACAGCATTCATGAATATAACACAATTTATAAATGGAGCAGGCAGATCTGTCAATCATCCACCCTTCCTTAATTTATAGATTCTGTTTCATATATGGAAGCTGTAGCGCTGGCTTCTAATAATGGAGAAGCTTAGTGGAAAGGGTGGGTATAGTTGGGCACTCTTAATAAATGCCTGTCATAACCCCTTGTTCTATTAACCCCTGCTGCACCGAAAAGGTTATGGGGGTGATTTACTAAATGCAAATAGATTGTGCACTTTGCAAGTGAAGTTGCAGTCATATCTTAGTAAATGAGGGGAAGCTCTGCTGACTTCCATCATCGAATCATGTGTAACTAAAAATGCTGTTTTTTAAATTTTCCTTGCATGTGATTGGGTATTGTTTGAAAAATCAAGCTGCCACATATTTACTACACTTTGAAGCAACTGCACAGTCTATTTGCCTACAAGTGCACATTCTATTTGTCTTTAGTAAATCAACCCCTGTGGGAGGCAATGGAAGGGGTAAGATTTCAGTTAAAGGAGAACACAGCAGTACAAGGGACACATCTCACTAAGGCACCTTTCACACATGGGAGTCAGTTGGCAGACTCCGTTTTTCTCAGCGGGGGATCGATCCGCCGATCCCCCGCTGAGCAGGCCGATGGCAGCTCTGTCTCCGCTCTGTGTGCGGAGACAGAGCTGTCAGGTCCCTGCTGTTCTCTATGGGGGGAATCGGATGAGAATGGACCGTTTGTCCGCTCTCATCCGATCCCATCCCATCCGATCCGATCCGCTGGACGGATGGAAAATAGGGTTTCCATCCGTCCAGATTTGACGGACCGGATCGGATAGGATGTCAGCGAACATGTCTCCACTGACATCTGATGCCCCATAGAGATGCATGGGGCATCCGTTCAGATCCGCCTGAAAAACTGACAGGCGGATCTGAACGGTCCGCTAGTGTAAAAGGGGCCTTGAGGTAAGTAATGTTCTTTATACTGATTTTTTATTTTAGGCAAACTTAGGCTTTAATATCCCTGCTCAAAAAAGTGTGAGAATCCTCTTGCATGCACATAGATTAAAGTTGTACAGCACTTCTGTTTCTGCAATAAATTAGCTTTTCACTAATTAACTTTATTTGTTGCCCGGAGATGCTCTTTAAAAGATAAACAAACAGTCTTGGCTACCAACTATCACAGATGTACATTACCACAACATATACAAAATCAAACAAAAAATAAGAATTCGCACATATCTGAACTAATAATGCGAGTCCAGACCGATTTACATTGATGTCTATGGAGACTAAATTTGCAACGCAACGCTGTAAACTCGCACAATACCCTTTTCATCATCTCATTATATCCGCATCTGAATCGCAACGCATAGATGTGAATGACCGTCGCGAATACAATGTATTTTGGGAATACATGCGAATCTAGACTTTTCATAACGCATCGCATTCGCAGTAAAATCGCACAAGTGTGAACCGGCACTAAAAGGTCAAAACACAATACCTCAAACAGAACATATAAATCAAAATAGTGCAGCACAAAATAAAAAGAAGAGCTAAAAGACCATATACAGGACCATATATTCATTCACATAGATAAGCTACTGTGTTGTAAAGTGCTCAGGAGACAGGCAAGTGTCACGGTGCATTCAGTCCCTTCACCTTCACCACCTCTAAATGCTCACCTCCTCCATGCGACCCGTAGGGTCTAATTACACATTCCCACAGTTGGGGATATTATTCCTCCAATGACCGCTTTGTGGCTCAGGCGGTAGTTCCTCCATGCATATAAATAAATAAAAGGACATCTAGTGCTCTCCGTATGGACTCCACATTTATTAAAAATAAAAGTAAAAACTGTATGTAATGTAGGACGCTGACGAAGTCCTGCCCAATGATGTAACATGTAAGATGGAGGAGCTGTGTTTGAGGTCACCCGTAGCCATCTTTCAGTTTGTATTGCTGCATTGAGCACTTGTTATATGCACTTGGGACAAGGGCTACATTTGTAAGTTTTTACCTTTATTTTTATTAAATGTGGAGTCCTTACGGAGAGCACTAGATGCCCTTTTATTTATTTATATGCACAGGGGATCTATCGTCCGAGCTATGGAGCAGTAATTGGAGGAGTAATTTCTCCAACTGTGGGAATGTGTGATTAGACCCTACGGGTCGCATTGAGGAGGTGAGCAGTTAGTTGTGGTGAAGGTGAAGGGGCTGGATGCACCATGACACTTGCCTGTCTCCTTAGCATATTACAACACAGTAGCTTATCTGTGTGGATGGATGATCACCTGTATATAGACTTTTACTCTTATTTTTATTTATCTTTTGCGCTGCACTCTTTTAATTTATATATACACTATATTACCAAAAGTATTGGGATGCCTGCCTTTATATGCACGTGAACTTTAATGGCATCCCAGTCTTAGCCTGTAGGGTTCAATATTGCATTAGCCCACCCTTTTGAAGCTATATCAGATTCAACTCATCTGGGAAGGCTGTCCACAAGGTTTACGAGTATGTCTATGGAAATGTTTGACCATTCTTCCAGAAGCTCATTTGTGAGTTCAGGCACCGATGTGGACGAGAAGGCCTGGTTCGCAGTCTTCACTCTAATTCATCCCAAAGGTGTTCTATCGGGTTGAGGACGGGATATTGCTTTGTGCACTGGTCCAAATTGCTTAGAGGAGGGGGGATTATGGTGTGGATTTTTTTTCAGGGGTTGGGCCAATACATTTTGTACAATTTCATGCTCCCAACTTTGTGGGAAGTTTGGGATGGCCCCTTCTTGTTCCAACATGACTGCACACCAGTGCACAAAGCAAGGTCCATAAAGACATGGATGAGCGAGTTTGGGGTGGAGGAACTTGACTGGCCTGCACAGAGTCCTGATATCAACCCAAAAGAATAGGGATGAATTAGAGCGAGACTGTGAGCCAGGCCTTCTAGTCCACTTCAGTGCCAGACCTCACTAATGCACTTTTGGAAGAATGGTCAAAAATTCCCAAAGACACACTCCTAAATTTTGTGGAAAGTCTTCCAAGAAGATTTGAAGCTGTTATAGCTGCAAGGGGGGGTGTCAACTTAATATTGAACCCTACGGACTAAGACTGGGATGCACTAAAAGCTCATGTGTGTGTAAGGGCAGGCGTCCCAATACTATGGTAATATTGTGTACTAGACATTAAGCCCGTTAAATTAACGGGCGCTAGAACATATGGCTGACTGAGCGGCTCTCGCTTATCTCTTTTTTTTTCCAACAACGTGAGAGCCGCATGACATAGCCAGCTCTGCACATAGCGTCCCTGTTGCCCTAGCAACAGAGACATGCGCAGAGCTGACCGAGCGGCTCTCACGTGCGAGCGCGTACCCACCGCGTGCCCGCGCACACCCACCGCTTCAAGAGTTTTGGCCGGCCGCCCGACTGGGGTGTATGTAGGATATCTATTCTATATTAATAATATGCAAGTGTCTCTGCGTCCGTGGGATTGCGCTACTGCGCATGTGCCCCACGGACAGCCGTTGGGACTGGGGGTGGGCACCATGTCAGGGGCCCCAGAAGTAAGTCACACTGACCTGTGTAGGATGGGGAGCTCCTTGGTGTCGGAGGCCGGGTCCCGGGTGTTGGGGGTTACCCCGATAATGGTGCTCTTCAGGGAAGTTC
Organism: Pelophylax lessonae; assembly: GCF_965119305.1. Classification (NCBI taxonomy): domain Eukaryota; kingdom Metazoa; phylum Chordata; class Amphibia; order Anura; family Ranidae; genus Pelophylax; species Pelophylax lessonae. The sequence goes on along the minus strand of NC_138774.1, from coordinate 108,392,039 downwards.
CTCTGAGCAGACGGCTCCGGACCAGATCCATATTCCCCGGAGAGTCTACACTCACCCGCATGCTGGAGCCGGGCAGGAGCACCCCGTCATGGGTCAGGAGAAGAGGCAGGTGCCGGGGGATCTGGATAGAGCCACTAGAGGCCATGACCGGCCACACACACAATCCGCACACCGACCGACCAAACTCACTGACAGCTCAGAGTCCGGGCAAAGAGCAGCAAGACTATAACTAAACTACGGAGAGCGGCCGGAGACAAATCATCTCCACCTGAGGAAACCACCGCCATCTTGTGATATCCTACATACACCCCAGTATTATCACCTCATCATATACTATACACCCCAATATAATCACCTCATCATATACTATACACCCCAGTATCATCACCTCATCAGATATCCTGATGATACTGGGGTGTATAGTATATGATGAGGTGATTATATTGGGGTGTATAGTATGTAGGATATCACAATATATGATGAGGTGATTTCTGTCCTCAGCCCTGTGAGGTGAATTCCCAGTTGTAATACTCACAGTTGGCCAGTGGATGGCGGTGGTTTCCTTAGGCGGATATGATTTGTCTCCGGCTGCTCTCCGTAGTTGTAGTCTTGCTGCTCTTTGCCCAGACTCGGAGCTGTCAGTGAGTTCGGTCGGTCGGTGTGCGGATTGTGTGTTTGGCCAGTCATGGCTTCTAGCGGCTCTATCCAGATCCCCCGGCGCCTGCCTCTTCTCCTGACCCATGACGGGGTGCTCCTGCCCGGCTCCAGCATGTGGGTGAGTGTAGACTCTCCGGCAGGGCCGGAGTGCGACTCATTTTCAGCCCTGGAGTTTCATGCCTTAGACCGGCCCACTTTAGTTCATGACTGACTATATTAAAATAATGTAATTAGAACCTCAGAATATAAGTTTGTAATGGCTGCGGGCATGATACAAGAGAATGCAGGGCTGCGGGCATGGTACAGGAGAATGCGGGGCTGCGGGCATGGTACAGGAGAATGCGGGACTGCGGGCATGGTACAGGAGTATGTGGGGATGCGGGCATGGTACAGGAGAATGCGGGGCTGCGGGCATGGTACAGGAGAATGCGGGGCTGCGGGCATGGTACAGGAGAATGCGGGGCTGCGCACATGGTACAGGAGAATGCGGGGCTGCGCACATGGTACAGGAGAATGCGGGGCTGCGGACATGGTACAGGAGAATGCGGGGCTGCGGACATGGTACAGGGGAATGCGGGGCTGCGGACAGGGTACAGGAGAATGCAGGGCTGTGGGCATACTACAGGAGATGCAGTGCTGCGGGCATGGTACAGGAGAATGCAGGGCTGTGGGCATACTACAGGAGATGCAGTGCTGCGGGCATGGTACAGGAGTACCATGCCTGCAGCACTGCTTCTCTTGTAGTATGCCTGCAGCCCCGCATAATGGCAGGCAGTGCAGCAATGGAGGAGTCTCACTTACCTGTTCCTGATATGTGCTGGGGAGGATGGGGGAGCTCCTCGGTGTCGGAGGCCGGTGTTGGGGGTCACCCCCGAAAATGGTGCGGTGTGAGGGCCGTTCTGAATTCGTATGTGCTGGGGAGGCGGAGTTCCGATCAGTTGCCTTAGATTTAAAAATGGCGCCACCCGGCGCATACGCAATGACGTGTTGGCGCCGGGTGGGAAAAGCTTGAATACGTTCGGCTATTCCCCGGAATAGCCGAACGTGTATGGCTTTTACCGAGCAGCGGCGGATGCACAGTGACGTGTTGGCGCCGGGTGGCGCCATTTTTAAATCTAAGGCAACTGATCAGAACTCCGCCTCCCCAGCACATACGAATTCAGAACGGCCCTCACACCGCACCATTATCGGGGGTGACCCCCAACACCGGCCTCCGACACCGAGGAGCTCCCCCATCCTACACAGGTCAGTGCCCGTCCCCAGTCCCAACGGCTGTCCTATGGCACATGCGCAGTAGCGCATTTCCACGGACACAGGGAATCTGGAATCTGGACGCAGGGACGCTTTTATTAATATAGATGCGTATATATACAGTACACATGGTTTGCAAATTAATGGTTGTATAGGTTGTTTTACAAAGAACAGCCAAAATCTGTAGGAGAATATGTGAAACCCTTCAGATATTTTTGTTTTTTGTGGTTTATTAAAAACAGAATTTGGCAACACAATCACATTTTATAACATTCATAAAAATTCCTGCTGGACCTCTCTGGGGAAAGAGAATTAGATATGGAACTATTTATGAGTTGTAATTACCAGGCATCAATCTCTTGGTTAGTTCTCTGTTGCTGTCATAGGCAATATGGAATATGACGCTATATATCCCATTCAGGGCTGCTGGAGTTATAGAAAGTGCATGAGATCTTTCCCGTTGCAGAACTGGCAAGAAAATATTTTGATGGTCTGTGTTCTTCACCCTACAATGGTTGAGCTTGATGATCTGTATAAGCCTTTGAAGCCCATGACGAGGAGGATAGAGGAGTGTTGAGGAAATAGGAATGTCAAAAGTCAACTCCTGAATATCTACTATGGAGCATATAGCTCAGTTCAGTGGCGGAGCTAGACTTTTAAAACAGGGGTGGCAAGGTATTATTTTGGGGGGTCAATATACAAAGTGTTCAATTACACTAAAAATAAGTTTCCTGTGTGTGCTGCCGCGTTATGTTTTGTTTTGGAGCCGTTTGGAGCACAAAGGAGTTGCGTGTCAGCTTAACCAATGAAAAGTGTAGCAGCAACACGTCCCCCATATAGATCCCACCGTACAGTAGACCAGGGTGAGGTACTGTCCCCATATAGATTCCCCCTACAGCAAGCCAGGGTGAGGTTAGGGGACCTCACCCTGGCCTACTGTACGGGAGGAGATCAATATGGGGGACAGGACCTCACCTCACCCTGGTCTACTGTAAGGGGGGATCTATATGGGGGACCTCACCTCACCCTGGCCTGCTGTAAGGGAGGAGATCTATATGGGGGACGGAACCTCACCTCACCTCACCCTGGCCTGCTGTAAGGGGGATCTATATGGGGGACCTCACCTCACCCTGGCCTGCTGTAAGGGGGGATCTATATGGGGGACCTGGTCCCCCATATAGATCCCCCCTTACAGCAGGCCAGGGTGAGGTGAGGTCCCCCATATAGATCCCCCCTTACAGCAGGCCAGGGTGAGGTGAGGTCCCCCATATAGATCCCCCCTTACAGTCAGCAGACCGGGCATTGGGCAAGGGCAGGTTCCCCATAAGATAGATCCCCTTTCCTTTACAGACTTCTCACTACTCAGTCAGTCACTAGTACAGTCAGACAGTACTACAGTAGTAGTCTCTTACCTACCTTTTGTAGTGACCAGCATGCCCCCATTAATGTAGTGACCAGCGTACTCCCCCATCAATGTAGTAACCAGCATGCCCCCCATCAATGTAGTGACCAGCGTACTCTCCCATCAATGTAGTAACCAGCATGCCCCCCATCAATGTAGTGACCAGCGTACCCGCCCATCAATGTAGTGACCAGCGTACTCCCCCATCAATGTAGTGACCAGCGTACTCCCCCATCAATGTAGTGACCAGTGTACTCCCCCATAAATGTAGTGACCAGCATGCCGTGTCCCCTTCAATGCAGAGACCAGAGAGACTTACCGTCCTAAGGTAGAAGAAGAACACAGCCTGACACAGACACATCCATCCCACATGTTCAGTCTGTGAGTCTGCCTGGCCTGCGGCTAGTTCTCTTTGTGACCGAGCGGTGAGCGCGGCACAGCGAACCAATCACGTCGTGAGTAGCGGCACAGCGAACCAATCAGGTGTGCAGGCACGCGTGACTGGTTAGCTGTGCAGCTGCTCACGGCACCGCTGCTGCTCACCGCTCAGTCACAGTCAGGAGAACTAGCTGCAGGCGCGGAGGCGCCCACGCTCTATCGCTCAGCACAGCCAATGAGTGCAGAGGCGTAACTAGAACCTTCAGGGCCCCGGTGCAAGAAACCATGAAGGGCCCCCCCTGACCCCCGGCCCCCCCTGACTCAGCCCCATCCCTGTACACCTGAATAGGAGGGGCAGCATATAGAGGAACTCCTGCAGCGGAGAGGGGATTGGATCCTGCTGCCCCTCCTATTCAGGTGTACAGGGATGAGGCATAGACCCCCTGGAGCATGGGGTTGGAATGAGTCGCAGGGGTGGTGGTAGTGATGGGGGATGGAATGGGATCAGTGGCAGCAGTGGTGGGGGAGATGAGATCAGTGGCAGCAGTGATGGGATGAGTGACAGCAGGGATGGGATGGATGGGATGAGTGACAGCAGGGATGGGATGGGATGAGTGGCAGCAGTGGTGGGATGGGATGAGTGGCAGCAGTGGTGGGATGGGATGAGTGGCAGCAGTGGTGGGATGGGATGGGTGGCAGCAGTGGTGGGATGGGATGGGTGGCAGCAGTGGTGGAATGGGATGGGTGGCAGCAGTGGTGATGGGATGGTATGAGTAGCAGTGGTGATGGGATGGGATGGTATGAGTAGCAGTGGTGGTGAAGGGGGTGGGATAAGTGGCAGCAGTGGTGGTGGTGAGGGGGGTGGCGAGTGGCAGCGGTGGTGATGGTGAGGGGGGTGGGATCAGTGGCAGCTGAGGTGGGATGGGATGAGTGACAGTGGTGGTGGGAAAAAAAGGGTGTGATCAGTGGCAGTGGTGGTGGGGTGAAGGGGGTGGGATCAGTGGTGGTGGTGAGGGGGATGATCAGTGGCAGCAGTGGTGGTGTTGAGGGGGGGGGGTGATTAGTGGTGGTGAGGGGTGTGGCACCAGTGCCAGTGAGGGAGGCTGGGATTCGTGGCAGCAGTGGTGGTGAGGGGGGTGGGACTAGTAGCAGCACTGGTGCTGGTGAGGTTGGGATTAGTGGCAGCGGTGGTGGTGAGTGGGGTGGCTGCAGTGTTGGTGAGTGGGGGGGGTGGGATTAGTGGCAGCGGTGGTGGTGAGTGGGGTGGCTGCAGTGTTGGTGAGTGGGGGGGTGGGATTAGTGGCAGCGGGGGTGGTAGGGGGGTAGGATTAGTGGCAGCGGGGGTGGTGGGGGGTAGGATTAGTGGCAGCGGTGGTGGTGAAGGGGGTGGGATTAGTGGCAGCGGTGGTGGTGAGTGGGGTGGCTGCAGTGTTGGTGAGTGGGGGGGTGGGATAAGTGGCAGCGGGGGTGGTAGGGGTGTAGGATTAGTGGCAGCGGTGGTGGTGAGGGGGGTGGGATTAGTGGCAGAGGTGGTGGTGAGGGGGGTGGCAGCAGTGGCAGTGAGAGGTGGTGGGATTAGTGGCAACGGTGGTGGTGGTGAGGGGGTGGCACCAGTGGCAGTGAGGGGGGATGGATTATTTGCAGTGGTAGAGCCATCCCCCCATCACCACAGATCTCAACTCTATCCCCATCACCTCTGTTGTAGTTCTGACTATATGTATATATACTGTATACAGCCCTCAAACTTTACAGAGGTGGAGGAGCATGGGTTCAGTAGTTGCACTTACTTGGTCATTAAATCGATTCCTCCCCAGTGTTCCTGTACCTCCAGAGATGCCTGTGTGTCACGCATGGGGTCTCCTTGCAGAGGGGAGAGCTCCTCCCCTGTTAACTCTATTGGAGTCAGCTAGTCAGCTGACTCTGTCAGTGTTCAACTCCGCACATAGGTCGGCTTCTATAGACAGATAGGCTAGGTGGGCGGTCCAGGCTCTAGTATGGTGCGGTGCTGCTTAGCTTAGCCTCCCCTCAGCGGCCGGCCACACGGCCATCCCGATCCACCCCTCTCTGCACGGCAGAACGGACAGGCGGGAGGTCGGGAGGACAAGCCCCTAAACAGCAGCACAGCCAGAACGGGCAGGCTACTCACGGTGCGAGAATGGCAGCGAGCGGGAGTAGTTCCACCACACACTTGTAATGTTTCAGCGAGCGGGGTGGCAACAGGGGTGGCAAGGACTTTGTCTGGGGTGTCAATTGCCACCCCAGCTAGCCCTCTGGCTCCGCCACTGGCTCAGTTGACCTTTCCCTTATTACAGTTACTGCTGAAGTACAATAGTCCTTAGAAAAAATTAATATCGGAAACATACAGGAACTTGATATTTACATTTCATGCTACAGTAAAGCACTTAACTATAGAATACATAAACATTCCAAGTCATTTACCCAGAAAAGCAGGGGCAGATAATCTGTACATAAAAGGAATTTATACAAAAGGAGGAAATGGAAACAGTGATATTTTCTTAAGTTTATTAAAAGTTAGGCTGTGGTTGTTGTTTTTTTTTTTTTTAATGAAATTAATACTGTATACAGGTCATGAAAAACAGTTTTTATTCACAGCAAAAAAAAAATGGAAATTTAATTTTATTGGCTTTATTGCTGAGAGATCTGTGCTTGAGTTATTGGGTCTGCATACCTGTTTTTGCCATTAAGACTCCCACTATTCCTGTTGAATTTTCTTTATTTGCAGAATGCAATAGGAAGTATTGGAGCACATGAACAGTGTTAGGAATTGTGCCATAAAGATGTTACTGTTGGAGTATCCAAGATTTATGAAACCCAATAGCTATGTTAATCGAACTCCACCTATAGAGATCATGTATCACTTTTTGATTGACCTATCTTTTAACCACTAGCTGTCCTGAGCAATTTCTAAAATTGTCTCATACATGTTAAAATCAGCCTATTTTTATTAGAAGATTCCTTAGAACCCCAGCACATATTGTTTGAAAGCAGAGGCCCTGGAGAATAAAATGGTGACTGTTTTAATTTTTAATGTCACACGATATTTGTGCAGCCATTTATAAAGTGCAAGTCTTCACAAAAACTGACACTGAAATGAATTTTCGGGCACGCAAACGAAATATAATACCCATTTTTTGGTAAATTATAAAAGATGATGTTGCATTGAGTAAATAGATCCCCAAACATGTTAAATTTGTGAATGTCCATGAAATGGTAAAAAAAATACAGTATCTAAAATTGTCCACAGGGGATGCGTTAAAAGCCTTTACAGATTATCAGTTTAAAGTTCATCATGAATTATGCTCTCACTCTGACATATCTCATGTGTAGCGCAATCACTGTCTAAATATGCTTGCCAGACCTACTGCGTGTTTGCATTTCCATGTACTGTATGTATGGGGAAATGGGGGTGATTTTGATTTTTTTACATTTTTTTTAACACGTTTTAAATTTTCTTCTATTTACCTCTATTGCTATCACAAGGTATCTAACAAGACCCCTTGTGATAGCTTTGGGCAGTGACAGATCCTTTTATAGAGATGGTCTTCTATGAAACCCCAATATCTCCCCTGCTCTCTAAAACAGCTAACCAAACACAGTTTGTATTTGGTTAGTTGCTTCCCTGGCTGTTACAGCCAGGGAATGACAGTTTTTAAACCGGCAAATGACAAAATCATCATTGCTTCGGCGTTCATTCATAATAGAGGAGATAGGTGAAAGGTTGTTCTCTATCTCCTCTGTGGGAAGTCGTCCCAGCAACTTACTGTGGTCCTGGGCTCCCCAGAGGAATGGAAGAGCCCGGGAACCATCATGGGCGACAGCAAGAGAGGGGGGGGGGGGCTGTAAAACAACACTTCTACAAAACAGCTGATTGCCACCAGAAAAAAAGGAACCAAGATCATGGCTGCAGCTGCAGCCACAATGCTATACATCAATCGGCAAGTGATTTAAAAGGGTGTTCAGCTTTCACCAGGAAATCGGTAAATCCTTTTTTTGGCAGATTTATGGCAAGCAAAATGGGTATCACACTACTTTAGATACATCTCCTAACAAAAGTCAGTAGAGCAGGGAGAAGCCCACTCTTACTGCCAGTGATGTTGCCCAGCTCCCAAACTTTTTCTGCAAAGATGCAGTTAAGCCTCCAAAATTCACTGATCTCAAACTGCTTGTTCCTAGTAAAGACTGAGTCATTATATACAGTAAATCTTTTGAGGGAAATGTCAGTTCTAATCTATAATTCTCCCTTATTGTTCAGAGAATCTAAACTCATGGACTGAACTCACACTGAGCTGACTATGAGCATTTCCAGTCAGCTGATAGCATGTTCAGGGAACCCCATTACTTACAGGGAGAAAGCATAGTCTATCCTGCCAAGAATACCTGCCCATGCCCCCCACAATAGGAAGGTTTATTCATCTATTTTGATTATGATTTTTGTATGTTTAAGATTGAACAATGTAAATATAATTCTTCACTTAAAGTGTCTCCTTTTTTAACCTAAGATAAAAAAGAGCTTTATACTTCTCCCCTCTGTGCACTGGTATTGCACAGACCTGACCCTTCTTTTCTGAGGTCCCTCGCTGGTGCTTTCTGCTCTAACTCTTCTGTGCGTGCCCCCCATAGCAAGCTGCTTGCTAATAGGGCAGAAATGCGGGCTCACTGATGATTGACAGTCACCGACTCTCTGCTCACTGAAGACCGAGAACTCAACAATCAGCAGTCTTTGATCACTCAGTCTTAGAGGCACAGAGGGACAGATGCAGCATTGGACTGATTCCACCTAGGTGAGTATTTCTGCTTATTTTTTTTTTAATCCCACACTTTTCTTAAAGGTTAAAAAAGGTTTAAAGGCTAAAAGGTTTATCGACTGTATCTTTAGATCCTAGTGATAATCTCGACCTATAAAATATAAAACTGCTAGTTCTTTCAGGATTCCAGTTTCCGTGTTATAATTTTGTTTGTGTTTCTTCAGTATTATTATTATTATTGTAGAATCTGAATCTGGGTTTGGCATGTTGCACATTATGTTTATTCTAGGTTGTCTCTATTCTTACATTAACTCTCTCTATAGCCCTAACACTAAAAACAAAAAAGTGGGCACTTGGTTACTCACTATACACATACAATACTTTACTATTTTGCTATGGATATTCACTATACACATGCATACTATGATTTACTATGATTTTTTGCTATCCGCAGTCAATATGCTAAATGGTAATCAAAAATAAGTCCATATGTAGTATAGCACTAAAAAGACATAAAGACAAGGCAAGTTGCTAAGAGAAAGTCCCAATCCACCACTTCATCCCCCATACGTGACTGTTTGTGATGACTACCTCTTCTTAGTAAAGTGATAAGTGCTCTCTCCACACCCCAGGTGAAGTGTGCACTTACCAGATATAAGTGGCTGACAAAGCAGCCTAAATGCTGTACTGTATGCAAAGAATCCTCTGTGTTGTTCAGCTCCTCTCCAACAAAGTCCTCTGATGTTCCAAACTGGAGATCCTTGTGAAGTGACTCCTCATACCATCATGCATGAAATAAAACAACCCAATGAGTAGACCATTGTGTAGTAAATTTAGTAAAATGCAATCAAGATTTACAGTAAAATCATGTACTCACATTCTGTGGGTGTCTGTGAGACATTAACGCATATAGCTCTGCTCAGTCAGTTGCAGTTGCGCACCGCTCATGGCCACTGGGCCCGGGTGCATTCCAAATAGGTGAACGATGGACAAGTGTCTAACCAGGTCTGGCATTGCGGCTCAGCTTCAATGCATTTTTCGTGTAAAATCTGTAAACTATATTACACAAATAATGGGAATGACTTTATTTCATTTGCCTATCTTCCTTCCAGATTCCAGATAGAAGAAGCAACATTGAGATGAGGCAATCTTACATATGACATACAATATACAGTACATACAGTATCTCGCAAAAGTGAGTACATCCCTCACATTTTTGTAAATATTTTATTATATCTTTTCATCGGACAACTTTGAAGAAATTACACTTTGCTACAATATAAAGTAGTGAGTGTACAGCTTGTATAACAGTGTCAATTTGCTGTCCCCTCAAAATAACTCAACACACGGCCAATAATGTCTAAACTGCTTGCAACAAAAGAGAGTACACCCCTAAGTGAAAACGTCCAAATTGAGCCCAAATAGCAATTTTCCCTCCCCAGTATCATGTGACTTGTTAGTGTTACAAGGTCCCAGGCATGAATGGGCAGCAGGTGTGTTAAATTTGGTGTTATCGCTCTCACTCTCTCATACTGGTCACTGGAAGTTCAACATGGCATCTCATGGCAAAGAACTCTCTAAGGATCTGAAAAAAAATAATTTTTGCTCTACATAAAGAGGGCCTAGGCTATAAGAAGATTTCCAAGATCCTGAAACTGAGCTGCAGCATAGTGTTTAAGCCCATACAATGGTTTAACAGGACAGGTTCCACTCAGAACAGACCTTGCCATGGTCGACCAAAGAAGTTGAGTGCACGTGCTCAGAGTCATATCTAGAGGTTGTCTTTAGGAAATAGATGTATGAGTGCTGCTAGCATTGCTGCAGAGGTTGAAAGGGTGGGGCGTCAGCCTGTCAGTGCTCAGACCATACGCCACACACTGCATTAAATTGGTCTGTATGGCTGTCGTACCAGAAGGAAGCCTCTTCTAAAGATGATGCACAAGAAAGCCCGCAAACAGTTTGCTGAAGACAAGCAGACTAAGGACATGGATTACTGGAACCATGTCCTGTGGTATGATGAGACCAAGATAAACCTATTTGGTTCAGATGGTGTCAAGTGTGTGTGGCGGCAACCAGGTGAGGAGTACAAAGACAAGTGTGTCTTGCCTATAGTCAAGCATAGTGGTGGGAGTGTCATGGTCTAGGGCTGCATGATTGCTGCCATCACTGGGGAGCTACAGTTTATTGAGGGAACCATGAATGCCAACATGTACTGTGACAAATTGAAGCAAAGCATGATCCCCTCTCTTCGGAGACTGGGCCGCAGGGCAGTATTCCAACATGATAACGACCCCCAATACACCTCCAAGATGACCACTACCTTGCCAAAGAAGCTGAGGGTAAAGGTGATGGACTGACAAAGCATGTCTCCAGACCTAAAACCTATTGAGCATCTGTCAGGCATCCTCAAATGGAATGTGGAGGAGCGCAAGGTCTTTAACACCCTCCAGCTCCACGATGTCATCATAGAGGAATGGAAGAGGACTCCAGTGGCAACCTGGGAAGCTCTGGTGAACTTCATGCCCAAGAGGGTTAAGGCAGTGCTGGAAAATAATGGTGGCCACACAAAATATTGACACTTTGGCCCCAAATTGAACATTATCACTTAGGGATGTACTCACTTTTGTTGCCCACGGTTTAGACATTAATGGCTGTGTGTTGAGTTATTTTGAGGGGGCAGCAAACTTACACTGTTATACAAGCTGTACAATCACTACTTTACATTGTAGCAAAGGTTCATTTCTTCAGTGTTGTCAAATGAAAAGGTATAATAAAATATTTACAAAAATGTGAGAGGTGTACTCACTTTTGTGAGATACTGTATATATTTTTTTGAATTTTCATTAAGTATGCAAAATGTGGTTTGCTGTAATTTATTATCTGCTAATACATTTAAAACTAACCCTGCTCCTCAGAATGGCAATGATGCTGTTTGCTGTGCCTCTTGTGCTCATTCCTTCAGACATGTGTTTCACTAATACAGTAATGTGTTACTGGCCAAAATGCCAGGTTAAAAAAAGGGAAAAAAGCCAAAGAAAAACCTACAGATCTATAATTTGTAGGCTGCAATATACAGTATTACATTTTTGGTTTGCGGTTTATTACCTATTTAAGGTTACAGGGAGGGTTAGTGTGACAGGTAAGCCAGTCATAGAAGGTTCAAATCTCACTAGTTCAGCAGAAACCGGCTGAGATTCTAAAAATGTGTGGGCAGGCTGAATGTACTCAAGTTGATTGATCAACTTGGGTACAACCAGCCTGTCGGATTTTACATTCGTCCCTATCAATATTCACTGTGTTCCACTGACGGAGACAGCTTCAACTGCATCCCCCCTGCCAAGAGAACACAATGGCTCTGTGGGAGGGATTCAGTGTGTGTTGATGGGGGATTCAAGTGATTTTCTTTCCTGCAACCCATGGTTTTAGGAATTAAAATTGCCCCGTCTATAGCCAGCCAAAAAAATAGTATACATGGGCTGAATGTCAGTCGGCACCAGCTGGCTCAAAGCTGACATTTGGCCCTTGTATATGGCTGCTGGTCCGACAGAAGGCTCACGACTGAAAGATGTCTGCCAACCTTCTCCCGGTCAGCGATGACCAGAGTTTTCTGCCGGGGGGCTGTTCCCCGGTCAGAACACAATAGAACAGCAGGGCGGTCATTTTAATAACATTGGATTGTTAGTACAGCGGCTTCGATCTGAGCTGTCAGTTTTTTTTTCGCTCAACCCATTGGGTTGCACAAAAAGAAACTAGTGGTGTGTATGAGGTTTTAGTCTTATGGTTATATTATGGGTAAGTGTTAGGGCTACAGAGAGGAAGAATAAAGCTGGGTACACACTATGAGAAAATCAGAAGAAAAATTCCGTATGAGGCACGATCGTCCGATTTTCACATAGTGTGTACACAACTTTCAACATCTGATTCAGACCTTCCAAACGAAAACTTCCGAAGGGACACACTTCAAAAGATTTTTTTGTACGTGAACTGAACGAATGATTTACGTTTATTATGTAGTGTTTTCGAACGGTTTTCGTATGAGAAAAATCTGATACAAAAGACTGCGTATGATCAGAAACAAAAAGCAAACAAATAATGGTATTCATTATTTTCTTCCTCAATTCCGACTTGCTGTGAAACATAGAGGAAAACCGGACGACCATTTGCTTGATTTTCTTATAGTGTGTACCCACTTTTAGTGTAAGAGATAAGAGTTACAGAAATTGTTAGTGTGAGGCTTAAGTGTTTTAGAGAGGGTAAGAGTTACAGGGAAAATCAGTGTTAGGGCTGTAGAGAGCTTTAGTGTAAGGGTTATTGTTAGGGATTTAGGGATGGCAATGTGAGGATGAGTGTTGGGAATAAAGGGCTGTTTAATCTAAAGGATACAAGTATGGTTTGTGTTGAGGTTACAGGAAGGGTTAGTGTTAAGAATTTGCAAAGTATTACTTTTACTGGGAGGACTATTGTGAGGGGCAGGGAATCTCACTCTGTTCTTGTTCTTCTCAAAGGGTTGATCATTGAAATTCATGGTTATTGCCTGCAAGAGGAATTTATTAAGCAATGTTACACACAATATTGCAGAAACTAATACTACTGAAAAGACTTTTCAGTAGTATTAAGTAGTAATAATATAAGGAAATATATTATATGGAAAGTGTTCAGTTACAGGGGTTTGACATTAAGATGTACACTGTAATGCTTTTTGGTGAATTCAAAAAGCTATTTTTAATCAATAAACATTATGCTATCCACTCTTTTATACTCTGCAGGGTTATTTTATACTCTGGCCTGTATTTAGCGGCCCACTCATAAAATGCAGCCTGCAGTACAGAGTTTGTGGTATTTTCTCTACTTACCCAAATGAACTTCGTGATTGAATTAGAGGTGGTCACATAACTTTGACGGGTCACACAAATGTGCTCTCTCACTGGCTTTGTTCTCCCTCATTCATTTTCATTGCATCTGCTAGTTTTGGAGTCACAAAGCCTATGGAATGCAATGCACACCACTAGACTTTATAAATATGGATTTTTTTATATATATTTTATTTTATCACAGCCATACCACTTCTTTAAAAATTGGCAAGCGTAATGACCAATTACCAGAGGAAAAAACCCTTATCAGAGGACCACCCTAAGGACCCATACAAAGCTATCCTTGTAGAGGACAGTCCAATAACCCTCACGTAAGTACTTAAAAAGTTATTGTATTCCATTTTTACTTACATCTGACCTTTATGTTACCTGTGTATGTTGATCCACTGCCCTTGAGGTTATTTTTCTTCTTGAAAATTAAAGCATTTGTTACCCTAACAAAAAAAAAAAAAGTTGATCCTGTTCCCTTAAAGCATGTATACAGCACAGTACTTGTGCTGTCTCATTTGGCCCCTTCTATCACCAAAAAAACTGGCTGATCCTGCCAGTTTCTACCCTCCCCTCTGTACACTGACCACGGTGTATCATGGCTGCTGAGCCTTGACACCGCGGTCAGTGTACGTGCCTCCATCATCCGCAGCCCTGCTCTCTACCCTCCTCTGTCCTCCTCCCCCTCCTCCCCCTCCCTCTCCCCTCCCCGCCTGCCCACCCCTCCTGCTGCTCAAATAACTGTTAATATGTTATTAAATCCTGTTTGTCTCCTTAGCCTGTGTTCCTATGTCTCTGTGTTTTTTTTTTTTTTTAAATGCTGTGTATACCTGATTTCAGTGTGCTGTTTGGTGATCACATGACCCTCTGGTTCTCTCTCTCTCTCCTCCTCTCCTTCCGAGTGACGTTAGCAGCGGAATGTCGCCCCTGCCCCCTGCAGCTGTCAGAAGGAGAGAGCCAGCCAGTCATGTGATCGCCGACAAACAGGATTATACAAAGTCCTGCGAGTGGCTTAATAACTACTTTAATTAAAATATTGGAACTAAAAATACTGTTTACATTATGCTTTTCTAATTTGAGCTTTTTGTATCCTTTTAAAAATCCAGAGGACACTAACAGCCTCTCACAGAGAGAAACAGTAATGCACAATCACTGTACACCTCTACTAAGCAGGAACCATAGCCTGCCTAAAAATGAGCAAACATAGCTGTCTCTATATACATATACTTTTCCAAACTATGAGTTGAAACAATCACTGTACACTGATATGATCATCTACATATATTCGATTGCATTCAAACAAGATTTAAAACTTCAGAAGCGCATTCTAAAATTGTCAAACTATCCATGGTGCTGAAGTATGAGATGCTCTGCAGTGTATGTATATATAGTCTATTCAATGACCATCAACATAGAGTAACAAGTTGGCATTAATAAAATAAAAATCACAGTTTTAATAAAATAATACTTTGTATTCAATCTTCCTTTCCTAAATAAATACGTCTCACTATGGATAATGGCAGTGGATATTGCACAATGCAAATTTGTAAGGGTTTTTAAAAACAAAAGAAAATAAAATACTAGTACTATCTGCAAAATAATTTAGCTGTCTATTCCTATTATAATAATAATAAAAAAAAAAAAACACCTGAATGCTGCAGAAAGACATATTCATGTTTTAGGCAAACCATGGGGGGGGGGGGGGGGGGGTGCACTTTTAGGAACAGTTATAGTTAGGCTTTTGCACAAAAAGTCTTCAATTGTCTGGGTTAAATGATACCTAGCATTACTCAACCTGGAAGATTGAGCTTATGCTGTGAGTGCAGGGCATCATGGACCTGCCCCATGGGGGTCATCACTGACTGCATTCATTGAAAGTATACTGGTGCTATGTACTTTTTAAGAACTGCCCAGTCCTGAGAAGAGGACCCTGCTGCATCATGTGGCTGGCCTGAAAACCTCAAGAAAGATGAGTAGTAAAACACAAAAAGGTTTGAATAAACAAACCCATGGAGGGGGCTTTTAGACACCAATAACCATAAACAAATATATAAAATTACATTTTTTTTATTAGAACATGATTTAAAACATCAAAGAGAATAAAACATTCAATATATAAAAAGTACCTAACACATGTTACTCTAAGTCTGTCACAAGGGCTGTGAGGCCCAGCAGTGACCCCTATGCATTTCAACTTGTAGGGTCTTCTTTGGGGGGTGGGGGGGGGGGGTTTGGTGGACAGAAATACTAGTAGGTTCTGTAAGAAAATTATCCATATATAAGAAACAAAGATATTCAAAAGCGTAAATAGCCATTAGTAGTTACATATAAATTTAATTACAACTTACAAAACATCGACAGTTGATTGAGCATCTCTTAACACCACCAGGAGGCATCAGGTGCTTGTGTACCATTGAGTAGCTCAAGGGATAGGAACCTAATAATATAAAAATCATCATGAGTCAAAGCAGTTATGGTAAAGTGCAGGTCAACCAACTATAAACCAAGCCGCCCCTAGTACTTACTCAATCAGAGATCAGAGACCAATAGAATGGCCCAAGGTTATGAAAACGATTTTGTTATATACAGCTTAGCAGACAGTAGATGTTATTCAAAAGAAGATATTATGGGTTATTTAGCCCAAAGCTCAAATATCTAAAAATAAAACAATATAAAAAAATAAATAAAATTCGAGGCACAGGTTGCTCGGTCTCATAAAGTGTCCATAAAAAAATTATATGGAAAATATATATTTACACAAAAAAGGTATGTAGCACGCTCCTAGGTAGGTGCTAGAGAGAGGGTATAGTTTTGAATCCTGTCTGCTTACCAGAGGGATTGCAGGTAAATCTATATTGTTCTCTGCCTACGAGAGCAGGATCTGCTAGTGAGGTCTGCTCAATGTGCTCAGGTTTCACACCAGTTCGAAAGGGAAGCATATTGGACAGTGGGAGGAAACCTGACGAATGAGTGCACAGGCGTTTAACACAGCCCTGGTGATTTGGCAGAGGAAAGTACCTCTATACATGCTGGGATACTGTATAAATACCAGGAGCACATGTGCTCAGGGTCTTTCATCTGGATAGCGGAGTCCTGGAGAGAGGTGGCATGCAGCCTCAGATAGTCAACCTGAGGGCCTAGAAAGCTAGAGAGGAACTGAACCCGGAGGTCCTGTGGAGCTGACTGAGAGGGGAGACACTGGGGAATCTGATTCTGTAGTACAGTGAGTACAGATCTGTGTCAAGGGGCCTGACCAGAGGAGGGCCACCCCTGAAGCTAGAAGAGTCAGTGGACGGGTGTCAGTAAAGTGGATGCTAGTAAGTATCCTGAAGAGACTGTAGATCACCAAGTCAATTGCTGGAGAGAGAGAGAGAGCAAGGAGACTTAACCCTTTTCATACATGTGGCAATATAGTTTAAGCAGTTAGACTGCTTCCACAAGCAACCTGATGAGGCCAAGTGAGAGTTGTCCCTGTCCAATGTACATAGTTCCAGTTGGAGTATCCCACTATTCCCTTCTCCCATCCAAGTTCCACAATAAACATTAAAAACCAACACCCCTGGACTGTTTATTGAGCAACGAGCCATTGGGAGTAAGGATGAATGTGTGAACTGTACCCTAAGTGACTGTTTGCTGGTAATGAGAGGAGGCCTAACAAGTCATTATACAGCAAGCCCTACAGGGACAGTGCTACAGGTATGAAATGCAGCCAATGGAGGCAATGGTGGGAGAAATGGTTGATTTGGGTAACACGAAGTCTGGAGTTGGACATTAAGTACTACCATACCCTATTATGTTAAAATGGTACTAACTACTGGAATGGAGTCCAATCTGGATTTGCGTATGCCTGAAAGATTCTGTCTATAAATACTGCATTTATGCAAATGAAGCCAACTCCTTGATTAGTCAGTCTCATTTTACTTCCAGAACAGTGATTGTAAAGGATTACATTCCCTGCTTTCCTGCTCTGTGCAATGGTTTTGTACAAAGCAGCCCCGAAATTCTTTTTCTGGGGTCCCTCACTGGTGCTCCAGGCTCCCCCTTCTCTCTAAGTTGCCCCCATAGCAAGCGGCTTGCTATGGGGGCACTTGTATGGACTTGATCCCAAGCGGCACTATGTGCGTCTATTGACAAACACAGTACAGCTCAGCCTCACCTCACTCCTGTCTTTCTGCTTAGAGAATTTGATTGACAACAGCAGTGGCCAATGGCTCCCTCCGCTGCCAAGTCTTCTGTGAGAAGAAGGGAGAGAAGAGAAGAGCAGCCTGCTGCAAACGGGCACAGCGCTTGATCGAGATGAGTTTTTTCGGGGGTGGGATTTTTGGTGGAGAGAATGCATTAAGGTAAAGAACCTTTACGACCACTTTAACTCTGTATTCCAGTCTCCACCACGTGCCTGGCTCTTTTAGAAATCTGTAATATTTACACATGTGTTTTTGGACTTTACAGAGGTAGGAACAGGGAGAAATTGGGCTGTGCTAGAGTACATAATACTCCAAATGCTATGAAACGTATTGTTTGTAAAGAAAATGCCCATTCAAACATAAAAGTTTATAAAAAGATTTTATATTAGCAAAGTTACTTTGCACAATAGCTTATCTTATGTATTTTGCTGTTTCATTTGGGAATGGGTATGAGGAAATTAAATCAAATGATAACAGAAACTTACATGTCTTGAATTCCTACTGTTTATTCTTTAAAGGTGTGCCTCAATCACCACATAAACTGGTTTCAGAAAAGTAAACTTTAACGCTTGGGCTCCTATCTGGAGCTTTATTCATCTGTGTTCTCAAAAAGTTAAAGAGAGCTTGGATGTTTGCAAGTGTTGAAACCAGTCCTGGTAGGTATTTATATGTCATTATCATACAAACATAAGGCTAGTAAAGTATCTATATCATCAGACTTTCACTCCCATTTTCTAGATACCGTGTTTGTGAGTAGGGATGATCGAACTTTTCAAAAGTTCGGTTCGGCCAGAACATCCGAACTTCCCGAAAGTTCGGCCCGGACTTCAGAACCCCATTGAAATCAATGGGACCCGAACTTCGGTAATCAAAAAACACCATTTTGAAGCCCTAAAACCCAATAAATGCCCCTAAAAAGTGCCTAGGGTTCTGGGTCATACCCCAGGGACTATTAATCACACAAAAAAAAAAAGTTCTTAAAAAGTGTCATTTTTGATAGAGAGCCAATTATTGAAAAAATTAAAAAAAAAAAAAAATCTTTGGATTTAGTATCTGGGGGGTCTAAAAAGTGTACCCGTGAAGTTTCAGCTCTGTAGCATGTCCAGAACCATAAAAAAAAAAGATCATTTGAATTTTGTCACTTATAGAACAGGTTAGTGGCTTCTCGCTTTTCACACCTTGCCGGTTTAGTAGAAAGCGTTTTTTTGGGCATTGGGGTCTTTTCAGGCAGGCAAAACATCTGAACTTGTGTATATGTGTATATATACCACTATACACAAGTTAAGATGTTTTGCCTGCCTCCAAAGAACCCCAAAAAATGCCCAAAAAAACGCCTGCTACTAAACCGGCAAGGTGTGAAAAGCGAGAAGCCACTAACCTGTTCTATAACTGACCTAATACAAACAGTCCTTTTTTTTAATGGTTCTGGACATGCTACAGAGCTGAAACTTCACAGGTACACCTTTTAGACCCCCCAGACACAAAATCACACAAAAAAGTTCTTAAAAATTGTCATTTTTGATAGAGAGCCAATTATTGAAAAAATTAAAGAAAAAAAAAATTCTTTGGATTTAGTATCTGGGGGGGGGGGGGGTCTAAAAAGTGTACCTGTGAAGTTTCAGCTCTGTAGCATGTCCAGAACCATAAAAAAAAAAAGATTGTTTGTATTTTGTCACTTATAGAACAGGTTAGTGGCTTCTCGCTTTTCACACATTGCCGGTTTAGTAGCAAGCGTTTTTTTGGGCATTTTTTGGGGTTCTTTGGAGGCAGGCAAAACATCTGAACTTGTGTATAGTGGTATATATACTATAAAACATTCCCAATAAAAAAACATTAAAAATCCAATTTTTTTTATCAGTTTAGACCAATTTGTATTCTGCTACATATTTTTGGTAAAAAAAATCCCAAAAAGCATATTTTAATTGCTTTTCGCAAATATTATGGTGTTTTATTTTTTTTATTAGTAATGGCGGCGATCAGCCATTCTTAGCGGGACTGCGACATTGCGGCGAACAGATCAGACCTCTAACCGACATTTTTGACACTTTTTGGGGACCAGTGACATTAATACAGTAATCAGTGCTAAATAATATACATTGTTGCTGTATGAATGACACTGGCAGGGAAGGGGTTAATACTGGGGGTGATCAAGGGGTTAAATGTAAGCCTAAATGTGCTTGCAGTGTGGGGGGGGGGGGGAGGGCTCTGTGACAGGCACACAGAGATCAGTGTTTCAGCTAAAACACACGATCTCTGTGTGCCTGTCTGACAGAAGAGTTGCCTGTTTTGTTTACATAGGCAGGCGGCTCTCTTGTCAGTTTCTCTGAAGATCGCGGAGGCTGGCGGCGATCGAGCCCACTCCTCCCGCGGTCTGGCTCATGCTGTGTCTGATCACGAGACCGCGTGCACATAATCATGTACATGTACGTCTTGCCGCAGTAAATCTGTGTGGGGCAGTCCGCAAATGGTTAAAGAGTCATTACAATCATTTGATGAAGATTTTTCTTTTGTTTATTCACTTTGCCACATTCAAATAGAAAAAAATCTAAAGTTTTTGATTTGACTGATTCTCAAAATTTATTGTTTCAATTGTTTAGAATAGAAAAAATCTGTAAACTCGAAGAAAATTCAAAAAAGACATAAAACGAATTTCGAATACAAATTCCAACTATGAATCCCGTATACGAATTGAATGAATCAACCGAATTTAACGAAACTCCATAACAAGATTAACGAATTGAATCGAAACGAAACGAAACAAAAATTTTTCGGTATGCACGTGTCTACTCATTATCTTATGTTGTCTCTATGTATTCAGAAGACCGGAACAAGGCCTGGATAAGAATAGCCAAAAGTTCCTTCAACACGTCTATCATGTAGACCACCTACATATGTTTTCATATGATATTGTGTTCCTGCCCACATCACCCATACTAATCCTTATTATAGTGATAGGTGCTTCATAGGTTGTAGTCAACATGGGGACATGGTTCAAATCTGATGTTTCTGCCACGAGTTTACCCTTATTCCAATCCCTATTCCACCTGGTGATTCCTAGAGATGTCCATACAGCTCTCCTCAATCAGCAGATACCATTTTTTTGCAAATACCAGCAGATACTGGCCACATATCTCCTCTTGACAGCTAAACAATTGATTGCCAGAGCCTGGAAGAAACCCTCAGTTCCCATTCAGGCAGTAGGGACATGAATGTGATTCTGACATATAGAAAAGTGGTCAGTCTCCTCAATGAAGCCCAATCCAAGTTTGTAAAACTTGGGACCCTGAAATAAACTATGCATTGCCAATTTTCCAATCCTCTAGTTTGGGAGTGTTGCGACTCTTCTTTTTTGGCTGTCTTATGATCCAAGTCAGGAAATACCCACAGTCCCTCCCTACCTTCCCTCTCTCTTTCCCTCCCCCTCTTTCCCTCCCCATTTACTCTTTTTTCCCTCAATGATTGATTTAGTTGTCCAGTTCCTTCAGCACATGCACCCAGGGCAACTCATCTCGAAATGGTTGACTGTGTAGTCAAGTCTTTATTTACTAAAGTAATCCATGACATAAGGGAGGTGAACAAGAGCATGTCTTCTTTGTTCAATGATGTACAAATCTGTCCTACCTCATATATATTGTGAATTGTGTATATTCATGTTATGGACCATGCATTGGTGTTTTATGTGTTTTTTTTTCTTCTTACTTAAACAGAAAAAGACATTATCTAGAGTGCCCTGACGTAACAGTTGGGCCCCAATTAGCTGGCCAGCAGAAGTGAGTAAATTACAGATTCCCTGACTGTTAGCGTGGTGTGTAGGCAGGTTGAAATACATTGATTTTAGCAAGTTAGCAGCTGGTGCAGGCTGGTGAAAGGGTTACCTGTTGCAAGCTCATTTCCCGGGCTTTTTTGCCTTAGCCAGCCCACTTGTGCTAGAAAAAGAGGGAAGGCTGAGGTCCAGTGACGGTTTTTGTTGGTTCTGTTCCTGCTCATGGCTAAAGGTACTGGGGCTGCTGTATCTTTCAGGCCTTTGAAGACGCTTGGGATTTTGTTAGACATCCAAGCCATGGAGAATGCAAGATGAACTCTCACCTCATGAAGTTATGCCAAGGAAGCCACAATAAAGTAGTTTGTTTAGGGAGAAGGGCGTTGTTCATATTGAACTTTTATGCTCAACTTGTTCAGTAAAGATATATTAACCATTTTGAGCCTTATTTGAAGGTATTCAAAGGGGTGTATGTTAGTTCTGGTGTATCTAAAGAGCCAGGGTCTGTAAAGCACTATGGTGTATGAAGTAACACCACTACAAAGGGTTAACTCAGCAAGACACCCCAGGAAGGGGGCGTGGCAGGAAGATGGTGCAGTGAGGAGGCTCGCTGAGGAGTTCCGTGCTCTCTGCAACGGCGTCCGCCCGTAATTAGCGGTTGTCCGGCATATCCCTCCCCGGAAACCTCGTGAGACCAGCGGCTCACCTCGGAGCTCACACACCGCCTCTTAGCGCGGGGACATCCGAAGCCGGACGGCGTGCAGCTCCGTAAGCGGGGGTACGAGTGGCGGCGGAGATACACCATTAAAGCCACGTGGGTACCCCCGCGCTAGATCGGATCTTGGCTCCGTGACTAGAGCGGCGAGCGGAGGAGGAGGGAGCCTCACAGAGGATCGAGAGCCTCCTAGCCTCCAGCATGCCGAAGGAGCCCCCAGCTGCAGAGGAATGAATGGTGGTGGATTTCCCTCAGAGGTGTAACTAGAGGAGGACACCTGGACAGTTCTCGCGACCAGCTCATGCAACCTGGAGAAGTGCCCGGTGCGAGGAGCCAAGGCCTGTCGGTCCGGAGCGTGGATATCTCCACATATTTCCTCCGGGGGTCTCGGAGTGGAAGGGTGGAAGAACGCGCTAGTATGGCGCCAAAGCGACCGGTTGCAAACACCGAGGTGGCGGCAAAAAAGGACGCTAAATGCACAGGTAACAGCAAGGAAATCCAAGAGCAACCTATAGGCGGAAAAAGGGATGAGATATCCACAGTATGTGATGAGTGGCCGACAGCACAGTCTCCATCACCTCAAGCCCTGCAAACGCAACCAGAGAGCTGGAAGGAGATCCTAGCCATGATGCCTACTAAGAAGGACTTGACGGAAATAGCTGCAAATATAGTAAGTTCTTTAACTACTGAAATAAACTCTTTAAAGGGACAGATTAATAAATTGGATGGCAGGATTGTGGTGGTGGAGAATGGACAAAGTCAGCTAGAGAAGAGAGTGGAACATATTGAGGCTGTTCAGAAATCAATGGCTAATAAATTTATCATGCTACAATTACAACAGGATGACGGGGAGAACAGACAACGGCGGAACAATATACGTCTCAGGGGTCTCTCTGAAGACATCCCAAGTACGGAATTAAGGGGCAAGCTCGGTGAAATATTCAACGGCCTACTGGAACGACCCCTCACAGAGGCCATTGAAATAGACAGAGTCCATAGAGTGAGAGCTCCCCGTAGTGTGGGGGCGGATTTCCCCCGGGACGTATTAGCAAGGATCCATTTTTTTGCTCAAAAAGAACAAATTATGTTGGAAGCGTGGGATAGGGGCCCCTTTGATTACGAAGGGTCAAAGATCAGGATCCTGCCAGACCTTTCTAAGAAGACTCTAAGAATGCGTTCAGTGGTCAAGCCTTTGCTTGAAGAAATTCGGAAAGCAGGGGCAATTTACCATTGGGGACACCCATTCCACATAAGGGTAAAGAAGGGGGACTCCATGTTTATTTTGAGATGGCCTGATCAGTTGCAAGGACTTTTTTCTTTCTTAAAAATACAGCCAATTGAGGTAGCAGATTGGCTAGATGTACTAACAGCGTAGGGTGGCTCTCGAGGAAATAAGCAGCATGAGGGAGAGGGCGGAGAGTTAGATGGGCCGAAGCTGGGATGTGTTGAATAATAGTGGGTCATGTCAATTCAAGTTGATGGGTAGACAGGAGTCAGCTATCTGTTTATTGTAATGGCCGTAATTACGGGGAGGGGGTTTTGCTGGGTTATACATACAAGGGGTTGGGGATAAGGGATGGAGGGGGGGTGTCATAAGACGGGTTTGGAATTCATAAATTAATGGGTGTTGTGATATATGACAATGTGGTGAGTTAAGATATAATTTATTATTAAGCGCAGCATGATACCCATCCAGAACCCCCCAAATCCAAACCCACCCGATACAGTTGTGCGAGAAGGGCGGACGCCCGGGGATGCACGGACCCTCGGGGGTCCGTTGTTATGATTTTTGTCCCTTGTTTTTTTTTTTTTTTTTTTTTTTTTGTGTATTCTGTGTTTTTTTTTTTTCCTTTTTTTTTTTTTTTGTGTGGGTGTTGTGTTGTTTGTAAAGGTAGAAAGAAGTCCTCCTCACGGCACGCATCTTGATTGCCCGCCCAAATAGGACGCGTCTTGGTACGCAAGGTCAAGAGTAGACCAAAGATAGTCAAACACACTGACACACCGGTAGTGGGGGGAGCGGAAGGCGGAGGGGAGCGGTCCTTCGCTTTCTCCCGGTTTTTTCTTCTCTTGTCCCTTCCCTCTCTCTCTCCTTCTCCCCTCTCCCGCCCTAGTCCCCTCTG
Organism: Pelophylax lessonae; assembly: GCF_965119305.1. NCBI lineage: Eukaryota > Metazoa > Chordata > Amphibia > Anura > Ranidae > Pelophylax > Pelophylax lessonae. Next base: position 108,367,947 of record NC_138774.1, on the reverse strand, counting down.
CACTATATGGTGGAGTATTAGTGGGAGGGGAGTCGTGGGATTCTTGCCGGTTTAGTAAGACAGGAACATAAATAAGACAGGAAAGGACCAGACAAGCAGGTGGAGGAATGCAAGGTACTAAAATTACGTCCCTAAATGTCAGGGGGCTTTCGACCCCCGAAACAAGATCACGATTGCTGCTGGATATGAGACGCAGTCGAACGCAGATCGCATTTATTCAAGAAACATACTTTAAATATGAAAAAATTCCGAGGCTACACAATAAGAACTTCCCGTGGGCATACCATGCCCCATCCCCAATAGCAAAGTCAAAGGGAGTTAGCATTATTATAGCAAAAGAGGTTGCTTGGACCCATATCAACACGCGCTCAGATCCACAGGGAAGATATTTAATGTTAAAAGGCAAGATTGGGAATAAAATGATCACTTTGGTAAATACATATTTCCCTAACAGTAGCCAGCTGGCATTTTTACTACTTCTGACACCAATAATCCTTGAATTCCAAGAGGGTTCACTAATTATGGGTGGGGATTTCAATTACGCGGCCGAGCCTATGTTGGATACGTCAATGGGAACGTCACATTTACCATATGCTCGGTTGAAAAAACTCAGCAGGGAGTTGTCCCTGCTCAATTTAATTGATCCCTGGAGAATCATGCATCCAGAGGAGAAAGACTATACTTATTTCTCCCCAATACATAATAGATATTCTAGGATTGATCGGATTCTGATTTCACAGACAGAGCTTTCCAGAGTAGTGTCGTCTCAGATTGGATCTTTCTCCATGTCCGATCACTCGCCTATCCATATCACAATAAATTTTGAAGCAGGCCCAAAAAGGCCACCGACATGGAGATTGAATGAACTCTTAGTACAATCAGTGGACACAAAAGCGGAGATTCAGACTGAATTAGAAAGGTATTTCCAGGAAAACACGAGTGAGCAAGCGACGCCATCGAGCATTTGGGAGGCACACAAGTGTGTCATCAGAGGAGTGATGATACGGCTGGGTGCCAAACGTAAACGTGAAAAAGAGAGAGAGATTGCTGAGTTGTTGGCTCAGATAGAGATCTTGAGTTTAGTGCATAAAAAAACAGTAGCGAAGATACAACTGTCGCCCCTAACGAAGGCCAGGGAAAAACTCAATGAATTGCTATATGAGAAAGTTATGAGATCTTTAGTGGCACAAAAAAGACATTTCTATGAATACTCAGACAAACCGGGGGCGATGTTGGCCCGAGCCTTAAGGGGACCGCAGAAACGAACGGTAATCAACCATATACGTGTAAAGGGGGGACAAAAAATATCTGGAATAGCAGAAATTGCAGAGGAATTCAGTAGATTTTATCAAGGACTATATGACATCGCCTCCTCGGAGCCAGCCAGAGGGGGAGAGGCTGGCTTCGATGAGGCGATCAAATATATCAAAAATTCGGACATGCGGGCATTGGACCCGGACCAGGCGAGCGTGATGGAGGAGAGGATCTCAGAGGAAGAGCTTAAGTTGGCCTTCTCGCAAACAAAGCCACACAAAGCCCCCGGCCCAGATGGTTTTTCTTTTCTATATTATAAGCAATTTTTTGAGATCCTAAAAGCTCCTCTATTAGCGCATTTGAATTATATTGGGGAGGGAGGAAGCATGCCAATAGACTCACTACGGGCGTACATCACCCTTATCCACAAAGAAGGGAAGGATGCAACGATATGTGGAAGCTACCGTCCAATTTCCTTGTTGAATTTGGATACCAAGTTATTCGCAAGGATGATTGCGAAACGGCTTCTTCCATACATACCGAGCCTAATCCATTATGATCAGGTGGGGTTTGTCCCTACAAGAGAGGCGAGGGACAATACCACCCGAGCAGTGGACCTAATATACAATGCGCAACGACAGAAAGTGCCAATGATGCTGTTGGCCGTAGACGCCGAGAAGGCTTTTGACAGGGTGGCCTGGAATTTCATCAGGGCCACCCTGACTCATATTGGCCTAGGAGAAAGAATGTTGACTTACATCATGGCATTATATTCTAGGCCCTCGGCGGCGGTTAGGGTAAATGGGTGGAATTCTGACTTCTTTCAGATTAAAAACGGCACTCGCCAGGGATGCCCTCTGTCCCCATTGATCTTTATTCTTGCGCTAGAGCCCCTTTTATGGAATATACGTCAAAATTCGGAAATAGCGGGACCTAATGTGGCAAAGGGGCAACACAAGGTGGCAGCGTATGCAGACGATCTGCTATTTTTTGTGACAGAGCCCGAAAAAACACTCCCACAAATACTAGACGTTATCAGTAAATATGGAGAGGTATCATTTTTTGAAATAAACATATCTAAATCATCGGCATTAAACGTCTCCATACCTGCAGGAAAATATAAGAATTTGCGGCAATGTTTCCCTTTCCAGTGGAATAATCAATCAATAGAATACTTAGGAATACATATTACTTCAAATCCTTCGGATTTGTTTGAGGTAAATTTCTCTCCACTTCTGAAGACACTGAGGACTGATGTACAGAAATGGCAGACATTGGTGTTGTCATGGTTCGGCCGTTGTAGTGCTTTAAAAATGAATGTGTTGCCCCGACATTTGTACGTTATACAAGCTGTACCAATTACAATACCAATGGCTTTCTTTGTTCAGGCTAAAAGATTATTTCAAAATTTTATCTGGGCTAAAAAATCTCCCCGTATAGGGATGCAGATCTTAACCCTCCCGAAGGCAAAGGGAGGGGTAGGATTGCCTGACTTGTTACGGTACTATAGGGCAGCCCATCTTATGAGGGTGTATGATTGGCACTGCAACCAATCACACAAACAGTGGGCACACATGGAAAGAGAGATTATGAATTCTCCTACACCATTGGCCCCATGGACTCCTATTCTGAAAACAGATAAAATACTTTCCCACCCGACAATAGGGGCAACGCTACATATAGCAACAAAACTACAAAACCATCAAGCAGTAGCACCTCCGATCTCACCCTTGACGCCTTTGGTAGGAAATTCCTCTTTTATCCCTGGGAATACCAATGGGAAAATCATAGAGCTAGCCATGGCAGGCAGAGTACGTCTGAGGGACGTATGGACTCAAAATGATCCACCAACTACTGAAGAGATAATGACATGGCCCGAAGGGAAGTTGGACATTTTTAGTGCATTCCAAATCAGACACTATTGTAAACAGTTACAAAATAGGGGGTACATCCCAAGGTCATTAACACCATTTGAGTCTTTATGTGAGGGTGGGGAGCGAATTTCGCATGTACTATCTTACATGTACTCGCTTTTAGGGGGTACACAGGACTTACACCGCCCGAGTTTTGTTCAGAAATGGGAGAAAGATCTTGCTGTCTCTCTTAATCAACAACAAGTAAACAAAATCCTGAGACTCGCTCATAAAGCATCAATTGCCAGCAGATATCAGGAGATTAGCTATAAAGTACTAACCAGATGGTATAGGGTGCCGAGGATTCTTCACAAAATGGATCGAAAACACTCGGACAAATGCTGGCATTGCGGAGAAGTGGGGGGGACTTTGATACACATATTCTGGTCATGCTCAGCAATTGGGGAATTCTGGAACGAGGTGGCTCGAATAATTGAGAAATTAACAATAATTAAGGTAAGAGAAGATCCGGCATTGTGCCTACTACATTGTACGAGTAACTCTATTAAAAGATATAGAAATTCTATTTTGATACATTTACTGAACGCAGCGAAGGCTTGTATACCAGCTATGTGGGGACAGACACAGAGCCCAACAGTACGCTTGTAGCTCTCCAAAATAAGGGAGATTCAGAGGATGGAATCATTAACTGCAGCACGGTTAAGTATGGAAGAGCGACATAGGGTACGATGGCAACCTTGGACGCTGTTCACATGCTCAGAGGAATACTTACAGGCAGTAGGTTAGGGGGGCGGGCGCGGGGGGGGAGGGGGAGGTGGGCTGGAGAGGGCGGGTGAGAGGTCATTTTTATTTTAATTTTAACTTTCTTAATTTTTTTTTTTTTTCTTTTTTTTTTTTTTTTTTCTCTTTCCTCCTTTCTTCCGCGATCCTCTGTCTTGCTCTCTCTATACCTGGTGTGACAGTGGAGGAGGTAGCTCTGGGAGGTTTGACAATTAGGCGGGTTATCTGGAATATATGTTGTGTATGTCTTGTCTGGGATGGGGATTCTCCTCCCCCCATCCCTTTTTTTTTTTATTTATTTATTTTTTTTTTTTCTCTCTTCTCTTTTTTCCTCCTCCTCCCTTCCTCTCTCCCTCCGTCAAGGACGGGGGGAGAGGAGGGGGGAGGAATGTTTTCCTTGTGCCGAGGAGGAACGATTTCTTTGTCGGCGCTTGTGTTTTTTTTTTTCTCTCTCTTTGTAGCAGTTCACGGATGTGTTTGGATTTGTGCGGTCTGGTGACACGGGGGGTCAATTAATGTGTTTTTGGTGTGGGGTCCCACTAACTGAGTGAAATGTTCACGGTATATGACATGGGGGGGAGAAGGGAAGGGTTCCACCTCCCCTCCTCATATGTTTTTGTTGTTTTTGTCTTTGTTTTACATTATGTTCTTATTCACTGCTGGGAGAGTACAAACCTCCTTCCGCCTGTCGGGCCGAAGGTCAAAGTGCACTAATGGAAATTGAAGAAGGTATTTTGATCCTTTTCTGTTTTTTTTTTCTCACAGGTTGCCATCTGTCCGTTGGACAGAAGGCCGGAGTGTACTAAAGGAATTAGATGGCGTGCATCCTCCTAAGGAGGGGAATTTTTTTTTTTTTTTCTTCCCTTTTTCTGTGTTTTGCTTATTTCTTGTTGGGATGGGGGGAGGCTGGGTGAAGTGGCGATGTAAATGTTGTCGATGTATTGTAGATATGTATATAATATGTAATGTATTTGAAAAAATAATAAAATGTTGAGTTAAAAAAAAAAAAAAAAAAACTCAGCAAGACAAGAAGAGGAGTTTAGTTGCTAAAAGTAACCAAGTACAAGTTCGAGACACCAAGCAACCAGTCATTAGGCATGGTACCTGGTAAGGTGACATATCCTTGGGTAGAGAGGGGGGTCAATACTCTGGCTCCCTCCCTAGCAATCAGCATCAAATTGCAACCGGATCCATACCCACATTACAGAGATCTATGGCCTGATCATGAGGTATGGGAAAGGAATTAATAAATGCACGCATGAAGTATGCGCTATGTGTATGGCAGGACCCCATTCTGTTACTGGGAGTGAGGTAACAGAAGTATGCGGGACTGGTGGAGTGGGCACAGGCTAAGCATCACCAGTTTTTGATTTTCCCTGGGTTTTGTAATTCTCAGATCAGGGTCTGGAGACCAAAGGCTTTGAAGAGATTTGGGTGGGAAGAATCCTGTACCCCTGTACCCATACTTTCCTGACTGAGGCCTTAAGCCTGATGTTCCTGCCTGGTGCCTGGACCAATATTTTGGGTACAAATAATGTTCAGACATTAAAAAGGTCTTACATATAAGGTATCCCCATATAAGGAGTATCAGAATGTATTTTGAGGTGTAATTCTAAGTATGTAATGCTGTTTGTTAGAAATATCTTATAGATTGACAACTTTGTCAACACATAGGCCATATAGGATAAGGAAAAGGCACATAGTGTAATACTGTATGGTGTACAGCGCCGTCGCATCACTTCCGGTTCCGGCATTGGCGTGGAAAGCACTGCGTTGCAGACCTATTGTACCCCACTTGTTTGTATCGTTACAAATGTGAGTACCCTTTACCTGTGATTTTCAATAAAGCACTTGCCATACAGTATTACACTATGTGCCTTTTCCTTATCCTATATGGCCTATGTGTACATGATCTCTCCCGCTGAGACCGGTTGACCTTATTCTGGAGCATTGGAGTCATTACCCCATACAGATAAGACCCCACCAGACCCCGGCCATCCTCTTTTAGGAATCCCGATATACCCTGGTACCCTGCAGGGACCCTCCAGCATGTCTATTCTAGGACCTACAGAGAGAACAAGGATCCATCTGAGGGACCAACATCCTATTTACATACCCGCTTTATACCCCTGTGTGGGGTGGGTATTTCTGGTGAGTGGGCTACCTATTATAGGGGTCACGGAGTACCTCACCTCACCACCCACCACAGGGTCACCGGCATTGTGTATTATTTACACAAAGAATTTTGTCACTTTATTTAATATATTATTTGGACATTTATAGCCACTAAGTCAATTTATTCATCATTTAGTCACCAAGTCACCTTTACATTATCATCCTGTCACTTTATTCACCATTGATATTTTATATTTACTGAAGTCACTACTATTGTTTATTACATCATCACTTATTCATATCACTTTATCCTTATTTACAGTATTAAGAGTTATTTATATATATATATATTTATTAGCACTTGGTCACTTTCATATATTTATCATTTATGTGCACATGTCACTTATAGGCACTTATGCACGTGCTACTATATTGATCATTTGATACAATATTTATTAATTTTTATATATTCTGTATACTGTACATTAGTTTTGCTTCATATTTATCTTCATCCTTGTTTACAGTATTTATATATTTATCAGCACTTTGTCATTTTTATATATTTAACTTTATGTGCACATGTCACCTACAGACACTCATGCACATGCCATTATATTGACCATTTGACACAATATTTATTTATTAATCTTTTATATATTTTGTATACTGTACATTAGCTTTGCTTCATATTTTATTCCTCATTTCTTTATCATTATACATATTATATACATTTTTACCCTTATTTATATCACCGCCAGAAGGAAGCGCCATTTCCCCCATTTTTCTTCTATTTCTTGGGCATCTGCCCAATGGTCGAATATAGCCTTGGCATCTTTCCAGGCTTTCCTGTTTTCTGGGGAGTTTGCTTGTGCTAATTTATTGTGCGCTGCTGGTAATGCAGCACTAGCTTTGCTATAGTGTCTCATAAAAACATTTTTTGAAACTCACTGAGAAGGCGATAATTCTTGTACGAAGGACTGCTTTTACCAACTTCCCAGAAGAGGTTGGGGATGTCCCTATGGGCTGAGTTGTTGTCCGTATATTCTTCCCATGTTTTGTGTATGATTTCTTGGAGTTGTCTATTGTTAGCAAGATATGATTGGAATCGGCAGGTGTTGGGTGTGTTTTGTGGTATGAAGTTGGATAATTCCACAGAAATTAGAGCGTGATCAGATATTACTATGTTATCAATGAGTGGGTTAGAAGTATGTCTCAGCAGTAAATGATTACTGAAAAGATAGTCTATTCTAGATAAGGTGTGATGGGGATGTGAATAAAATGTGAAGTCCTTGCCATATGGAAGAGCCCGTCACCAAATATCAGTGAGGTGCAGGCTGCCAGTGAAGTGTGCTAGTGCTGTATCGGTTTTGGGGGTAGGTATAATACCCAGGTGTCCGCTTTGGGATTTGTCTTCCAGTAAGTGCATCACTGAATTTAAATCGCCCCCTAGCAGGAGAGGGAGATGTAAGAATGGGGCTAAGTATGATGTCATTGTGAGTTTGGGGCATAGACATTTGTGAGGGCCCATTCTCGAGAGAGGGTTCTGAGTGTTAGTGTGAGTATGCGTCCCTCATCGTCGTGGACGGATGACAGGACCTCACATGGTAAGTTTTTATGGATGAGAGTTACTACTCCTGCCTTCCCCTTCGCTGCAACCGACCCATGAACATACCCTACCCATAGTTTTCGCATAAGTGGGAAGTCTGCCTTTGTTAGGTGGGACTCTTGTAGTATGGCTATGTCTGCTTTATGGCATTTAAATGTCACAATGTGGCCATTCGTTTGTGTGGGGAGCGAAGGCTGTTAACATTCCAGGAGATGATTTTCATGTTGGGTCGGAATCAACTGGGGGTTTTGAATGCTGGGTGTATACCATGTAACGGGGTTTTGAGGGCGCCCCCTAGTGTCTTTGGGGTCCCTAACCCTAGTTAACTCACTATGCCTGACAGGCGGATCCTGAGCCTCCGCTATCTGGGAGCTGGGGTACATGTCTGCGGCAGTGCCTCCACCCAGTGGGGCATCCGGGGTAGGGATGTGGGGTCCCACTGGGAACATACTTGGTGCAATGAGACTGACACAGCCTAACTGGAACTAACTTTATATAGTAAGTAGCAAATGAACCAACATACATAGGAAAATACAATAGTGTAACACAGATAACAATGCAATGTGGATTTCCCTCACCCATCCACTAGCACACCTGCGTCCCACCCCCTTATCTTCACCCTAATGGCCGTTGGTGCACATAGGAGAGTTGGGGCCCTTATAAGTCCTGCTCCGCAGGGTCACTGAAGCAGCCTGAGCTGTGCAATGTCCACTCTGGACCTCAGAGTCTTTACTGTGAGTGAGGAGACAGGTGCCCTGGGGTGATACAGGGAGAGGCTTGGCTTACCCTCACCATGCAATTTACCAGATCAGTCCGCTGCAGTCTCCTCTCACTGGATTCACCAGACGTCTGGACTCAGTGCTTATCTTTGCCAGGGGTCCCTCTCTCAGCTGGTGTGGTCTTGGGTGAAGTAAGTTTTCTCAGCAGGGTTCTATCTCTGTGCTGCAGTCTTTCCCAGCTAGTCACATGTCCTTTCTCTGGCTGAGCATGTGGTAACTTCTAGAAGTCTTCCATGACCTCCTTCCTCAGAGCTGTGCAGGAAGTCCTCCCAGGACATTAATAGGTGATAAAACCTCAGCAGAAGGATAAGAAGTCATCCAGAGCTGGTGTCTATCTCCCTCAGTCTTTCCTCACACACCACTTCCTGGTCACACTGTGATGATGCCACAATCATGTGACTGAAAAGGCCAAGTCCTGTGTTCAATGCTCAATGTTTTATTAACTGCATACTGAGTCCATGTGCCATCTACTGGGCATTTCAGATAATACAGCCTGTGTAACTCTATTAGGGTTACAACCATATAGTGAGGGGTGATATAGGTATGTCCTAAGAGTTCCCAAGTGTCGCTTGGTAAGTGGGATTGGGAGTGGAAGCGCTTGCCGGAGAAAGAGAACAATATTAAACAAAGAACATATGAGAACACAAAGAAATAGGCAGGCACATTGCTGTGAAACTGTGTAGAAAAGAAATCAGGTGCGCTAAAATTCACTAGTGTCACAAATCAGGAAAAGGTGTGACACTATAATGAGTGTCCCCCATATACCTGTGATGTGTTTCCAAAATTGATGTGCACTTGAACGGGTGTACAGTAAATACTATGCACCCTGGTGCATATACTTGGGTGTGTTATGGTGAATAGGTGATGATAAATGGATAATGTGATACCAACATAAACCAACAAAGTGCACAAGTAATTCAAAGAAAAAGTGTCCAATATTTCAATGGTTGCCACCTCAGTGTATAGTCCATATACATATAAAAGTGCATAAAGTCCCAATTGTCCCCTCACAGGCTAAAGTAAAATCCACTCTGTGGGTTCCTCTAGATCCGTGGGGTGCAGATGGGTTCCACCACCTTTGTGGGGATTAGCCCCTTACCATAGAGAAAAGAGGTTAAGGACGGATAATCAGCCCAGTAGTGTCTTGGGAATTCAGGGAGGTCACCGTGAAATAATCAGATAGTAAGTGTGGCCTCTTACCGGATCGCTCAAACCAAAAGGCGACTGTCTCACTGATCTTTCTGTGTCTCAACCCAATCCCGGTCCACTCTTGTTCTGGGTGTTACTCTCCGCACAGGTGAGGGAGTTAGATGTTAACTAATGGACACAGGAAACCGATACCAATATTGGAGAGGCCGTGGCCACCTGCAGTGCGGTCCTCGGTAACTTGCAATGACGATGCGGCGCTCCTCTGTGACGCGTTTCCACTAAACAGTCGTCTACGGAAATAGGAGTAAGCCAGCACCGCCATCATCCGCCCTTAAATATCCTGATGTACGCCGAACTTCCGGTGTCTGCAATGTATGTCTTTCCCAGTGCACACAGGAAGTGACCTCACATCCGGGTCTGCCTAGGAGACTTCCTGTCTCTGAAGGGGATAAACATCCGGGTCAAAGGCCGGGGATGTCAGTCTTCCCCAGTGCACACAGGAAGTGACTTCACACTCGGGTCTGCCTAGGAGACTTCCTGTCTTTGAAGAAGGTAAACATCCGGGTTAAAGGCCGGGGATGTCACCGTTCTCCTGAGCCTATCAACAGCTGAATTGTAGGCTGAATAGGACTTGCAGTGACCGGAAGCTGGGTCTTAAGGAACTGAATGTATACATAAAAAAGGTAATCTAAAGCACGATATTCCATTCCGCTGTTTTGCAATACAGCGGTGGAACATACTCTGCTAATTAAGTAACATACACCAATTAAAATCATAAAACAATAAAACAATATACCAATATAAAAATTGCCTTGTATTATATCTTAAGCTTAATAGGCAATGGATAAAAGCTCTAAGAAAATATGAAAGCCAATTGGGACCAATTCATCCGATTAATCGAATGGAATGTCCCAATGTAAGGTGGGGAAGATGTTATGAGCGACTATTCTAATCGATCTGGTACGTGTTCAGCTATTGTTGATAAATGCATTAATATCCAGATCTACATTATGTCCTAAGGGGCGGGAGCTCTTTAGCTGATATATCCAGAAGGTTTCCCTTCTGGATATGGTCCTCTTCAAATTGCTTCCTCGCCAGTGGGGGGTGTATTTTTCTATTACTATCACCTCCAAATATTGATGGTTTTTGTGGTGATGTGTGGCACAATGCTTAGATAAGCTATGACCTGGGAAGCCTTTCCGGATGTTTGCCAGATGTTCACAGACACGGATATTGGCTGTTCTAATGGTCCTGCCTACATACTGTTTCTTACAACTGCATGTCACGAGGTATATGACCCCTTTGGTGTGGCAGGTGATAAAGTCTTTTATGGGGAAACTTTCTCCAGTGACGGTTGACACGAAGGAATTGGTTCTCTTGGTTTTGGCACTTCTACATAGATTGCAGCTCCTGCAGGGAAAATATCCCTTCAGGTTGGGGAAAAACTTAGGAATCGGAGGTGGTTCTACAGGTGTCCGGGCTATTGTTTCTTTCAGGTTTTTAGCTCTTCTGAAGATCATCTGTGGTCCTGTCGGAAGGACTGGGCCCAGGATCTTGTCCTGCCTTAGTATGTTCCAATGTTTACGAAAAACATGGTTCATCCACCTATAGTTGCTGGAGAACTGTGTAACGAAGGCGAAGTCGAAACTTTTCTTGACTACTTCTTCGCTACGTTGAATAACCAGTTCTTCTTGTTTGCAATCTTCCAAATCCTTCATCTCACTCTCTAGGGTTTTCCGATCGTATCCCTTCTCTATAAAGCGCTGTTTCAAGATCCCCGCTTGTGTACAGTAGTCGGAGCGTTCCGTGCAATTCCTTCGTATCCGCCTCCTGAATTGCCCTCTGGGGATGGACTTTAGCCATGCTGGATGATGGCAGCTATCAAGGGAGATAAACCCGTTTTTATCAGTGGGCTTATGGTAAGCACTTGTTACAAATCTATTCCCTCTTCTTAAGATGACCAGATCAAGATAGTGTACTGCCTCCGTACTCCAGGAATAGGTGAACCTAATACCCCAACTGTTACGGTTAAGGTTTACCATAAATTGATGTAAACTCTCCTCATTTCCTCTCCAGATGAAGATGGCATCATCTATGTAACGCCGCCAGAATAGCAATTCCTGTATCCTGTCAGAGAAGATGTTCCTATCCTCCCAAAGTGCCATAAACAGATTGGCGAGGCTGGGGGCAAATTTAGCCCCCATCGCCACGCCTTTCTTTTGAAGGAAGAACTTGTTCCCAAAATAGAAGTAGTTGTGTTCCATGCCGAATGTTAATAATTCAAGAATGAATTGCCTCTGCTGGAGTGAAATCTCATGGGCCTGGTCTAGGAACACACTGACCGCCTCATACCCCAGGTCATGAGGAATGACCGTGTATAAGGACGTGACGTCCGCGGTGACTAATAGAACATCACCATCCACTTCTAAGTTGGTTATCTCCTGTATACACTGGGAGGTGTCCTTCAAGTAGGCCGGGGTATCTCTGACCAAAGGTTGCAGGAAGAAGTCCACATATTTGCCTATTCTGGATGTTACGGAGTCTATTCCGCTCACTATAGGCCTCCCTGGCGGTTTAATCGAATTCTTGTGGACTTTCGGGAGGTAATAAATGATTGGTATGCGTGGAGCCAGTGGAACCAGAAATTGTTTCTCTTTCTCACTGATGATGCCATCTTCAAAACCTCTTCTCACAATCTTATCAATCTTATCAAGTATCTTATCAAGTTTCCTCTTGTATGTTCCAGTGGGATCGTTATGGAGGATTTGATATGTGTCCCGGACCCTCTTGAGGAGTACCGTCCCCCCCCCTTGTCGGCCGGACAAACAATCAGATCTTTGTTGTCGCATATAGATTTAATCCCTGTAGATAAATCTCTTTGGGATTTTAATTTTGTATTTTTCTCCTCTAGTTCTCCCAGGATGACTTCCTTGAAAATTTTGACATGATCACTGGATTTTCCTCCCGGGTTGAACAGGGAGGCATTCCTGAGATTGGTAGGTATATATGCGGTCTGATTGTATGACACGTAATTCCTCTCCTTGGCGTTGCATAAAAAGTGTCGCTTGACGTTAAGTTTGCGTATAAATTTATGCACGTCCACAAAAGTCTGGAACTTATTGAGTGGCTTCTTTGGGGCATACTTCAGCCCTTTATTAAGGGTTCGTTTTTCTGTTTCTGTCAGAACCACTCCACTCAAATTGAAAATTCCAGGGGTATCTACTTTTTCTTTTTTCCGTGCGCTGCCCCCCCTGCAGCCTCTACTGTTTTTTTTCTTTTGGCTTTCCCTGGTCCCTGGCCTAAAAAACCCCGTGGTTTGGAGCTGATAGGGGTTTGCGGCGGGCCTCTTGTTTGTGGATATCTTTCATCTTCATCCGAGTCCTCGTAGTCTAATGACTCATATCTATTTGGCATAGAATACCCGGGTCCTTGCGGTGTATAGGGTGATTCGGAATAATATCCTGTGTAGTCCACCTGTCCTTTAAGCGGAGATCTGGACCTTGACCTTCTCTGGTTCCTCTCATACGATCGATCCCTTCTATTCTGCCCTGTTTTTACATGCTCTTTTTTCTTCTTTTCTTCCCATCTATTCCTTCCCTTTCCCTTTTGGGGGGGAGGTGGCTGCGTCTCTCTAAGTGGTCTGTAACTCCTGTTATAGGATGAGCCACTGGTGGGAGCATTATTCTGGGGCTGTGTTTTACCGAGGTTTTCCCCAGGAAGACTTCTGATGGGAGCATCTTTGGGTTCCACAAAGCCCACTTTTTTGGTTGTCTCCCCTGATGTCCCTTCGCCTGGATCCGACGGGGTCACAATCATAGTCTCCTCTCCTCCCTGATTTAGCTGCCACTTGAAGACTCTACCTGAAGTGTAGTCGTCCAAGTCGCGGAAATATTTTTTCCTCTTTTTGGCTTTCTGATCTACCTCCTCCATCGTCATAATCTCCCTAAGTTCATTATTATAGACTTTGTAGGCTGGTTCCTGCATAAGAGGCGTTAATTTCTCTTTAATTTCCTGAATCTCCTTATTTAATCTGATTACTTTTTTCCTCTTTCTGTCAACGAGAAAGTTAAGGAGACTCATCCCAGCTCCATTGAAAAACTGGTACCAGTCCGTGACTTCGGGATCACCCTGGTCAGGATTGATATTCCAGCGTAAACTCCGTGGGACCATCTTCTCCTGTATATATTTTTCCAAAAAGACAATGTCCCAGGAAGCATGGAGTTCTGCTACTAACACGTTTTTGAGTCGCATAAAAATGCCTCTCATATCCGTGCAATCATTTTGGGTCTTATCAAAGACCTCTTCCACAGCTAATTTTCGTGTACTATGGTACTCAAAGATATCCATGTGGATGGATCCGCTGCACTGATGTTTGGGTAATCGTGATGTGTATAAAATTAAATAAGTGCGCAGGATCAATAGTGTGAATAGCTGCAACCTTCGAACCAAATGGTGATAAAATTTTGTAGAAAAGAAATCAGGTGCACTAAAATTCACTAGTGTCACAAATCAGGAAAAGGTGTGACACTATAATGAGTGTCCCCCATATACCTGTGATGTGTTTCCAAAATTGATGTGCACTTGAACGGGTGTACAGTAAATACTATGCACCCTGGTGCATATACTTGGGTGTGTTATGGTGAATAGGTGATGATAAATGGATAATGTGATACCAACATAAACCAACAAAGTGCACAAGTAATTCAAAGAAAAAGTGTCCAATATTTCAATGGTTGCCACCTCAGTGTATAGTCCATATACATATAAAAGTGCATAAAGTCCCAATTGTCCCCTCACAGGCTAAAGTAAAATCCACTCTCTGGGTTCCTCTAGATCCGTGGGGTGCAGATGGGTTTCACCACCTTTGTGGGGATTAGCCCCTTACCATAGAGAAAAGAGGTTAAGGACGGATAATCAGCCCAGTAGTGTCTTGGGAATTCAGGGAGGTCACCGTGAAATAATCAGATAGTAAGTGTGGCCTCTTACCGGATCGCTCAAACCAAAAGGCGACTGTCTCACTGATCTTTCGGTGTCTCAACCCAATCCCGGTCCACTCTTGTTCTGGGTGTTACTCTCCGCACAGGTGAGGGAGTTAGATGTTAACTAATGGACACAGGAAACCGATACCAATATTGGAGAGGCCGTGGCCGCCTGCAGTGCGGTCCTCGGTAACTTGCAATGACGATGCGGTGCTCCTCTGTGACGCGTTTCCACTAAACAGTCGTCTACGGAAATAGGAGTAAGCCAGCACCGCCATCATCCGCCCTTAAATATCCTGATGTACGCCGAACTTCCGGTGTCTGCAATGTATGTCTTTCCCAGTGCACACAGGAAGTGACCTCACATCCGGGTCTGCCTAGGAGACTTCCTGTCTCTGAAGGGGATAAACATCCGGGTCAAAGGCCGGGGATGTCAGTCTTCCCCAGTGCACACAGGAAGTGACTTCACACTCGGGTCTGCCTAGGAGACTTCCTGTCTTTGAAGAAGGTAAACATCCAGGTTAAAGGCCGGGGATGTCACCGTTCTCCTGAGCCTATCAACAGCTGAATTGTAGGCTGAATAGGACTTGCAGTGACCGGAAGCTGGGTCTTAAGGAACTGAATGTATACATAAAAAAGGTAATCTAAAGCACGATATTCCATTCCGCTGTTTTGCAATACAGCGGTGGAACATACTCTGCTAATTAGGTAACATACACCAATTAAAATCATAAAAAAATAAAACAATATACCAATATAAAAATTGCCTTGTATTATTTATATAAATATAAATTAATTTTATACACATTGCTGTGAAACTGTTGTCATAGGCTTATCTTGGAAGACACGCTGTGGTTTTGGATTCTTTCGGTTTTTTGAAAGTAAGATGAAGTTCATCAGTGTGGATGTTGGTTCAGTTAGATTTTGAGTGGCTGAGGTCTTGTGAGATGCGGGCTCTCTTTGAGGGGTCTTTTTTCAGGCTGCGCTGGTCTCTGGGTCTGGGGGGTTGAGGAGAGGCTGTTTGCGCTTGGCGATCCAGGGAGAGGTGCAGGTATGTTTGGAGGTAATGTGATGCTTCGTCCGGGTGGGAGAAAGCCTTAGACTCACCGGAGGGATCATTGAAGCGGAGTGTGGCAGGGTATGCAAGGGTAAATTTTATTCCCTTTTGATATAGAGCCGAGCATATTGGCTGAAAGGCTTTCAGTCTTTTTTGGATACCTACTGAGAGTAGTCCGCAAACAACAGCAGTTTGTGATCGTCCAGGTGTAAGGCTTTAGAGTTCAGGTATGACTTCAAGAGGCGCACTCTGTCCGCATAGTTGAGATAGTGCACGATTACCGGTCGTGGGGTGCGCCGTTCATTTGAGGGGGACCCCAGGTGGTGTGCTCTCTCCACTAGGCACACTGATGTTATACCCAGTGTGATTGGGATGTGCGTTTCGCAGACGTCTTGTAACATGTTTGAAGTAAAAGACTCAGGGAGGCCGACTATTCTTAAATTGTTCTGACGCGAATGATTCTCCAAGTCGCTCAATTTTTCTAGTATGTATTGCTGGGTATGTGCATTTTGCTGATTGCTTGTATGCGATTGGTGTATTTCATCCTTTATATCTGATATGCAAATTTCCAGCTCTGAGAGCCATTTTGCATGGTAGCCTATTTCCTTCCTTAGTTGATTTATCCCTGTGGCTACAACCCTGTCTACTGCAGCTGTGAGGGTTTGGGATAGAAGTGCAGCTACTCCCTTTGCTATTTTAGCATATTGTTCATCTTGTGTGGTTAGCTCTGATGTTGGATGTGAGCTGTGTGCGTTCTCTGTCTCTCCCTCCTGCATGTGAATGGCGTCCACCATATTGGTTTCAGGGCCCCTTGTGGGGGATGGCTCAGGGCAAGGGATTGCCGCCGAATTGGAGCCTCCATGTAAGAGGAATCGATCCATCCTACCTTCTGGAGGATCAACGGTGTGGCGTGGCGGCGTTAAGTGTCTGTCCGCTGGCTTCATGATCAGTTTTGTAAGCGTGTGTGCCAGGAGCCGCCGTCCCTCGCTCCTCTCACATCAGGCGGCAGAACCAGAAGTGGGTTACTTTTACCACAGGAATTTAGAAGTATACATTTTGGCCTAAAATTATGAAAAAAAATGAGTTATGTGCAAAATTTTATAATAGAAACTAGAAAAACAAAACACTTTTTTTCAAATTGTTTGGTATTTTTGCACTTGTAACACAAAAAAAATTAAAGAAACAGTGGTGATTAAATACCGCCAAAAGAAAGCTCTATCTATCTAAAAGAAATATAAAAATTTTGTTTGGAGACAGCGTTGTACTGGTGAGCATTTGTCATTTAAAGTATGAGAGATTTTTTAAGAATGCATTACATTTATATACCCATATATGTATTGGGACAGTGCTTTGCCAGGGTTCTTATCTGGAAAGGTTTAGGGGATCCAGGGTGCTTGTCTCACACAGAGGAAACTGAATTTTAAGTTTCCTTAGTGGTTGGTAAAACCCAAGTTGGGACCTAGAGTCCAGAGACTTTGTAGAGTCTTGAAAAGGATGACATCTCTAATCATGGGTCCTGATTTTGGGAACAACCAGCACACTAATTGGGCAGGAGTGTGTAGATGTTTTTTGACTATGGTTCAGGGGTCCTCCCCAGCAGATAGGGCAGGTCTATGGGAGTCACGAGGACTCCACCTGGGAGACAGGTGGGAGTCAGTGCAGCTCTGAGTATGTATGAGACTGTCTGGATGAGACAGACAAGAGCCTGAGGTATGAGATCAAAGTATGTCAGGGTTCCAGGAAACCAGACCACATGAAAATGCAAGTACAATAAAACAGTTTATTAGAGCAACAACAATAAACACACAGCAAGAGAGAGGAGCGACATCAGGAACAGCCAGGGTCAAGTCCAGAAGCTGGTAGTCATCCAAGCCGGGATTGAGTCTGGAAAAAGGTAGTCATCCAAGCCGGCGTGGAGTCCAAACGCAGGTAGTCAGCCGATGCCGGGTCATCTGCTGATGAGGGGACGTAAGCCGATGCGGGATCGAGAGCCAGGAAAGTAGTCAGCCAAGCCAGGTCATGCACGGTGGAACACGGAGAACAGAAGACTACTAGCAGTGATGCACCTTGGAGCACAAACACAAGGGCAAGGACTGCAAGTCATCAGGTGATATAAATAGTCAGGTGTGCAACATCATCACTGAGCGACACCCAGGCAGCAGGCAAGAGATGATGCAAACAGAATTTATAAGAGACAGCAGTCTGCACATGTCCAAGATGGGTGCCAACAGGAAGGCAAGGTAAGACCTTAAGAGAGCAGCAGTGCTGCGAGTGTTAGACAGTAGGCTGATGTACATTTAATTTTGTGCCAGAGAAATGCTAAAAATCCCATGTGTGGGAAACTCATGAATCGGGGTTTAAAACTTTGTTTTCATAAAATTGGGCAAGAAAAGCACTTAATAAGAATTAAGTGAGTAACTGCATCCTTAAAGTTTTACCATTTGAAGCTGGTTCCCACAGTATTTACAGATTGCAATAAAAACTTAACTCTGGGTCTATCCCTTCTCTATGCCAGTGAAAGCTATAAAAAGAAACTTGGCTTCACAAACAGTTTAGCAAATATATCTTTTATACTGTAGTTAAAGTAGTTCTAAAGGCAGAAGGTTTTTTACCCTAATGCATTTTATGCATTAGGGTAGAAAAACCTTCTGAGTGCAGCTCCCCCTTAGTCCCACCTACCTGAGCCCCATCTCGTTCCAGCGAACTGCATGAGAGTAGTGGTTCTCCTGGGTCTCACTCTCCTCACTGTCAATCACAGCCAGAGAAACCGATGAGGAGAGAGAGAATAGTCCATTTACAGAAGCGTGGCTCAGGAGCGAGCCTGCTTGAGTGCCCCCATAGCAAGAGGCTTTCTATTGGAGGTAGGGGGTAGAGCCAGGACTGCCGGGGGGGGGGGGGCAACAAAGAAGAGAATCAGGGCTTCCCTTTTGCAAAATCATTGCACAGAGCAGGTACGTATAATATGTTTATTTATTTATTTTTTTAAAACCTTTACAATCACTTTAATTATGAATTTTTGTCACATGCCAAGGAAGGCAGGATTACAAAAAAAAGGTATGTGTTTTAAAGACATTCTTTGGGCCTGGAAACTCTCTCCCTAACACTAACTTGATGATAATATGTTGGCTCAGTTCACACTGGGGTGGCTTCAAAGTTCCCCCCGACTCTGAAGTCGCCCAGTACAGCGGCTTGCAAACGACTTCTTTAATAATAGTCAATGCAAGCACCTCAGAAGTCGCCCCCAAGTAGTGCAGGAACCATTTTCTAAGCCGGAGCAATTAGAACGGTTCCATTGCACTGAATGGATAGCGACTTGTCAAAGGACTAACTCTACATGCTTGCACTCCTGTTGCTGCTGCAACTTGTTGCCCTGGATCATCTTCCTGTTGCTAACACAAATGCCAAAGCCATGAGCATCTGCATAACCACTTATGGTCTGCAGAGGAAGTACATGTGACATGGTGACAATGCACTGGTGCAATTAGAAGACAGGGTAAAGTACTGTCACCCTTTGAAGGAATTGCCTAAACAAGGGACCTGTGTGGCAGGATCGCCAGGTATAATTTTAATTGAGCTGTAGATATAGATGCACAGTAGATATATATTGAAAACAACTTTTGAGATTTCAGTATATTACCATTATAGTGACTAGGTTTACATTTACTTTATTTTCAGGGGGACAATATCTTTTTCATTTATTATTTCAGGTAGCCTTGAATCAAACCAGGGATACCATTTACAGTATTTTACAGATGGTTTAGTATCAATTAAGAGATACAGTTTTCTCCCTGTCCATTGTAGCCTATCAAGCAGTACTTTGTTTTATTTTCTTTAGGTTTAAAATTCTAACAATTTGTGTTGGACTTTTGGTCTTTAGAAGGACATTTTCGTTCTCTCATAGGTTTTTCAAAACAAAGACAAATTTGACAAGGATGTGATAAATAATCAGGTTTAATAGTTTAATAAAAGACAGTTTTTTCTTTCCCAAGAAATGTAGGGGTTTCTTTCCACCCTTGGGAATTTTTGGTAAATATTACTTAATATTTAGAAAGGTTTTTGTGGCAACACATAATCCTCTGTTTATAAAATAAATCCTACTTGGTCAGGATTAGACCCCATTCAGACTGTGCCCCACTCTGCCATTCACTCTCGATTGTTGCTCCACCGCTGTTTGCCGACAGTCCACACAGTCCACATATCTCTCCTCTCTCTCCTTCTCTAATGGCCATTAATACAACATCACCGTCAGGCCTCTCCTGCAGCATCTACCCCGCTCTCTCCTCATACGCCGTGGATACGCTCCTCCTTATCCACCCGTTAGCCCAACCACTACTTCAGATTTAGAAAACTTTATTAATTCCAAAAGAAAATTTATAAAATACAGTTACATTGAACAAAGGCAACATAAAATCACATTAATGAGCAGAAGCAAGACATAATAACAACAATAAAATTACCAATAATAGCAATTAATGCCAAATAAAACAAAATAAATACTATACTGTAATAAACCATACCATCCTATTAAAATACTACATAAATAACAGATTGAAAAAATAACAGAAAATCAAACTACCAAAATATAAATATCACACTACCTTCTCTAGCATTACCCCCAAATTACCCAAAAATAGTTAACCTAATACAATATAATATACAGTACAAACTACATAAAAATCTGAATCATAAACCAGATTAAATCCTCACATCCAGCACTTACAGAGAAGAACTATATAATTTGATGGCCACAGGCCAGATGTGCACTATAGAAAAATTTATATTTATCAGAAAAAAAATGCAAGATCATTCCAAAAAGATTACATAGTTTTTAGGTATCATTATTATAGTCCAGCTCTGGGCTATTTTTTTAACCACTTGCCAACCAGCTATCGTACTTTTACTGTGGCAGGTCGGCTCTGTCCCGCGAAACTATGTACCTGTATGCCGCTTCGTAAAACAGCTAGTGGGGCAGTGTGTGCGCTGCCTGAGGCGCACGCACATGCCAATTGGCCACAGGTGGAGCCAATCAGTGGGTCAGGTAGACGTGTTGTCCACTGGGCACCCGCAATCGCTCCCTATGGAGACAGAATGCCGGCCTGCCGATGTAAACATGGCAGACCGCTGTTCTGTCAGTGATGAACACAGGGATCCTGTGTTCCTCCTATTTAGGAACACAGGTTTCTGTGTTTATCCAGCAAGTCCATCCCCCACACAGTTAGAAAGCACCACCTAAAACATTTTTTTGTATATAGCGCAAAAATTAAAAATCACAGAGGTGATCAAATACCACCAAAAGAAAGCTCTATTTTTGGGAAAAAAAGGACATCAATTTTATTTGGGTACAGCGTTGCATGACCGCGCAATTGTCAGTTTAAGTAACACAGTGCCGTATCGCAAAAAATGGCCTGGTCATTAAGGGGGTAAAACCTTCTGGTCCAGAAGTGGTTAAAGGTCCTCCAGTAACAGGTAAAATATAAAATTTACTCTAGCTGCAATATGCACCTAACCTTCTGTACTGTCCCCCGCTATAACTCCTTTTTGCCACTAGATGCCCACAGTTTTCAGGTTGATTTTTACCTATAGGTAAGCCTATAATAAAGCTTACCTATAGGTACTGTAAATATCTCCTAAACATGCACCGTTTAGGAGATATTTACTTTAGATGCAGCCGGTGACATTACCAACGGATGCACTCTGAAGGAACGGCATGCTCGTGCTGTTCCTTCAGAACTGTGCCGTAAACAGTGACTGCCGCACGCATGCATAGGAGTGACGTCATCGTGGGCTCGGCCATTCATATCACTGAAACCTGCAGACCTGTAAGGAAGACCTGATGAAGATGGAAGCGCCTTCAGTGATGATAGCTGGAGGGCTTTGTTTTCATATAAGTCTGTCATAATGTGCTAGTATGCGATGTAAGCTAGCACATTATGACTTGAACTGCTGGGTGCCTATTTTTTTTTTTTCTTATGCGGTTTACTACATACTGTGAGCGTAGGGTATCAGGTGTTATCACTGTGCCCTGTGCTTACATTGTAATGCTACAGAGTGACTTCATGACATTAGCAGTGCTCTCTGCATTACCAAGGGCCACCAAACAATGGAGAAGAGGTGAAGAGGACTCTGTGCATCACGTGACTGGCCTAAAAAAACATAAAATACTGACTGAGTGAAGGAAGGGGGGAATGCTGTGTGTGTGTGGGGGCGGGGCTGGGGGGGTCTAGAGTTTAGAGTTAGGCTTTAATCTGTGAATGTCCCTTAGTGTCTGCTGCTGCCTCTAAAGCCCTTAATATACAGTATGTTATCATTCTTAAAAACAATTTTTACAAAGAAATACAATCAATATACATGCCTATACCCATTGAGCCATGAGTTCTGTAACCTATTGAGCCATTTTATACATAGGACTTAAAATGAAAACTTTCCGTACATAGATGGGAATCTGTTGAGGACTGTGGTATTCTCCTTTAAACTATCCACTTTGTAACAATAATAGAAAATGTGTTTTACAAAGTAAACTGTTTATATAACTTTAACTTACACTTTGTAAGACAAGTGTGAGAGTAACTTTGAGAAATTGCGTGATTGTTCTTGTTTCCAAACCTTCCTGTTTAACTGACTTGTAGATAACAATTATGTTTCTTTGTTTTGTTTTTTTTTAATTTTGGGTGTGAAAAGTCAACAACAAAATATTCATACTTGTCATTTTTGACCTTAAAAACGAATCACTTCCCTGACAGTTGGCTTCCACCATTCACAAAGGACATAGCTTTCAGGATTTAGAGATCTTATGGTTAATCAGGAAACTGTTGTTTTATGTAATGTTAAGATAACCCCCTAGGAGCCACTGGAAATATACAGGCCTTTCTTAAGCCTAGTGAAAAAAAAAAATAAATACAGAGAGTTCTTAAGCCTAGTACACACAGGCCTGAATGTCGGGCGGAATCGGCCAGTTCAATAGAAACCAGCCAACATTCAGTCTCCCTGACATGGAGTTGGTCTGACAAAAGCCAGCAGTTTGGCTGACTTCTGTCAAAGGGGCATGACCGAAAAAGGTCTGCCAGTTGGCTCCCAATCATCCATTGGACTGGAGTGTTCTGGCAGCGGGGCTGTCCCCGTCAGCACAGCAGGGGAGATTGCTGTACTAACATTGGATTGTTAGTACAGCGGATCCAAACTGAGCTGTCAGGTTCTTTTTCGATCAACCCGTCAGGTTGAAAGGAAAAAAATAGTAGTGTGTAGGAATCTTTGCCTGTTCAGTGACTGCCAGCCCTGCCAACAGCTCCAGAAGCACACTGACAAAATACAGGCTCCGTCTAGGGGTGTCTCTTGAAGTTTTTAATTACATATCATGAACATAGGATAGAGGGATGCGGGCGCAGGATACTTAAGAGCACATGCAGCTCTTGGAGGGCAGATTCCTTGAAAAATCCTGTTTCAGCAGTATTGGCCACTATAGTAGCAGCCTCAAAATGAATGCTGATAATGGAGGGGTCAGCCAGTCAATCTGAGACCACACAACTCAAACATTTCCACATTTTTGTCTATAGGCAAAAGGTCCTATTTACAATGTCTGCTTCTGCCCAGTTCCCCTGCATCACTCTTCAGTGAAAGGTTTCCTATCCAGCCCAGTTTTTACAGGTATTTTCCTCCAGCAAGTTTTCTTAAGTCCAGCTTCCTTCAGGTCCTCAGCCATAGAACCTGCTGAGGCTTAACAACAGTAGTTTTTTCTGTATCACACAAATGTGGCCCCTCAGGGAGGTAGACTCCTGGAGAGAAAGCTCTGTTCAGATCCTCGCAAACATTTTACTTCTTTCTTGGTAAGTCTCCCAGGGATTGCCTAGGGTCCAATTAATACAATTAGTATTCATAATCCAATGGCTGATCCTCCTTCACTATTTTGGGAACATTCTTCCAGTGGCAGGCAGAAGCAATCAGCCTTCAGGTTTAGGGATAAACCTGATCAGACTTAAAAATGAACACACAGCAAAGCCTAAAGCCCCGTACACACGTACCGAATGTCGGCCGAACGAGCGGCCGTCTTTTGTCCGTTGCTGTCCTGTCGGTTGAAAAGTGCTAAAGACTGCACATGAATTTTGTCGGCCAACAACAGCTGACTGCAGAAGTGATGTCATGTGATGGTTAACTTTCCGTGTGTTTTTTCTTCTCTAAGCATGCCCAGTCTTGCTCATCTGCTGTTAGTCGGCCAAATTCTGTACTGACTGGCGAACAATTGGCCGTTCTGGTGACGGCCAACAAAAATTTTATAGCCTGCACACCCGATTCTGTTCGGCCGAAAAGTCAGAGTCGGTTGTCAGAAGCATCATACTAACATGCCGACAATCGGCCGATCGTTCGGCGGCCGAATATTTACGGCCGACAATCGCTACGTGTGTACGGGCCTTTACACTAAATTTAGCAAACTCAGGGCAGGAACGTTGCAATTATTTTTCTTTTGAAAATCAGATCTTACCTGCACTTACTTTTTCAGGGGTTTGGGGAGGAATCTGAAAAAGTGTACCATTAAAAAGACAAAATGGCAAACTTTAACCAATTAAAAAGGAACTGCAGTCTACCCACATAATTTGTAATAAAAACATCTTTGCCATTCTGAAGATCCCTCTAACCACTTTGCATATTATTGCATACAGCGTATACTGTGATTTTGTAAATGCCAAATATGCTGCAGAAATCTCCCTCTACTAAGTCTGGCTGCAGCCATTTTAACTGTGGGCAGCTGAAGCTGCTGCCTGTTCACTTCCTGGATTTACACAGACACATACAGACACACACTGTGGATAAATAAACATGGATCTCTGCAGTCTCCTGTTATCTCCACCCTCATCCAGCCCCCTCCAGCTCTGCAGCTCTCATTAGCCCTCCAATGACTCACCCCTCCTCCCTTGCTGGCAAACTCTCACAAGAGTGAGAGAGAGAGAGAGAGCTGTGAATGATGTCATTAGCCTAGGCTTATTACCAGAATAGGAAAGAGGAAGGGGGTTGTATAAGGCATTTACTGGCAGAAAAAAAAATGTTTTACTATCCAAAGGTAAAACAACAAGGGCAGATGATTTAATAGATGGAAAGATGAAAAAACTACTGAAGAGCCACTTTAAGGACCAAGCCTATTTCTGACATTTGTTGTTTACAAGTTAAAATCACTATTTTTTGCTAGAAAATTACTTAGAACCCCCAAACATTATACATTTTTTTTGGCAGAGACCCTAGAGAATAAAATTGAGATCATTGCAATACTTTATGTCTCACCGTATTTGCGCAGTGGTCTTACAAATCATTTTTTTTGGTAAAGAATACACTTTTTTTAACCGCTTGCCGACTGCGCACAGTATATTTACTGCGGCAGTCGGCCCCGGCCAGGCAGAGTGACGTAGGTCTACATCGCTCGCCTGTCACTCCTTCCAGAGCCAATAGCGGGCGGGCGCGCGCCCGCCTCGGCTCGTTCGCGGAGGAGTGCGGGAGTGTGACTGGCGGACCCGATGTCCGCCGGTCACACTATGATCGCCGGTACAGCGGGAGAAAGACAGAGCGGCTTATGTAAACAAGCCGCCTGTCAGTTCTCCCTGTGTAAAAGTGAAGATCAGACAGTTCTACTATGTAGAACTGTTGATCTTTGTTTTTACACTAGGAGACCTGTCCCTGCACAGTTAGAAACACGCCCCTAGGACACACTTAACCCCTCCCTGTCCAATACTGTTAACCCCTTCCCTGCCAGTGTCATTTTTGCAGTAACAGTGCATATATATAGCACTGATTACTGCAGTAATGTCACTGGTACCCCCAAAAGTGTCAAAAATGTCAGTCAAGGGTCCGATCTGTCCGCCGCAATGTCGCAGTACCGCAAAAAAATCGCAGATCGTCGCCATTACTCGTTAAAAAAAAAAACACCAAAAATGACAAAAATCTTTCCCTTTGTTAGTAAACGCGATAACTTTTGCGCAAACCAATCAAAATACGCTTTTTGCGATTTTTTTTACCAAACATAGGTAGCGTAAAACAAATTGGCCGAAAATTTTAAAAAATTTTGATTTTTACATTTTTTTTTGGGGGAATTTCATATAAAAAAAAGTGAAAAATATTGTTGTTTTTGCAAAAATTACGCTATTTTTTTGTTTATAGCGCGTGATCAAAAAATCGCACAGGTGATCAAATACCACCAAAAGAAAGCTCTGTTTGTGGGAAAAAAAGGACGTGAAATTCGTTTAGGTACAGCGTCACACGACCGCGCGATTGTCCGTTAAAGTCACGCAGTAAAAAATCGCAAAAAAAACCCTGGTCTTTTAGCAGGAAAATCCTCCGGTGGTAAAGTGGTTAACTAAAAAATAAGAAAACAGTAAAGCTAGCCCAACTTTTTGTATAATGGGAAAGTTGATGTTATTCTTAGTAAATTGATACCTAACATGCCATGCTTCAAAATTGTGCATGCTCATGGAATGGCAACAAACTACAGTACTTAAAAATCTCCATAGGCGGTGCTTTAAAAGGTTTTACAGGTTACCTGCTTAGAGGAGGAGGTCTTGTGCTATAATTATTGCTCTTGCTCTAACGGTCGCAGTGATACCTCACATGTGGGGTTTGAACACCGTGTACATATGTGGCGTTACTTGCGTATGCGTTCACTTCTGTGTTTCCAAAACTGAACTCCCTCAGTGTCCCCCTTTCCCAACTTTCCAATTGAGATTAATAGCACATCTATCCTTCCCTTCCCTGTTATCAGGGTGCTAAATGTAATCCTTGACTTCAACTTCTTCTTTCAGCCCTACAGCCATACATCTAATCACTGTCTAAATTGTGTTGCCTTCACCTTTATAACATTTCCAAAATACTGCCCTTCTTAATCAATGACACTACCAAGCTATTAATTTACTTCCTTGTTATCTCTGGCCTCAACAATTGCAACTCTTTTTTTATTTTGGCAGACCCCTACAGAAACTACCTTTCCCCTCGGTCAATTATTAATGCTGCTACCAGACTCATCCACCTTACAAGCCTCTCGGTGAGCCTCCACTTGCTTCTGTTCACCCATGAATAAAATTCATAATACTAACAACATACAAAGCCATTCACAACTCTGCCCCCAGCTACATCAGCAAACCTCATCTTAAAATATCCCTCAAACAGTCCTCTTTGCTCCTCCTAAGACCTCCTGCTCTCTAGCTCTCTCATTGACTCCTCCCCTGTTCGCATCCAGGACTTCTCCAGAGCTTCTCTCGTCCTCTTTAACCCCCTACCCCAATCCATACGGCCTACTCTGTATAACTTTAGGCATAAAATTCATCTTTTACTCCCTCTACCCAACAACTGAAATTTTACCTTTTCTAAAAATTAAAGAGGAAGTAAACTTTCTCTGCAAACATTTACCTATAGGTAAGCCTATAATAAGGCTTACCTATAGGTAGGGTAAATATCTCCTAAACGTGTACAGTTTAGGAGATATTTACATGACATGCAGCCAGTGACACCACGGACGCCTTTGCTCTGAAGGAACAGCCACAGGTGCCGTTCCTTCTGAGCCCCGTGCTATGAACGGCGGCACCCACACGCGAGTAACGTCATCGCAGCTCTGGCCAATCACAGCGCCAGAGCCCGCGAACCTGGAAGAAACTCTGGGGAAAATGTCATCTGTGACAGCGGTGTGCGGGCACCGCTGGGGGGGCTTTGTTCTAAGGTAAGTATTACATAATGAACTAGTATGCAATACATACTAGCTCATTATGTCTTTGTCTTACAGGAGTTTTTTTTTTTTTTCCATTTTTTTTTTTCTTTTAAGAGTTTACAATCTCTTTAATCCCCACAGAGTTACTACCTTTTGCATCACTTGTAGGGTTGAGCGAACACCTAGATGTCCGTGTTCGACGGGTTCGGCCGAACTTTAAAAAAAAGTCCGGGTCCGTGTCCCGGACTTTTACCGAACTTTTCCCGGACACCGAACCCCATTGAAGTCAATGGGGACCCGAACTTTAAGGCACTAAAATGGCTCTAAAACACCAAAGGAAAGGGCTAGAGTGCTGCAAATGGCAGCAAAACGTAATTAAGAGCATGGCAAGTGCTCTGCAAACAAATGTGGATAGGGAAATAACTTAAAACAACAAAAAAAAAACAGAAAAATAAAACAATGTTCTTCATCTCTGAAGGACGAGGCCCATATGGAGTAGGAGGGAGGTTGAGGTGGTGGTGGATGTGGCGGTGACATAGGCGTGCGCACAGGGTGTGCTGGGTGTGCCTGGGCACACCCTAATCACCTAGGGCACATAGCATTGCCAGTGAGGAGATGGGAAAGATCTCCCTGGGACCTGCTCTGCTCTATTTCTCCTTGCCTACAGGTACATGGCCCCGATACATTACTCTCCCTGCTGGCAAACACATGCATGTGTATTTCAACTTTGGGGTGCACACCTTAATGCAATAGGCTGCGCACACCTATGGGCGGTGTAGGTGGAAGCGGCGGTGGAGGAGGACCAGGGCCGGATTAACAGCATCATGGGCTTGGTGCTGAGGATTTTGAAGGGCCTTAAGGGCCGTGCCTTGCCATGCACCCAGAGGAGGAAGGGTGCAGCCATGCATGCCTAATTCAACATGGGATGCTGTCTCTGAAGCCCATAAACACATCCATGCATCGCCAACTGTCCCTCCTTGTCCGGCCTTCACGCTGTGTGGGGAGGTTCTGAGGGTGCTGCCTGGGGAAGCGAGCATAGAAGCCAGACTTCTGTGTTTACAAGTGACAGAAGAGCGGTAACAGTGAATATGGCCAACCCGGGGCCTATATAAAAGGTAGGGGCCTGGAGCTGCAGCTCCAATAGCCCCTACATTAATCTGGCCCTGAGGAGGAGGACGAGGTAGCCAACACTGCTTCTTTTCAAAAATTTTAAATGAGGGTACACCCCAAAAGAGTGAGAAAGAGCAAAAATGGAACAATGGGTGGGTAAGGTCGGTATCCATTGCTATTCTGCATAAGGTACGGAAAAGTCCCGTGGGATCCATGCCTGGTTCATTTTAATGAACGTGAGCTTGTCCACATTGTCTCTGGACAGGCGGCTGCGCTTGTCTGTTATAACGCCCCCAGCCGTGCTAAATACCCGTTCAGATAATACACTGGCTGCAGGGCACGCCAGCACCTCCAAGGCGTAAAGGGCAAGCTCAAGCCATGTGCCCAATTTGGAGACCCAGAAGTTGAAGGGGGCAGACCCGTCATTCACTACATGTAGGCGTGTGCACACATACTGCTCCACCATGTTGGTAAAATGCTGCCTCCTGCTAAGACGTTCCATCTGAGCTGCTGGTGCTGCTGTTTGTTGTGGCGTGCTGACAAAGCTTTTCCACATTTCGGCCATGCTAACCCTGCCTTCTGAGGTGCTGGCGGTGCCCTGGTTGCGTTGGCGACCTCCTCCTCCTCCTCCTCTGCCTTGTGCTTCCACTGTGGCCCCGCTGTCAGATGGGAATGCCAGCAGCATGGCGTCTACCAGCGTGCGCTTGTACTCGCGCATCTTGCGATCGCGCTCCAGTGAGTGAATTAAGGACGGTACGTTGTCCTTGTAACGGGGATCCAGCAGCGTGGCCACCCAGTAATCAGCACAAGTTAGAATGTGGGCAACTCGGCGGTCGTTGTGGAGACACTGCAGCATGTAATCGCTCATGTGTGCCAGGCTGCCCAGAGGCAACGAAAGGCTGTCCTCTGTGGGAGGTGTATCGTCCGTGTCCTCTGTATCCCCCCAGCCACGCACCAGTGATGGCCATGAGCTGGCCTGGGTGCCACCCTGCTGTGAACATGGTTCCATCTCCTCCTCCAGCTCCTCCTCCTCCTCATCCTCCTCATCCTCCAGAACTGTGCCCCTGCTGGACAATTGCGTCCCTGGCGTTTGCGTGTGCAGGAACCCACCCTCGGAGCCCCTTGCGAATGACTGCCCTGAAAGCCTTGGAAATGTTACCTCTTCATCCTCCTCCTCCTCCTCATCCTGTGCCACATCCTCTTCCATCATCGCCCGAATTGTTTTTTCAAGGAGGCATAGAAGTGGGATAGTTAAGCTGAGAACGGCGTCATTGCCACTGGCCATGTTGGTGGAGTACTCAAAACAGCGCAACAAGGCACACAGGTCTCGCATGGAGGCCCAGTTAAATTAAATAGCGGAATAGAAAATATGATCCAAAAAAAGTGTATGTATATCACACGTACACAACCACACTGGGCCCCAATTACTATTGTTTGTACCCCTAAAAGGCTAGATGAGGAGTAGGGGGAGTATGGAACAGGCAGCACCCTCAAACCTTCAGAAGTATGAGATGAACCCCAACAACTTGGAAAGGTGGATCTCTCTCACACGTACCAACACAGACTATCCCCCAATTTAACTGATCCCCAAAGGTTTTTGATTAAATAGCGGAATAGAAAATATGATCCAAAAAAAGTGTATGTATATCACACGTACACAACCACACTGGGCCCCAATTACTATTGTTTGTACCCCTAAAAGGCTAGATGAGGAGTAGGGGGAGTATGGAACAGGCAGCACCCTCAAACCTTCAGAAGTATGAGATGAACCCCAACAACTTGGAAAGGTGGATCTCTCTCACACGTACCAACACAGACTATCCCCCAATTTAACTGATCCCCAAAGGTTTTTGATTAAATAGCGGAATAGAAAATATGATCCAAAAAAAGTGTATGTATATCACACGTACACAACCACACTAGGCCCCAATTACTATTGTTTGTACCCCTAAAAGGCTAGATGAGGAGTAGGGGGAGTATGGAACAGGCAGCACCCTCAAACCTTCAGAAGTATGAGATGAACCCCAACAACTTGGAAAGGTGGATCTCTCTCACACGTACCGACACAGACTATCCCGCAATTCAATTGATCCTCAAAGGTTTTTATTGAATAGCGGAATAGGAAATATGATCAAAAAAAGTGTATGTATCTCGCACGTACACAACCACACTAGGCCCCAATTACTATTGTTTGTACCCCTAAAAGGCTAGATGAGGAGTAGGGGGGGTATGGAACAGGCAGCACCCTCAAACCTTCAGAAGTATGAGATGAACCCCAACAACTTGGAAAGGTGGATCTCTCTCACACGTACCGACACAGACTATCCCCCAATTTAACTGATCCCCAAAGGTTTTTGATTAAATAGCGGAATAGAAAATATGATCCCAAAAAAGTGTATGTATATCACACGTACACAACCACACTGGGCCCCAATTACTATTGTTTGTACCCCTAAAAGGCTAGATGAGGAGTAGGGGGAGTATGGAACAGGCAGCACCCTCAAACCTTCAGAAGTATGAGATGAACCCCAACAACTTGGAAAGGTGGATCTCTCTCACACGTACCAACACAGACTATCCCCCAATTTAACTGATCCCCAAAGGTTTTTGATTAAATAGCGGAATAGAAAATATGATCCAAAAAAAGTGTATGTATATCACACGTACACAACCACACTAGGCCCCAATTACTATTGTTTGTACCCCTAAAAGGCTAGATGAGGAGTAGGGGGAGTATGGAACAGGCAGCACCCTCAAACCTTCAGAAGTATGAGATGAACCCCAACAACTTGGAAAGGTGGATCTCTCTCACACGTACCGACACAGACTATCCCGCAATTCAATTGATCCTCAAAGGTTTTTATTGAATAGCGGAATAGGAAATATGATCAAAAAAAGTGTATGTATCTCGCACGTACACAACCACACTAGGCCCCAATTACTATTGTTTGTACCCCTAAAAGGCTAGATGAGGAGTAGGGGGGGTATGGAACAGGCAGCACCCTCAAACCTTCAGAAGTATGAGATGAACCCCAACAACTTGGAAAGGTGGATCTCTCTCACACGTACCGACACAGACTATCCCCCAATTTAACTGATCCCCAAAGGTTTTTGATTAAATAGCGGAATAGAAAATATGATCCCAAAAAAGTGTATGTATATCACACGTACACAACCACACTGGGCCCCAATTACTATTGTTTGTACCCCTAAAAGGCTAGGAGTAGGGGGAGTATGGAACAGGCAGCACCCTCAAACCTTCAGAAGTATGAGATGAACCCCAACAACTTGGAAAGGTGGATCTCTCTCACACGTACCAACACAGACTATCCCCCAATTTAACTGATCCCCAAAGGTTTTTGATTAAATAGCGGAATAGAAAATATGATCCAAAAAAAGTGTATGTATATCACACGTACACAACCACACTAGGCCCCAATTACTATTGTTTGTACCCCTAAAAGGCTAGGAGTAGGGGGAGTATGGAACAGGCAGCACCCTCAAACCTTCAGAAGTATGAGATGAACCCCAACAACTTGGAAAGGTGGATCTCTCTCACACGTACCAACACAGACTATCCCCCAATTTAACTGATCCCCAAAGGTTTTTGATTAAATAGCGGAATAGAAAATATGATCCCAAAAAAGTGTATGTATATCACACGTACACAACCACACTAGGCCCCAATTACTATTGTTTGTACCCCTAAAAGGCTAGGAGTAGGGGGAGTATGGAACAGGCAGCACCCTCAAACCTTCAGAAGTATGAGATGAACCCCAACAACTTGGAAAGGTGGATCTCTCTCACACGTACCAACACAGACTATCCCCCAATTTAACTGATCCCCAAAGGTTTTTGATTAAATAGCGGAATAGAAAATATGATCCCAAAAAAGTGTATGTATATCACACGTACACAACCACACTAGGCCCCAATTACTATTGTTTGTACCCCTAAAAGGCTAGGAGTAGGGGGAGTATGGAACAGGCAGCACCCTCAAACCTTCAGAAGTATGAGATGAACCCCAACAACTTGGAAAGGTGGATCTCTCTCACACGTACCAACACTGACTATCCCCCAATTTAACTGATCCCCAAAGGTTTTTGATTAAATAGCGGAATAGAAAATATGATCCCAAAAAAGTGTATGTATATCACACGTACACAACCACACTAGGCCCCAATTACTATTGTTTGTACCCCTAAAAGGCTAGGAGTAGGGGGAGTATGGAACAGGCAGCACCCTCAAACCTTCAGAAGTATGAGATGAACCCCAACAACTTGGAAAGGTGGATCTCTCTCACACGTACCAACACAGACTATCCCCCAATTTAACTGATCCCCAAAGGTTTTTGATTAAATAGCGGAATAGAAAATATGATCCCAAAAAAGTGTATGTATATCACACGTACACAACCACACTAGGCCCCAATTACTATTGTTTGTACCCCTAAAAGGCTAGGAGTAGGGGGGAGTATGGAACAGGCAGCACCCTCAAACCTTCAGAAGTATGAGATGAACCCCAACAACTTGGAAAGGTGGATCTCTCTCACACGTACCAACACAGACTATCCCCCAATTTAACTGATCCCCAAAGGTTTTTGATTAAATAGCGGAATAGAAAATATGATCCCAAAAAAGTGTATGTATATCACACGTACACAACCACACTAGGCCCCAATTACTATTGTTTGTACCCCTAAAAGGCTAGGAGTAGGGGGAGTATGGAACAGGCAGCACCCTCAAACCTTCAGAAGTATGAGATGAACCCCAACAACTTGGAAAGGTGGATCTCTCTCACACGTACCAACACAGACTATCCCCCAATTTAACTGATCCCCAAAGGTTTTTGATTAAATAGCGGAATAGAAAATATGATCCCAAAAAAGTGTATGTATATCACACGTACACAACCACACTAGGCCCCAATTACTATTGTTTGTACCCCTAAAAGGCTAGGAGTAGGGGGGAGTATGGAACAGGCAGCACCCTCAAACCTTCAGAAGTATGAGATGAACCCCAACAACTTGGAAAGGTGGATCTCTCTCACACGTACCAACACAGACTATCCCCCAATTTAACTGATCCCCAAAGGTTTTTGATTAAATAGCGGAATAGAAAATATGATCCCAAAAAAGTGTATGTATATCACACGTACACAACCACACTAGGCCCCAATTACTATTGTTTGTACCCCTAAAAGGCTAGGAGTAGGGGGAGTATGGAACAGGCAGCACCCTCAAACCTTCAGAAGTATGAGATGAACCCCAACAACTTGGAAAGGTGGATCTCTCTCACACGTACCAACACAGACTATCCCCCAATTTAACTGATCCCCAAAGGTTTTTGATTAAATAGCGGAATAGAAAATATGATCCCAAAAAAGTGTATGTATATCACACGTACACAACCACACTAGGCCCCAATTACTATTGTTTGTACCCCTAAAAGGCTAGGAGTAGGGGGAGTATGGAACAGGCAGCACCCTCAAACCTTCAGAAGTATGAGATGAACCCCAACAACTTGGAAAGGTGGATCTCTCTCACACGTACCAACACAGACTATCCCCCAATTTATCTGATCCCCAAAGGTTTTTGATTAAATAGCGGAATAGAAAATATGATCCCAAAAAAGTGTATGTATATCACACGTACACAACCACACTAGGCCCCAATTACTATTGTTTGTACCCCTAAAAGGCTAGGAGTAGGGGGGAGTATGGAACAGGCAGCACCCTCAAACCTTCAGAAGTATGAGATGAACCCCAACAACTTGGAAAGGTGGATCTCTCTCACACGTACCAACACAGACTATCCCCCAATTTAACTGATCCCCAAAGGTTTTTGATTAAATAGCGGAATAGAAAATATGATCCCAAAAAAGTGTATGTATATCACACGTACACAACCACACTAGGCCCCAATTACTATTGTTTGTACCCCTAAAAGGCTAGGAGTAGGGGGAGTATGGAACAGGCAGCACCCTCAAACCTTCAGAAGTATGAGATGAACCCCAACAACTTGGAAAGGTGGATCTCTCTCACACGTACCAACACAGACTATCCCCCAATTTAACTGATCCCCAAAGGTTTTTGATTAAATAGCGGAATAGAAAATATGATCCAAAAAAAGTGTATGTATATCACACGTACACAACCACACTAGGCCCCAATTACTATTGTTTGTACCCCTAAAAGGCTAGATGAGGAGTAGGGGGGGTATGGAACAGGCAGCACCCTCAAACCTTCAGAAGTATGAGATGAACCCCAACAACTTGGAAAGGTGGATCTCTCTCACACGTACCAACACAGACTATCCCCCAATTTAACTGATCCCCAAAGGTTTTTGATTAAATAGCGGAATAGAAAATATGATCCCAAAAAAGTGTATGTATATCACACGTACACAACCACACTAGGCCCCAATTACTATTGTTTGTACCCCTAAAAGGCTAGGAGTAGGGGGGAGTATGGAACAGGCAGCACCCTCAAACCTTCAGAAGTATGAGATGAACCCCAACAACTTGGAAAGGTGGATCTCTCTCACACGTACCAACACAGACTATCCCCCAATTTAACTGATCCCCAAAGGTTTTTGATTAAATAGCGGAATAGAAAATATGATCCCAAAAAAGTGTATGTATATCACACGTACACAACCACACTAGGCCCCAATTACTATTGTTTGTACCCCTAAAAGGCTAGGAGTAGGGGGAGTATGGAACAGGCAGCACCCTCAAACCTTCAGAAGTATGAGATGAACCCCAACAACTTGGAAAGGTGGATCTCTCTCACACGTACCAACACAGACTATCCCCCAATTTAACTGATCCCCAAAGGTTTTTGATTAAATAGCGGAATAGAAAATATGATCCCAAAAAAGTGTATGTATATCACACGTACACAACCACACTAGGCCCCAATTACTATTGTTTGTACCCCTAAAAGGCTAGGAGTAGGGGGAGTATGGAACAGGCAGCACCCTCAAACCTTCAGAAGTATGAGATGAACCCCAACAACTTGGAAAGGTGGATCTCTCTCACACGTACCAACACAGACTATCCCCCAATTTAACTGATCCCCAAAGGTTTTTGATTAAATAGCGGAATAGAAAATATGATCCCAAAAAAGTGTATGTATATCACACGTACACAACCACACTAGGCCCCAATTACTATTGTTTGTACCCCTAAAAGGCTAGGAGTAGGGGGGAGTATGGAACAGGCAGCACCCTCAAACCTTCAGAAGTATGAGATGAACCCCAACAACTTGGAAAGGTGGATCTCTCTCACACGTACCAACACAGACTATCCCCCAATTTAACTGATCCCCAAAGGTTTTTGATTAAATAGCGGAATAGAAAATATGATCCCAAAAAAGTGTATGTATATCACACGTACACAACCACACTAGGCCCCAATTACTATTGTTTGTACCCCTAAAAGGCTAGGAGTAGGGGGAGTATGGAACAGGCAGCACCCTCAAACCTTCAGAAGTATGAGATGAACCCCAACAACTTGGAAAGGTGGATCTCTCTCACACGTACCAACACAGACTATCCCCCAATTTAACTGATCCCCAAAGGTTTTTGATTAAATAGCGGAATAGAAAATATGATCCCAAAAAAGTGTATGTATATCACACGTACACAACCACACTAGGCCCCAATTACTATTGTTTGTACCCCTAAAAGGCTAGGAGTAGGGGGAGTATGGAACAGGCAGCACCCTCAAACCTTCAGAAGTATGAGATGAACCCCAACAACTTGGAAAGGTGGATCTCTCTCACACGTACCAACACAGACTATCCCCCAATTTAACTGATCCCCAAAGGTTTTTGATTAAATAGCGGAATAGAAAATATGATCCCAAAAAAGTGTATGTATATCACACGTACACAACCACACTAGGCCCCAATTACTATTGTTTGTACCCCTAAAAGGCTAGATGAGGAGTAGGGGGAGTATGGAACAGGCAGCACCCTCAAACCTTCAGAAGTATGAGATTGTGTTCACTGTACCCCACAAAGATTGAGTTCACTGCACCCCACAATGATTGTGTTCACTGCACCCCACAAAGATTGTGTTCACTGCACCTCACAAAGATTGTGTTCACTGTACCCCCCAAAGATTGTGTTCACTGCACCCCACAAAGATTCTGTTCACTGTACCCCACAAAGATTGTGTTCACTGCACCCCAAAAAGATTGTGTTCACTGCACCCCAAAAAGGATGTTGTTCACTGCACCCCAAAAAGGATGTTGTTCACTCCACCCCAAAAAGATTGTGTTCACTGCACCCCACAAAGATTGTGTTCACTGCACCCCAAAAAGATTGTGTTCACTGCACCCCAAAAATGATTTTGTTCACTGCACCCCAAAAAGGATGTTGTTCACTGCACCCCAAAAAGGATGTTGTTCACTCCACCCCAAAAAGATTGTGTTCACTGCACCCCAAAAAGATTGTGTTCACTGCACCCCACAAAGGATTTTGTTCACTGCACCCCAAAAAGATTGTGTTCACTGCACCCCAAAAAGGATGTTGTTCACTGCACCCCAAAAAGGATTTTGTTCACTGCACCCCAAAAAGATTGTGTTCACTGCACCCCACAAAGGATTTTGTTCACTGCACCCCACAAAGATTGTGTTCACTGCACACCAAAAAGGATTGTGTTCACTGCACCCCAAAAAGATTTTGTTCACTGCACCCCAAAAAGATTGTGTTCACTGCAGCCCAAAAAGATTGTGTTCACTGCAGCCCAAAAAGATTGTGTTCACTGCAGCCCAAAAAGATTGTGTTCACTGCAGCTCACACACAGAAAAATGGATGTGGATCACTGACACCTGCCTATCTCCAATCCCACACCACACAGCAATATCGATTGTAGTTTGTAGAACACAGTTTCCCTAAAATTCAGCAGACTCTGTCCCTAACAGGATTGAGAAGAGATCGTAGATCAGGATTGAGTGCAGACCCCACCCCCCACACAGCAATATCGATTGTAGTTTGTAGAAGACACTGACCCTATAATTCAGCAGACTCTATCCCTAAAATGCCTACAACTCGCCCTGCCTAAACACTCCGACCTGTCCCTCAATTCTATCCGGACACAAATGGTTTTTTCCTGCCTATCTTTCCCTAATCAGCAGCCAGCACGTTGATGTGTGCTCTGTCCCTGAATCTAAGCAGCATAATGACGCCGCTGCGGCTGCCTCGAACTTATAAAGACTTGGTCACATGCTTCAGACGGCCAATCACAGCTACTGAGACATTTGCAGGCATGGCTGGGATGGCTTAAGGCACACCAGTTAAACGATTGTTGATTGGCTGTTGAAAGCCCGCCATGAAAAGAGCGCCAAAGCATGCAAAACCCGGAAATAAAACGACCGAACACGGGTACAAAAAATCCAATTATTCGGTACGAACACGAATAATACAGTCCGTGTTCGCTCAACACTAATCACTTGCACTTCCTATTTAGAGTGTAAGCTCCTCCCAGGGTCCTCCCAAACCTCTTGTCTTAAATTGTATTGTCACTGTACTGTCTCCCTTTATTTTTCAAGGCACTGCACATAATACTATCCTTTCCTAAATGTAAAAGAAGAATCTGGGAACTAAAATGGTGTTTTAGTTACCCTTTTTAGTTTCAGCCTGATATAGAGATAGCTTGTTCCAAATATTAATATTGAGGGCTCAACAGTTTGGGCGGGAGGAGTCATAAATGGTGATAATGTATCTCAAATACAACTTAAAAGACATAAAGAATTCATTTGGATGTTATACTTCTTAGAAATGACTGCTTAATTGCAAGGGTTCCATAGTGATAAGATGGTCATCTCAGTGTTTGGCATACCACTACCTCTCAGCCAAGGGTGAAAGGACGTTTTCAGGTACGATATCATCTCTAAAGGTGTCCTATGATGAGATGCGTTGGGCAGGGTTTTGTCACTGATGTCATCTGGCACAGGAGACCCGCTCGCACCTGGCTGGGACTAGACACAGTTATATATAAATGCAGTTCTTTTATTTATTTATTTATTTATTTTTTAATGCTGGTTGAAAAAAAAATTAAAATAATGCATGCTATGGAACCACTTGTGTTCTCCATACGGTTTGTTTGGATGAGAGCTATGAGACCAGACACATTATAAAAAGGCACAGGGACTGCTGCATTAAGGAAACTGGAGATTATAAAGCATATTTTGACTTACTTTGTATTAATGGGTCACAACTTGTGATAAGTTCTCATTGGTTTGGGAGTTTACTCACGGATGCATGCTGTGTGTAATACACTGGGAAATGAGCATCAGAGGATTACTGATTGGAGTGTTGTGGAGCAGTTTGTACATATTTCACATCAGTAGTGGACTTATCAGTGGTATGATTATATTTGTATATGGAATTGGAGCACTGGACACTTTATTACACTGTGAATAATCATACACTAGTTCATGATAAGATTTTTTTTATTGATGTGTTATAATATTGCTATACTCATTTGTTGATCTTGTCATTGATATCAGAGGCTATCTTGTACAGGAGGTGGAGCTTTTGATTTTTTTTTTTTTTTATCATTAAATTGTTTTTTAACTAATTATTGTCTTATTTAAAAAGTTGACATTAGTGGTGTGTCTGCTGAGCATAATAAAATAGTCTCCAACCCCCTTTGGCGCACACTTCAGAGCCTTGGACTACTTGTGTTAATTCTGTCATCTTCAGGGATAAGAAAAGATGGCTGATATTGCAGCTCTGTAGCTATTGCTTACAACTATGAAGAAAAGATAGGAGTTATTTATGCGAAGTGTTGAGTCTGATGTATCAGACACTCAGCAAGCAAATTGGACAAAACAAAAGATGAAGGGAAATTTGCCAAGTGAACTATCTACTTATAAGGTAGCAGGAGGCTTCTCTGAGCAACATCGGATATAGTGCAGGCTCCCGAACCTCACTGCCTGCTTATCCAAGGCAAGGCAATCTAGTTAGCAAGCTAATTAAACCCTGAATTGTTTTAAAGCAAACCAGGGTTTAAGTAGATGATGTTTTTAAAAGAATTGTCATGCAGTATACAGTATATTGAGAATGAGAACCACATATATAATTGCCAGATTGATTTTAATCTGGAGGACGAGGAAACTTTCAAACAGTATTTTCTGAAAGTTTCCTCATTGTCTTACCTCCTACAGAACAGCAGATGTAGCCTACCCTCCGCGTTCACAGCTGTATACTCACAGTTCTGGCAACGAGTCCAACAGCATTCTGCTGCAATGTGTAGCTTTGGCCTGTGCATCTTGTATGTTTTAAAGCTCTTCTGGTTTGAAAAGAGAAGTATGGACTTTTTTTTTTTTTTTGTACATTTATACTTACCTAGGTGGATGCAACATTGACCCCCGTCAGCTCTAACACTGAGAACAGAGCGATCAGTGGTTTTAGATTGCTCGGTTCTCAGTGTTAGAGCCGGCGGGGGAGAGATGCAGCATCTTACTGATGCTGCATCCACCTAGGTAAGTATAAAAGTGCAAAAAAAATAAAAAAATCCATATTTCTCTTTTAATACCAGAAGAGATTTAAAACATAGAAGATGCACAGGCCAAAGCTACACATTGCAACAGATTGCTGTTGAACTTAAGACCCGTACACACGTAGCGATTGTCGGCCTTAAATATTCGGCCAACGTCTGATCGGCCGATTGTCGGCTTGTTAGTATGATGCTTCCGACAACCGACTGCGACTTTTCAGCCCAAACAGAATCTGGTGTGAAGGCTTTAAAATTTTTGTTGGCCAACACCAGAACGGCCGATTGTTCCTCAGTCAGTACAGAATTCGGCCGACAAACAGCAGATGAGCAAGACTGGGCATGCTCAGAGAAGAAAAAACGCACGGAAAGTTAACCATCACATGACATCACTTCTGCAGTCGGCTGTTGTTGGCCGACAAAATTTGTGTGCAGTCTTTAGCACTTTTCAACCAACAGGACAGCACCGGACAAAAGACGGCCGATCGTTCGGCCGACAATCGTTACGTGTGTACGGGGCTTTAATTCCAGAACTGTGTGACTGTTTCAGTCACTGTCACTCCGGTGCTCACCGGAGTGCAGGGCTGTGGAGCGGGTGGAAGCGGCTGGCTCAGGCTCTCAGCGATTTGCTGAGAGGCTAAGTTGGTCCAGGCATATGGGAGGATCCTGACTTCAATGTTGTGATATTACCTGAGCCTGGACCGGTTCTAAGAAATCAGCTGAAGCCCGCTGTTTGCTGAAAACAGGTCACAGGAGCGCACAACGAACTGCACTTCTTGTGATCCAGGTCTCCTTAAATTTCTTTGATGCTTTTATTAATATAAAAAACACAAAAAAAACCCCACATATATACAGTAATTGCCTAATTGATTTTAACCGGACAGATAAACTAACTTTCAAACAGCATTCATATAACTGATCTAACCCATCCCTTTTTTCTCTGTATACAATTCTGCTACAATGTGTACGTATGGCCAGTGCAGCCTACCTGTGTGCCCAGTGCTACCTGTTTGTTGGTGGGGCTTAACGCTCCCAATTGGGGACTTACTCACAGCACTTCCTAATGCCTGTACTCACAGGCGGGGGCTGCCGACACATGAAATCAGTGTTAAGGTGGCACTCCAACTTAGAAGCGACCATATTTAAATTGCACAAGTAACCCTTTGTGTATGTTAAACTTCTCAGTGATTCATGCTTCACCTTAACTGACTTTTCCCAATGGATGCAGCAATTCTAAAAGGGTACCATGGAGCCTGTAGCCTTCTTACCAGCACAGCTCAACGTGTTACCTCCTTCCCAGTGATATTATGGGGGAGGTTTAATAAAGCTGGTTTACTCAGTGTGGCTGTGCATGGTAGCGAATCCGCTTCTAACTTCAGGCTGTTCAATTAGGATTTTTTTTTGTTCAATTAGGATTTGACAAAAAAACCTGGAAGCTGATTGGTTTCTATGAAGAGATGCATCCTATTTTTCACTCTTCAGTATTAGTAAATAACCCCCTATGAGACTTCTTCCCAACACACACAGAGATCATCTCTTCACATGTTCCCAAGCTTCTCTACTCCCCAGGGCCCTCACTCTCTCCTCTTCCGTGATCTCCCAGGCTATCTACATAAGATACCCTGTGCCACGCTGTCGGTCGCTATATGTGGGAAGCGATCACTAGGGAGGGGGTTAAGCTCACAAACCCCCTCACTACCAGGGCCTTCCGTCACCTGTAAGTGACCACCACTTCCCGCTGGCTGGCTGCTTTATAAACCAACATCACTCTGTTAGACCATTACAATGCCTCTTCACTAACTTCTCTTCGTCCCCATCAGAAGCCCTGTTTTAGAATAAGGCCATTCATTCACCCCTTTCCAAGGAACTTCAGACCAGACACTTTCTTGGAATTTTTACTTAAACCTACTGGAGATACAAAGCAATATAAAACTCTACAGATTACCTCTGTATATGTCTTTAGTCCATCCTAACTTGATATGAGCAATTCATTTTGGTCCGAATTTAAATTCGGACAAATTTTTGATAATTCCGAGATTCGGATGTATCGGATGTATCCGAATCTTTGAATAAAATATAAACGAATTTAGTTAAAATTAGTTTAGTTTTGTATATGCATTTTCTAACAAATTCAAAATTTCCAGAACATTTTTAATTCGGATCCGTGGAAAAATGATCGACCAATTCGGTTGTTAAGGAGCGGGCGGGAAGCTGGCCACCAAGTCCTTAACAAATGGTGACTCATTAGCTGTCAGCGGGCTTCCCCACTCAGTAACCTGTATTATTTAAAATACCTAAAATTATCAAATGAGTGGCTATCCTGTTACAAGCTGGTAGAGTGAGACTTTTCTAGCTGCTTCAGGAATCAATATTTGGAGTGTCAATGCTATATTGGCTCAGTACTACGGTGGTGGATGTTCACATATTGGTGTTATATATGGACTGGCATTATTACCATCTATAACTACTATGATCACATTCAAACTTCTTACAACCTCTTTGGATTCTTCTGAGATATATGAACTATACAATTTCCTTTATTTTTATTTTTTTGGTATTTTTGCACTGTGCACTTTATATCCACATGCTATATGGTCTTGTGAGATTACTATTCACTTATTTATTGACTCTTTGTACTTTGCACTTTATACCCATAGGTTATATGGTTTTGTCAGATCATTATTCACTTATAATTTAAGCACTGCACTTTTTTATATATAGATGTAATTCAAACAAAAGAATCCCAGCAATGGGGGGAGGGGGGGGGGGTTATTCACTCTGTTTTCCCCGAGCAGGCAGCCTGGCAGTGTGCAGTGGATGGGAAACATGCCCCAAGGCCACATTGTTCTGCTTCGTGAATGTGGCAGAAATTTTACCCCATCACTTCCAGAGAGCATAGCACCCACTGAGCGTGAGCCACAAAGGTGAAAAAAAGGTAATAAGTACGGTGATTTGGCAAAATGTCAGACATGCAGTAAATTGTTATTTTGTTAGTTCCTTCTGTCATGGGCCGAGCACCCTGGCACTTTCCTCCTAGACATGTACTTTTGGAGTGACTCTTCCTCTATAGTAACTGTTCTTTTTCATTTCAGGTAAATAATGGATTCCAAGCAGAAGCAACATGCTGTCATTGCATTCTTGACAAAGTACCACTACTCATTAACCACAAAAAGTATAAAAAGTAAAAAAAAAACATATCACAAGTTTTTGACAAACCCTTTATTAAAGAATCAAAAGTAAAAGAAAATGTCCTGCCACCACCGCTGACCTGAAAAAAGAGAAAAAACCTCCAAAGACCTCTGGTTTTGTCCAATGCTTCCACTGTCTGCCAGCTCTGTCCCCTTGCCAAGGTTGTGGGGAAGAGGCCCTTGTCTGCATCAACATGGGGACAAGGTGCTTTGGGGTGGGGGGAGAGCCCCTCTGCCCCAAACCCCCCCCCCCATGTTGAGGACATGTGGCCTGATATGGTTCAGGAGGGTGGGGGCGCTAGCTTTCCTGGCCTGCTAGTCTGCATGCTCGGATTAAGATCAGGTATGGAATTTGGGCGGGGACCACAAGCTGTTTTTTTTTTAATTTACATTTTGGCATGAGGTTCCCCTTAAAACCCATACCAGACCTGAAGGGCCAGATATGGATTGGAGGGGGGGGGGGGGGGCACGCTGTTTTTTTTAGAATTTACAGCTGAAAAGTCATCGGTTTCCACCAATATATAACACAGAATAGATTGATCTAAATTTGAATCGTTTCAA
Source organism: Pelophylax lessonae (assembly GCF_965119305.1). Lineage (NCBI taxonomy): Eukaryota > Metazoa > Chordata > Amphibia > Anura > Ranidae > Pelophylax > Pelophylax lessonae. Next base: position 108,324,315 of record NC_138774.1, on the reverse strand, counting down.
AAATTTGGAATACGTTTGAAAATAAATAAACAAAATTAAATAAAACAAAACTAAACTAATAAATATAATAGGGACAGCGCTCCAATACTAGTGTAAATAATAGTTAAATTAAAACGTGAGGGTATAAAATATAAATGATTCTATGTTGTTATGATCAAAGTAGAAATAAAAAAATTTATATACGTGTCTCCAATGTGCATGAATGAATACAAAAACTATGTGTATATAGATACATAAATATATAAATAAATAGATGGTGGTGAAAGTCCAAGTTGAATATAAAAATAAATATAAAAAATTAATATAAAAAATGAGTATAAAAAGTGTAAACAATGTCCAATTTGCTGCAAAAGTGCTCTTGTGCTTAAATTATGGGATATGTGGGTGGCAGCAAAACAATAATCACTCAGTGCTATTTCTTCCACCTCCACCGCATGCACAGCCCGCTTAACAGATGACCCCTTGGGGTCAGGCGACAGTAAGGTAACCCGCTAGGGTTTCCCGCTGTGATTCCCTCAGTAGAGAGCACGGTTTCAGGGGTACAGATGGTCTTTAGGGGGTCTCCTCTAGGTTCCACTCCTTGGTTCTCCCGCTAGAGTGTCCCGCTGTGGTCCCTCAGTAGAGCGTGGTTTCAGGGATGTAATAACCTTTAAGGATCTCCTCTGGGGTCCACTTGCTCATAGACTGGTAATTTGGGTTCTTTCTTCACTATCAGTGACGTATGGTGGGGTTTTTTTCTTACACCGGTGAAATCGGTGGGTGGCGCAGCTGGGCTGGATCCGCCCACAGTTTCCTCTGATCCTCTAGTAAAAATGTCTGACTCGGCATCAGTAAATGCCGCACCCTCTCTGTCTCTAATGCTCTAATGATAATCTCCCCCCTCTGGGCGTCCAGCTGTGATTCTGTAGGAGGGGCATTAATTTGGGCATGGCGGAGAACAGCCAAATCAGTCTGCTCCTCCAGCTGGTCAATCGCAACCAAAATTTAGTAACATAACAAATCTATCTAAAACAAAACAAATGTTTCCGTTCTGCACAAGCCCTTTAAGTAGAGTCCAGGAATCCATCTTTGGTACTGTTCTGCACAAGTCCGTTCTGCACAAGTCCGTTCTGCACAAGTCCGTTCTGCACAAGTCCTTTAAGTAGAGTCCAGGAATCCATCTTTGGTACCTCAACTGGATACCCACCAAGGGGGAGCCCCTGAAAAGTTAAAGCGTAACTCCACTTTTGTTGAGAAAAAAAACATTTCCCTCTGGGTGATCTCCGTACATTACAAGGATTTTAACAAATTTTGTTGCAGATTCCTACCTTTTGTTATTCTGAAGAAATCATTGTTTGTTCCTCTGTGCCTCTGTGCTGAGTGGGTCATATGAGAGTGGTTTCATAATTATCTGTCAGCTGTGGCAGCTGCAGGGCTCTAATGAGGAAATCTGCTGGGCCTACATCCCTTTAGACGTGCTCTTATTGGGAGTATCTCAACTAAAATGACAATTTTGTTGCAGGGGATGCCAGAAATCTGACTTGTATCTTAGGCAGACTTCTGGGAAAATTGGTGAGCCAATCACACAAGCAGGAAATTATGTTTCTGGGGTGTGGTCAGGACACATTCTGTGTACAGAACAGCTCCAGGCAGCCATATTGCATTGCATTTTCAGAAAATTATAACAGCTGCAGATTGAAAAGGAAAGGTAATTTTTAATAAAATTCAGTTTCAATATGATGTGTGTCGCAATTGTATACACTATATTGTTTTTTCTTTATTTGCTGATTTTTTTCCCCTACAAAAGTGGAGTTACCTTTTAACCACTTGCTGACCACCCGCCGCAGATATACTGCGGAAGGCTGGCTCGGCTGCTCAAATCAACGTATGGGTACGTCGGTTCACGGGAGCAGTGCTGGGGACAAGGGGTATTGCCACCGGGCACCCACGATCACTCCTGAGCTGAGAAAGAGAACGACAGTCAGCTGTTGTAAACACAGCTGACGGTTCTTCTCTCTGAAATGATCACAGAGCACCTGTGACCCTTCTATATAGGATCACAGGTCTCTATGATCATTTGACAAGTTCCTCCCCCATACAGTTAGAAAACACCCCCTAGGATCACACTTAACCCTTTGATCACCACTGTGTTAACCCCTTCCCTGCCAGTGTCATTATTACAGTAACAGTGCATATTTTTAGCAATGATTACTGTAGTAATGTCACTGGTCTCCCCAAAAGTGTCAAAAATGTCAGTTAGGTGTCCAATCGGTCTGCCGCAATGTCGCAGCCCCACTAAAAATCGAAGATCTCTGCCATTACTAGTAAAAAAATAAAAATGACATAAATCTTTCCCCTAGTTTGTAGACGCGATAACGTTTACGTCGGTTCACGGGAGCAGTGCTGGGGACAAGGGGTATTGCCACCGGGCACCCACGATCACTCCCAGCTGAGAAAGAGAACGACATTCAGCTGTTGTAAACACAGCTGACGGTTCTTCTCTCTGAAATGATCACAGAGCACCTGTGACCCTTCTATATAGGATCACAGGTCTCTATGATCATTTGACAAGTTCCTCCCCCATACAGTTAGAAAACACCCCCTAGGATCACACTTAACCCTTTGATCACCACTGTGTTAACCCCTTCCCTGCCAGTGTCATTATTACAGTAACAGTGCATATTTTTAGCAATGATTACTGTAGTAATGTCACTGGTCTCCCCAAAAGTGTCAAAAATGTCAGTTTGGTGTCCAATCGGTCTGCCGCAATGTCGCAGCCCCACTAAAAATCGAAGATCTCTGCCATTACTAGTAAAAAAATAAAAATGACATAAATCTTTCCCCTAGTTTGTAGACGCGATAACGTTTACGCAAACCAATCAAAATGCGCTTATTGCAAATTTTTGTTTTTTACCAAAAATATGTAGCAGAATAAAAATTAGCCTAAAAGGATTAAAAATTTTGTTTTTTAAATTTTATTTTTTGGGAATGTTATATAGCAGAATGTGAACAATATTGTCTTTCTTTTTTTTTTTTTTTTTTTTTAGAATTGTCGCTCTTTCTATGTTTATAGCCCAAAAAAAAATAAAGAATTTGCACAGGTGATTAAATGCCACCAAAAGAAATCTCTATTTATGGGGGAAAAGGACATCCATTTTATTTGGGTACAGCGTTGCACGACCGCGCAATTGTCCGTTAAAGTAACGCAGTGCTGAATCGCAAAAAATGGCCTGGTCAATAAGGGGCAAATCCTTCCGATTCAGAAGTGGTTAAAGCGGAGTTCCGGGCACAGAAAACATTTTTTAGCAAATATACCCCCGGGACAGTCAGGGCTAGTACATTCCACAATGGCTAGCCTCTGATCTGTCCCGGTTCGCACTTACCTGCAAGAAGAAATACTCACTTATAAAATTTCTTCCACAGCGTTGCCATCTCTCTTGTGGGCAGCTGAAGCCGGCGAGATCCTCTTCCGCGTCTTCTTCCGCGTCCTCTTCTCCCAGAATGCGCCTGCACCGGCCCCGCTCGTCACTTCCGGTGCTCGCCGCATTCCTCCACAGATTCTGGGCATGCCCAGAAGCTGTTTAGCAGGGAATGCGGCGTCGCCCCGGAAGTGACGAGCGGGGCCGGTGCCGTCGCATTGATTTCTGGGAGCGATGACGTTCAGCTCCCAGGAATCAGTGCAAGCCAGGAAGTGACGGCGGAGCCGCGGCGCAGAGGGAGGAAGTGAAGAATAGGTGAGTATATTCGATCTACAATTACAAGGTGAGTACAAAAAAAAAAAACCTAACTATCCAATTCTGTTTCTTGAAGGAGAACAAGCGGACGGGCACAAAAAAAAAAGATCGATTTTGTGCCCGGAACTCTGCTTTAAAGTAGAGGTACATGTGGCTGCAGTCCTCCTTGCATTTCTCCATCCAAAGACCAAGCTAGGTTGCCTCCCCTTGTATTTATACCCCGCCACAAATGGGCAGAGCATTGCACACCTGAGAGCCAGCACCTTAACCCCTTCCTTACCTCAGGGCAGCCTGATAGACAAAGCATAATAACCATATTTGCTCACTAAACAGTTCGAAATTATAACATGAGGTAGAACCTGGTAAAGTATTTACATCCCAAGTGGGCACCTGCCTAAGTGTGTATGTTGGGTAGAACCCTAAAGCCTTCTATAGGGCCATGATTCTGATAGAAGCAGTAGTATTGTTGATCTCCTCTGACCTTCACCATTCTTCACATATACCAGATATTAGAACAGGAAATCTCCCATGGCTAAAAACGTTACTGTGTTTTTTGTTTTCAGTAGATCATGTCAGATGTAGGTGTAGCACCCTACAGGTAGGTGCTAGCTAAATGTATAGTGGGCCTTGTCTGCCTAACAGCAGGGCCATGATTTCTGTAGTAAGGTGTCATGAGTTCCAGATGTGTTGAGCTGAAGGGGAGTCTCCCCACTGGCTTCTGTGATGGGCTTCTCATAGGGCAGTGGAGGAAGCCCAATCAGGGGACACATCCAGGCTTGTAGCTACCCCAGAAGGCAGATTATGCTGCAAGGAATTCTGGGAATGGGTATAAGTTTGGGGGAGCATGTGACGCAGGTGTCTTTGGTGGGAGCAGAGTCCCAGGAGGGAAAGAGCGGCTGTCTCCCCTCCTGTCTGAGGAAGCGGATGTCTCGGGGTGTCGCCTGAGAATCCAGAGATTGCTGAGTGAGCTGAGGAGGATACGGTGTGCCGAGAACCAGCGGAGAGTGAGAGGGGTTCAGTCCCAGGAAAGCCTACACAGGTCGTGAGTACTGAGGATTGCCCCTGGGGGTCTGCCTGAAGTGTTAGAGGAGACCACTCCGGAGAAGGTTCTGGGATCCAGTGCCAGCTAGCGGTAAAGGGGGTGCCTAGGTTGAGGACCCTGAAGTTACAGAGGGGGTACATAGTCAGTGGACCCTGAAGAATAACAAGTGTAAAGGGGGCGCCTGCGGGAGGGCCCTGAATTGTACACAGTGTTGGTTGAGAATTGCATTCATACAGGAACCCTAGCAGTTACTACAAGCCAGTGCAAGGCTGCGGAGTAAAGTCAGGGACTCTGCAAGTCAAACAGTGTCAGAAGCTCTCTATTCTGCAGTCCTGGATCTTCTGGACTTAAAGTCTGGGATCTAGCACTTCTTTCAAGTTATAGTGTGTTACTAAGCGTCAGTGAGTGCTGGCTAGCGTCGGCTGGCGTCAGGACAACGTTGACAGACATTTTCTGGAGAAATTCCCAAGTGTATACAGTTGAAGCCTACAAGGAGTATCACACTCATTCCCTTCTCCCATCCCCTTTTCTACAATAAGACTACAAAACAAAGATGCCGAAGTTGTCTATGTCTCAGTGCTCACACCCAGGGCCTCAGCCCACATGGGCTGGAGATGTAACCGGTACGGATGGCAGACCCACATCAGGAAAACATGCTACATAGGATACAGAAGAAATGTAATAGCGAGAAGAGGCTTCCTCTTTTGGGAGCTGATTGCCAGTACATGCAAAGATTGCTGTAGATTAGAGGAGAGCAGCAGCACTGTTAATAAATACCAGGGCCATTCTGGGGGTAGTGCTAAGTTTTCACTGTAAACCAAAGTAGTGTCATTTCCTGACACATGACCAGTAGTGGCAGGAGAGTAACAACATTGTGTCACTACCATGTATGCGTGGCAGCATCAACTTTAAATAGAGACCGGTGCCATTTTTTTGTTTTGGGGCAAATTATGGACAAGAGCCCCAAATGTTTTCAATTGGAAAATAATGCAAATCCCAACTGTTGTTGTTTGTCTAATCCTTGCAGAAAAATTAAGAAAGCTGACCCAGTATTAGCATTCATTTGCTTTTACCATCAAGAATTCTGGGTCTACAAAGTATTTACTGTTATTGGAACACAATACAAGACATACAGTGCTACAAATGTGTATACAACACACAGGCACATAGCAAATGAATAAGCATGTAGCAAACAGGACCGGCATTTCAAGTTATTACAGGAAAACTAGTTCTTGGTCTTGGCCATATTGTTTCTGTTCTGTACTGTGGCTTCTACTTTTGTCCCTTGGTGGTCCTCCTTTCAGCTTGAGCTGATGGTCTTTTCTTCAGAAAGTTTGGTAGCCATTCCTACATGGATGTAACCATTCCTACTTGCATTCTACATCAATTTCTATATAAGGGGCCATTGTTAATACTTGGTGACATAGATTGGGTCCAGTGTTTGACAAGAGCTCCCCTAAAACAATGGGAATAGTTAAAAATGTTGTACTGGCTAATAGTTTACATTGCCCAAATTATACAATTGCCCGATTGTTTTAGAGGACAGAACAGCTACTATTGTGCAAGCACTTTTCTTTATTATTATTTATTTTTAACAATGCGTTTATTAGCACAGCTATCTAACTACAAAAACCATAACAAGTGGAAAGCACATCCTGAGTGGTTCTTGCAACATGTGAGTCTGTGTTGCAATGGTATATGATCTTCCAATTTCTAGTCTTGCCAGATCACTCTACCTTCCTACCCCTGGCTTCTGCTCAGAATTTTACACTGCGGCTGCAGTCACCAAGAGTGTGTGTAAACCCCCCTACTGTTAGGTCCTTATGAGGTACACCTGGCAGTAAAAGGGTTACGGTGTGGTGTTATGGAACAGTACAATTTTCAAAGACAGTATTGGTGACATTGCATTTTGGCATCACATATTTGGATGTGTAATTGATTTCTCAACTTTTACATTTAGGCTGGCTTAACCACTTGACCTCCTGAAGACTTACTCCCCTTCATGACCAGTCCTTTTTCTTTGCTTTTTGGCACTGCGGTACTCTAACTGACAATTGCAACACTGTACCCAAATTAAATATATATTGTTTTTTTCACACAAATAGAGCATTTTTTTATTTGATCACCACTGGGTTTTTTTTCTTTTTTTGTGCTATAAACAAAAAAAAAATGACCAAACATTTTGAAAAAAATAAAATAAAACAATATTTATTATTATTTATTTATAATATTATTTATATTATTTATATATACAGTATCTCACAAAAGTGAGTACACCCCTCACATTTTTGTAAATATTTTATTATATCTTTTCATATGACAACACTGAAAAAATGACACTTTGCTACAATGTGTACAGCTTGTATAACAGTGTAAATTTTCTGTCCCCTCAAAATAACTCAACACACAGCCATTAATGTCTAAACAAAAGTGAGTACACCCCTAAGTGAAAATGTCCAAATTGGGCCCAATTAGTCATTTTCCCTCCCAAGTGTCACGTGACTTGTTAGTGTTACAAGATCTCAGGTGTGAATGGGGAGCAGGTGTTTTAAAGTTGGTGTTATCGCTCTCGCTCTTTCACACTAGTCACTGGAAGTTCAACATGGCACCTCAAGGCAAAGAACTCTCTGCAAATCTGAAAAAAAAGAACTGTTGCCCTAAATAAAGATGGCCAAGGCTATAAGAAGATTGCCAAGACCCTGAAAACGAGCTGCAGCACGGTGGCCCAGACCATACAGCAGTTTAACAGGGCAGGTTCCACTCAGAACCGGCTTCGTGATGGTTGACCAATGAAGTGGAGTGCATGTGCTCAGCGTCCTATCCAGAGGTTGTCTTTGGGAAATAGACATATGAGTGCTGGCAGCATTGCTGCAGAGGTTGAAGGGGTGGGGGGGGGGATCAGCCTCTCAGTGCTCAGACCATACGCCGCACACTGCATCAAATTGGTCTGCATTGCTGTTTCCCAGAAGGAAGCCTCTTCTAAAGATGATGCACAAGAAAGCCCACAAACAGTTTGCTGAAAACAAGCAGACTAAGGACATGGATTACTGGAACCTGGTCTAAAGAGACCAAGATAAACGTATTTGGTTCAGATGGTGTCAAGTGCGTGTGGCGGCAACCAGGTGAAGAGTACAAAGACAAGTGTGTCTTGCCTACAGTCAAGCATTGTGGTGGGAGTGTCATGGTCTGGGGCTGCATGAGTGCTGCCGGCACTGGGGAGCTACAGTTCATTGAGGGAATCATGAATGCCAACATGTACTGGGACATACTGAAGCAAAGCATGATCCCCTCCCTTCAGAGACTGGGTATTCCAACATGAAAACGATCCCAAACACACCTCCAAGACGACCACTACCTTGCTAAAGAAGATAAGGGTAAAGGTGATGGACTGACCAAGCATGTCTCCAGAGCATCTGTGGGCCATCCTCAAACGGAAGGTAGAGGAGCACAAGGTCTCTGACATCCACCAGCTCCATGATGTAGTCATGGAGGAGTGGAAGAGGATTCCAGTGGCAACCTGTGAAGCTCCTGTGAACTCTGTGCCCAAGAGGGTTAAGGCACTGCTGGAAAATAATGGTGGCCACACAAAATAATGACACTTTGGGCCCTATGTTGACATTTTCATTTAGGGGTGTACTCGCTTTTGTTGTCAGCGGTTTAGAAATTGACTGTGTGTTGAGGTATGTTGAGGGGACAGCAAATGTATACTTTTATACAAGCTGTACACTTACTACTTTACATTGAAGCAAAGTGTCATTTCCTCATTGCTGTCACATGAAAAGGTATAATAAAATATTTACAGAAATGTGAGGGGTGTATTCACTTTTGTTAGATACTGTGTGTGTATATATGTATAATATATATATATATATATATATATATATATATATATATATATATATATATATATATATATATATATGTATATATTTATTTTTAGCACCCTCCTAGGTAGGTGCTGGGTAACCTATAGGGGAGACCTTGTCTGCTTATCAGCAGGGTCCAATTATTCAGTCAGGCTGTCATGTGTTCTCAGGTGTGACTGTTGAGTTGGGGAGTCTCCACACTGTATCCAACGAGGGCTCTCATTGGACAGTGGAGGAAACCTGACCAATAGCACACCAGGGCTTGTATCCATCCCAGAGGACAGATTCTGCTGCAATGCATCCTTGGAGGGGGATATGAGTCTGAGGGGAGCACATGACAGGGCGTCTTTGGTGGGAAGCAGAGTCCCAGGAGGAGGGTGACGGCTGTCTCTCCTCCTGTTGGTGAGAGGAAAGGTGTAATTGGCGGTCGGCCTAGAGAACAGAAGGTTGAGCTGCGCTGCAGAGAGGGATCCAGTGTGCTGCAGACCGTGTGGAGCTGTTGGGGCCAGAGTTTCCAGGAGTCGTGAGTACTGTGAACTGCCAGGGGTCTGCCTAGGATAGGAGACCATTCCAGGAGGTCAGAGGGATCCAGGAGCCAGCTAACCAAGAGGAAGCTTAGAAAGGGGGTGCCTAAGTCTAAGCCCTGAAGAGAATTCAGTGAGAGAGGGTGCCAGTGTGGGCCCTGAAGTGTTAAGAGTTGCAGCAGTGCTTACAAATAGCTACTTCAGCCAGGAAGGGAGCAGTACAAAGAACTTTTGACTCACAAGGAAGTGTCAGAAGTCAGTTCAAGTTCACAGACAGCAAGTCAGTGTTAACAAGCGCCAACGGGCGTTGACCGGCTTTCAGCCAGCGTGAAGTCAGAGCCAAGAGGCATTTTTCTCAGAGTCCCATTCTATTGTGTAGCAATATCCTCTTTTCAGGGATATTGAGTCCCTGAACATTGTGGGACAGTACAGTGGGATGGTTCCCCACCGGTTTATAAGCCATGGTGATAGGCGAATAACACTGGTATGCTGTACCTTCTTATTAACTTATGACACAGAGAGTCTGAGAAAGAATACGAGAGTTTAGAAAAAGAAAAAAGAAGAAAGGGAAAGAGAGGGAAGGGGTAAAAGGGAAGAGGAGGGGGGGGTATAGAAGAAAAAGCAAAAGAGACAGAGATGAGGGGTAGATTTTCCCTGCAAATCAGATAAGAACACTATAGTATAAAAACGCCTTACTCCAGGAATCTGGAGAGGCAAAAATACGTGGGTGTCTACCGCCCCGATGAGCGAGAGAGGGCACCCTAGTGAGATCGTTAGGAGGTGCACAACCAGCAGAAGCCACACTAATTATAGTAGGCTTATTTAAAGAAAAAAAAAAAAGAAAAACAGTAGTAAACGTTACAATAAACATAGAGAGTGGCAAACGGCTCCAAGTAGATATGGATAAAACATATTCTATTGTGTATAGTCGAGCCAGAGGAGTATCCCACTCATTCCCACTCCTAGTCCCTAAAATAAATACAAAATCCAAAGATGCTGGACTGTTTTTTGTATTAGTACTCACACTGTGCTGTTGTTACTAGCGGTAACCCTGGCAGACCCACATCTGGCACAAAGGCTGGAAATCCTGCTACACATACTGTGTGTATAGATATATATATATATATATATATATACATACAGTGCCTTGCAAAAGTATTCGACCCCCTTGAACTTTGCGACCTTTTGCCACATTTCAGCCTTAAAAAAAAAAGATATAAAACTGTAATTTTTTGTGAAGAATCAACAACAAGTGGGACACAATCATGAAGTGGAACAAAATTTATTGGATATTTCAAACTTTGTTAACAAATAAAAAACTGAAAAATTGGGCGTGCAAAATTATTCAGCCCCTTTACTTTCAGTGCAGCAAACTCTCTCCAGAAGTTCAGTGAGGATCTCTGAATGATCCAATGTTGACCTAAATGACTAATGATGATAAATAGAATCCACCTGTGTGTAATCAAGTCTCCGTATAAATGCACCTGCACTGTGATAGTTTCAGAGGTCCTTTTAAAGCGCAGAGAGCATCATGAAGAACAAGGAACACACCAGGCAGGTCCGAGATACTGTTGTGGAGAAGTTTAAAGCTGGATTTGGATACAAAAAGATTTCCCAAGCTTTAAACATCCCAAGGAGCACTGTGCAAGCGATAATATTGAAATGGAAGGAGTATCAGACCACTGCAAATCTATGAAGACCTGGCCGTCCTTCTAAACTTTCAGCTCATACAAGGAGAAGACTGATCAGAGATGCAGCCAAGAGGCCCATGATCACTCTGGATGAACTGCAGAGATCTACAGCTGAGGTGGGAGACTCTGTCCATAGGACAACAATCAGTCGTATACTGCACAAATCTGGCCTTTATGGAAGAGTGGCAAGAAGAAAGCCATTTCTTAAAGATATTCATTAAAAGTGTTGTTTAAAGTATGCCACAAGCCACCTGGGAGACACCCCAAACATGTGGAAGAAGGTGCTCTGGTCAGATGAAACCAAAATCAAACTTTTTGGCAACAATGCAAAACGTTATGTTTGGCGTAAAAGCAACACAGCTCATCACCCTGAACACACCATTCCCACTGTCAAGCATGGTGGTGGCAGCATCATGGTTTGGGCCTGCTTTTCTTCAGCAGGGACAGGACAGATGGTTAAAATTGATGGGAAGATGGATGGAGCCAAATACCGGACCATTCTGGAAGAAAACCTGATGGAGTCTGCAAAAGACCTGAGACTGGGACGGAGATTTGTCTTCCAACAAGACAATGATCCAAAACATAAAGCAAAATCTACAATGGAATGGTTCACAAATAAACATATCCAGGTGTTAAAATGGCCAAGTCAAAGTCTAGACCTGAATCCAATCGAGAATCTGTGGAAAGAACTGAAAACTGCTGTTCACAAACGCTCTCCATCCAACCTCACTGAGCTCGAGCTGTTTTGCAAGGAGGAATGGGCAAAAATCTCTCGATGTGCAAAACTGATAGAGACATACCCCAAGCGACTTACAGCTGTAATCGCAGCAAAAGGTGGCGCTACAAAGTATTAACTTAAGGGGGCTGAATAATGTTGCACGCCCAATTTTTCAGTTTTTTATTTGTTAAAAAAGTTTGAAATATCAAATAAATTTCGTTCCACTTCATGATTGTGTCCCACTTGTTGTTGATTCTTCACAAAAAATTACAGTTTTATATCTTTTTGTTTGAAGGCTGAAATGTGACAAAAGGTTGCAAAGTTCAAGGGGGCTGAATACTTTTGCAAGGCACTGTGTATATATATATATACATACATATATATATATATATATATATATATATATATATATATATATATATATATACACACACACACCAGCCACTTTATTAGGTACACCTTGCTAGTACTGGGTTGGACCCCCTTTTGCCTTCAGAACTGCCTTAATTCTTTGTGGCATAGATTCAACAGGGTGTTGGAAACATTTTGGTCTATATTGACATGATAGCATCATGCGGTTGCTGCAGATTTTTCGGCTGCACTTCCATGATGAGAATCTTCTGTTCCACCACATCCCAAAGGTGCTTTAATGGATTGAGATATGGTTACTGTGAAGGCCATTGGAGTACAGAAATTTAATTGTCATGTTCAAGAAACCAGTGGTGAGATGATTTGAGCTTTGTGACATGGTACTTTATCCTGCTGGAAGTAGCCATCAGAAGATGGGCACACTGTAGTCATAAAGGGATTGACATGGTCAACGACAGTACTCAGGTAGGCCATGGCATTTAAACAACGCTTAATTGGTACTAAGGGGTCCAAAATGTGCCAAGAAAATATTCCCCACACCATTACACCACAAGCCTGAACCATTAATACAAGGCAGGATGGATCCATGCTTTCATGTTGTTTACGCCAAATTTCGACCCTACCATCTGAATGTCACAGCTGAAATCGAGACTCATCAGACCAGGCAATGTTTTCCAATCTTCTATTGTCCAATTTTGGTGAGCCTGGGCAAATAGTTTCCTGTTCTTAGCTGACATGAGTGGCACCCAGTGTGGTCCTAGCTGCTGCTGTAACCCATCTTCTTCAAAGTTTGATGTGTTGTGTGTTCAGAGATGGTATTCTGCATACCTTGGTTGTAACAAATGGTTATTTGAGTTGCTGTTGCCTTACTATCATCTGGAACCAGTCTGCCCATTCTCCACTAACATCAACAAGGCATTTTCCTCCACATGACTGCCGCTAACTGGATATTTTCTTTTTCAGACCATTCTCTGTAAACCCTAGAGATGGTTGTGCTTGAAATACTCAGACCAGCTTGTCTGGCACCAACAACCATGCCACGTCAAAGTCACTTAAATCTTCCCTATTCTGTTGCTCAGTTTGAATTTCAGCAAGTCGTCTTCACCACATCGAGATGTGTCTAAGTTGCTGCCATGTGATTGGCTACCAAGCAATTGAACAGGTGTACCTAATAAAGTGGCCGGTGAATTTGTACATATATATATATATATATATATATATATATATATATATATATATACCGTATTTATCGGTGTATAACACACACTTTTTCCTCCTAAAAATGGATCTTTGTTCCTATAATAGTTATAGAATACATTTTTGGACATTAAGGGTTAAGGCAATTAACGTGACCATTGAACCCTATTGGCACTGGGCCAAAAGGTTTAAATTATATTAACTTTTTATCTGATTATAGTATTTATAGTATTTAAGTGGTATTTTAGGGGCATCCTCTATTGAAGGAGGGGAACCTCTGGTCAGATTTTTGTAAGATTGGCACTGAGCCAAAAGTTTTAACTGCTTGCCGACCGCCGCAAGTAGATTTACTGCGGCGGTCAGCCCCTGCCAGGCAGAGTGACGTTAATTAACGTCACTAGCCTGGGAGGGTCTGGGGAGCGAGCGCGCGCCCGCGGAGGCGCGCTCCCGCTCCCGCGCGGTCACGCACCCCCCCGCGCGTGTGACCAGCGGACCCGATGTCCGCCGGCCACTCGGCGATCGTCGGGGGAAGAGGGAGAATGTCAGGCAGCTTGTGTAAACAAGCTGCCTGTCATTCTCCTCGCTGTAAAGACACTGATTACACGGATCTAGTATGTAGATCCGTTGATCAGTGTCCTTACAGCTAGAGCCACAGCCAATCACAGTAAGAATCACGCCCCTAGGGACACACACAGCCCCTCCCTCCCAAATAAAGTTAACCCCTTCACTGCCAGTGTATTTTTACAGTAACAGTGCATATGTATAGCACTGATTACTGTAGAAATGTCACTGGTAACCCCAAAAGTGTCAAAAATGTCAGTCAAGGGTCCGATCTGTCCGCCGCAATGTCGCAGTACCGCAAAAAAAATCGCAGATCGCCGCCATTACGCGTTAAAAAAAAAAACAACAAAAATGACAAAAATCTTTCCCTTTGTTAGTAAACGCGATAACTTTTGCGCAAACCAATCAAAATACGCTATTTGCGATTTTTTTTACCAAACATAGGTAGGATAAAACAAATTGGCCAAAAATGTTAAAAAATTTTGATTTTTACATTTTTTTTTTGGGGAATTTCATATAAAAAAATGTGAAAAATATTGCTATTTTTGCAAAATTGTCGCTCTTTTTTTGTTTATAGCGCGTGATCAAAAAATCGCACAGGTGATCAAATACCACCAAAAGAAAGCTCTGTTTGTGGGAAAAAAAGGACGTCAAATTCGTTTAGGTACAGCGTCGCACGACCGCGCAATTGTCCGTTAAAGTCACGCAGTGCCGAATCGCAAAATACCCCCTGGTCTTTTAGCAGGAAAATCCTCCGGGGCTTAAGTGGTTAAACTAGATTCAATTTTTATTTGATTATAGCATTCAAGTGATATTTTAGGGGCATCCTCTATTGAAGGTGATGTAGTTGCCATGGGCAGACGCAGTTGGATTTTACTAACTGCGAATAGGAAAGTGCATAAGAAACTTCAACAGGTATTGAAAGAGTACCATCAGATGGAACAAAAAACTATAGAACAGGATGGCAAATTGGTGATGCTTCAGTGTGTTCAAAAGCTGTTACGGGACAAATTGGAGCATTACCAAGATGTTGCTGAAAAATCAGCGGTTAAGGTGGCTCAGATAAAATATAGAAAAAAGGAAGGGGAGGGTTAACAAAGGAAAAGTTCATAAAGTAAATGCCTCAGCGTCTCTTGATTGGGACCCGGATAAATGGGATGCTGATGTATGGGACTCAACCTCATCGGATGATTGGGATGACTGCCCTGGAGGTCCAAATTGCCCGGATCCAGGAATTAATCCACCCAGGAATACAGTAGATGGGATGCAAGGGATAACAGAACAAAATAAGGAAAGCAGATTTTAGGGAGGTAAAACTAACTTAACCACTTGCCTACAGTGCACTTTCACCCCCTTCCTGCCCAGACCGATTTTCAGCTTTCAGCGCTCTCACAATTTGACTGAGAATTACTCAGTCATGCAACACTGTACCCATACAAAAATTGTGTCCTTTTTTTCACACAAATAGAGCTTTCTTTTGATGGTATTTGATCAATACTGGGTTTTTTATTTTTTGTGCTATAAATAAAAAAAGACTGAAAATATCGTGAAAAAACGCATTTTTCTTTGTTTCTGTCATAAAATTTTGCAAATTAGTCATTTTTCTTCACAAATTTTAGCCAAAATTTATACTGCTACTTATCTTTGGTAAAAATAACCCAAGTAAGTGTATATTATTTGGTCTTTGTGAAAGTTATAGAGTCCACAAGCTATGGTGCGAATCATTGAAAATTGATCACACTTGCTCACACCTGATGTACTGAAGGCCTATCTCATTTCTTGAGACACTAAAAAGTCAGGAAAGTACAAATACCCCCCAAATGACCCCTTTTTGGAAAGTAGACATTCCAAGGTATTTAATAAGGGGCATGGTGAGTTTTTTGAAGTTGAAATTTTTTCCCACAATGCTTTGCAAAATGAAGATTTTTTTTTTTTTTTTACAAATTGCCGTATTAACAGGTTATTTCTCTCACACAGCACATGTATACTTGCAACTACACCCCAAAACACATTCTACTACTCCTCCTGAGTATGGCGATACCACATGTGTGAGACTTTTTCACAGCCTGGCCACATACAGAGGCCTAACATCCAAGTAGCAGCGTCCGGCATTCTAGGAGCATAAATTACACAAATAATTTCCTGACAACCTATCGCACTTTTGAAGGCCCTGGAGCACCAGGACAATGGAAACCGCCATAAAATGACCCCATTTTGGAAAGCAAACAGCCCAACGTATAATTTTTGAGGCATAATGAGTCTTTTGAATATGTCATTTTTTTCCACAAGTTTTTGGAAAATGTGGAAAGAAAATGAAAACACATTTTTTTTACACAAAGCTGTCCATTTATGCAATATTTCTAACACATAGCATGTACATAGCAAAAATTGCACCCCAAAATACATTCTGCTATTCCTCCTGAGTATGGCGATACCACATGTGTAACACTTTTTCACAGCCTGGCCACATACATAGGCCTAACATCCAAGTAGCGCTTTACACAAAGTTGTCCATTTATCCACTTTAAGACTGGGCCTATTTTTGACACTTGGTATTTACAAGCTAAAATCATTTTTTTTGCTAGAAAACTACTTGGAACCCCCAAACATTATATATTTTTTTTTAGCAGAGACCCTAGAGAATAAAATGGAGATCGTTTCAATATTTTTTATCACACCATATTTGCGCAGCAGTCTTCCAAATGCGATTTTTTTGAAAAAAATTCACTTTTTTGAACTAAAAAATAAGAAAACAGTAAATTTAGCACAATTTTTTTTCCATAATGTGAAAGATAATGTTACGCCGAGTAATTAGATACCCAATGCTTCAAAATTGCACATGCTCACAGAATGGCGCCAAACATTGGTACTTAAAAATCCCCATAGGCAACATTTTAAAAATTTCTGCAGGTTACTAGCTTAGAGTTACAGAGAAGATCTAGGGCTGAAATTATTTCTCTCGCTCTAACGATCGCGGCGATACCTCACATGCATGGTTTGAACACCGTTTACATATGTGGGCGGGACTTGCGTATGCGTTTGCTTCTGCGCGCAAGCTAACGGGGACAGGGCGCTTTAATTTTTTTTTCCTATTTATTTTATTTATTATTTTTTTATTTTTACACAGTTTAAAAAAAAAATGTTTTGATCATTTTTATTCCTATTACAAGGAATGTAAACATCCCTTGTAATAGAAATAGGCATGACAGGTCCTCTTTATTGTGAGATCTGGGGTCAAAAAGACCTCACACCTCACAACTACACTAAAAAAGAAAAAAAAAATTGTTGAAAGAGGAAAAAAAAAAAAAGAAAAAAAAAAAAGCGGCCCTTTAAACCAGTTGCTAGGCAACGTCTTTTGACGTAGCTCCGGTCCTCCAAGACCATAGAGTTGAGTGAGGGCCATCTTGCCCTCACTCGACTTCCTGTCTCTGAGTATCCGGGACCGGATAGTTTTCCCCGCTGCCGGTGGGTCCGGTAAGTTGGGAAAACGTCTGGGACGCGGCAGGAGGGGGGGGGGGCACCTCTTCCCCTGCACCGTAAGGGTAATTACGCGGCGAATCCGCCACTGGGACCACCCTTATCTGAAAGCCGACCGCCTGCCGTTTCAAAAAATACCGGGGTTATGGGGGCTATCTGCTGCCATAACCCCAGTATTTAGCTTTTAATGGCCGACGCATATAGTCATTAGGCGGTCAGTAAGTGATTGCATGTATATTGCAAACAGGTGACGATGACTGATGGGGTGACAGGTGACGATGACTGATGGGGTGATAGGTGACAATGACTGATGGGGTGACAGGTGACGATGACTGAAGGGGTGAAAGGTGATGATGATTGATGAGGTGACAGGTGACGATGATTGATGAGGTGACAAGTGACGATGATTGATGGGGTGACAGATGACAATCACTGACGGGGTGACATGTGACGATGATTGATGGGGTGACAAGTGACAATCACTGATGGGGTGTCAAGTGACGATGATTGATAGGGTGACAGATGACGATGACTGATGGGGTGACAGGTGACGATGACTGATGGGGTGACAGGTGACGGTGATTGATGGGGTGACAGGTGACGGGCGATGGTCACTGATGGGTGACAGGTGACGGGCGATGGTGCACGGCGGTACTGATGGCAGTCTCTGGTGACCGGTGAACTTTAGGCTACGTTCACATGTGAGCTTAGCGATCGCGGGCAGAATCACTGTGATTCTGCCCGTGATCCAGAAATCATTGCAAATGGCGGGACGCCTGTGCGTTGCCCGTGATTTGCAATAGCACCCCAAATGCTGTGCGATGTTGCTGCGATTTCCGCCTGCCGAATCGAGGTAACATCACGCAAACAACGCATGACGCCCCAAAGAAACTCTTGTACCTTTTTTGGGCGTCATGCGATGTTTGCGCGATGTTACCGAGATTCGGCAGGCGGAAATCGCGCTCACATGTGAACGTTATGGGTGTCAATTTCTGGGCACTGATGAGGTGACTGTTGGGTGACAGGTGACATTGGGGGGGGGGGGGCTGAGGACTGTGTGGGGACCTTTATTAGTGTGATTTTACTTTTGCAGGTACACAGAGCAGTAACTCACTGTTTCTAGCTCTTCTCCCCTCACACTGGAAACTGTATGAGGGGAGAAGAGCTAGTAACAGTCAGTTACTGCTCTTTGTTTACATTTTGTGATCGGCTGTGAATGGATTCACAGCCGATCACATAGTAAACAGTCACTGTCAGTGACTGTTTACTACTGCCGGTGACAGCTGTGTTCCTACGGAACACAGTGCCACCAACATGACCGCGCTGCGCGCTCCCGATCGCGCATACGCGGTCATCTCCCGGGCGCCTCCATTGTGATCGGCTGTGTCATTGGAACACAGCCGATCACGTGGGAAACAGCCACGCCCAGTGGCTGTTTCCCCCCTGCCGGTGAGCGGCTGTGTCCCGGGGACACGCTGACACCGGCAGTGCACGGCGGCACGCCCGCGATCGCGCGTCTGCCCTGCATTTCCTGGGTCACGTCATATGACGTCCGCCCAGGATAATAGCCGCACCGTCCCGCCGTCATATGACGGCGGGTGGGCGGTAAGTGGTTAAGCAGGGAAATAAGGTAAAAGAAAGTGAGAGAATGATATGCATGTGTTGTGTACAAATGGGAAAAATGTAAGCAATTTTAGAGAGATAATTGTGTATGTGTGTGAATGCTGGAACTCTTAGTTCTACATCTTGTGTGTGTGTGTCATGTTGGCTCTGTGCAGACGTGACCCCCCCTCCCTTTTCTCTTGTTCATGAAGGGAATGTAATGGGATGAGACTTTAGTGATATCTGGCAAGGTCACCCATGATATGACTACATGTATATCATATCATTATGTGCGGGGTTATTTATTCTAATGATAAACAATGTGATCACGGTTATTTTGAATCTGTTTCCCAAACAGAATGGTAAAATGAAGGTTAAGTTGAGAAAAGTGAATACAGTATAGAATAATACATATTAAATATCCTTTGTTAGTGGAAACAATTTTATTAATAATATAGATATCATTTTTTATTTTTTTTGATCTGGACAATGTTTTGGTTGGAAGTAAAATACAGGTTATTGAGGAAACTTGTAATATGGTTTTAGTTTAGATTAAGATGAAGTTGATAATTATAATACAGCGGTCCTAATACTGAACAAAGCTAAGATGGATGGGACACATAGGGAGTGGTGGTCCTTGGAGGAGTTATAGATGCAGATTATCAAGGTGAGATTAAAGTGATTCTAGCGAATCTAGGACCGGAACCATGGATCGTTTCAGCTCAAGGAAGAATAGCACAGTTATTGTTGATTCCTTTGTATTTACTCAAATGAAAGAAGGAGAAGCACCTACTACATTGACAGTTAGTTTTGGTTCTACTAACACTATTAATGTAGGGGCAAAAATATGGATTCAAAAACAGACAGGACCACCTGAACCGGCTGAAGTGATAGCTGTAGGAAAAGACCGTACTTTATTAATCATGAGACCAGAAAATGTGAATATATCGCGCAAGAAAAATGTTATTTGCGAGAATGATTTATGTACTGTTTCTGTTATAAATCATTGAAAGACATGTCATATGCCTTTGAATCCTTAATATCGTGTGGTTGGCCTCATTTGGAGCAAAAGCCTGGACTTCCGGCGTTAAAGTGACGAATACCTAACAAACCCAAAGATCATGGGGATGGGTCTATAGTACCAAAGAAAATCAAAAAGATAACTTTACATGTGCGGCAAAACAGGGATGTGATATATTAACTATTACTTTTAATAGTTATATGTGGTCTGGAGCACCAATATCTACAGGATATGGGTCACTAACTGGAACTTTGAACGGCTTTGATATAGAGACTTTAGCTAATAGACTACATAATGCTGGCAGTAAAATCAATGATGGGATAAGGCTTCAAGCATGGTGGATGCCTACTATATTCCACCCAAATAGTGTAGCAGCTGGAGTAGATACTGTAATGCTTAATTTGATTAATGCATCTAATGATTTTGCTTTTGGCTTTGATCGAAATATAACAAAGTTTGTTAAATGGACAGTATGTACATTGCGGATTATATATGAACAACAACAAAAAAGCAATATGCTTATGACAGGAGCAAGTATGAGCAAGTATGGATGACTGTGTTCAACTCCAGTATGCCCCAGGATGCTTGGGTGCACCTGGAAGCTCCAAAGATGGTCTGTAATGATACAAACTGTTTGTGAAAATTAAGTATGTATAATGTCACTAAAACAGCGCTTATGTGTAAATTTATAGCGATGCCTTTGATTCTGGGGGAACCAGGAGCAGAATTATTCTGGAATCCACAGATGATAGGCACACATATTGATAACCAAAACAGAACCCATGATTTGTCCTTATGCATTGAATCCTTAGAGGGTAAAATTTGTAAATTACAATCTACCATATATGAGCCTTGTCTTTTACAGAATTCGGTGAATTTATGTAAATTGACTATTTTGCCATTATCCTTTAAAATGATGGTTGAAATAGATGCGTGGTTAGCAATACACCTGTGGTTCCGGGTATGCTGGTACCTTTTTCCGGATATCTTCGCAATCTTACCTCTATTAGGTGCAAGGGCAAAACCTTTGTGCTATATGGTGAACAGGAACAACACATTAATAAAATTTGGGAAGGTATATCGCTACAGGTACCATCATGGGATTTGAAACTTACTAAATTAGAAAATATCCTTAAAAATTCTAAAAAGGTTGAAGGACATATAAAATATTTAAATCATGTCTTTGCAGCCTTCGAGTCCAAGATGACCAAGAAAAGAAGGAACAACGTATGTGTCAAGAAGGGACGTGGGCATGCTCAGCCTATCCGGTGCACCAACTGCGCCCTGTGTGTCCAAAAGGACAAAGTTACCGAGAAGGTTGTGATCAGAAACATCATTGAGGCTTCAGCTGTCAGGGATATCTCTGATGCTAGTGTCTTAGATTCATATGCACTGCCTAAGCTTTATGTGAAGCTGCACTACTGTGTTAGCTGCGCCATTCACAGCAAGGTGGTCAGAAACCGCTCTCGTGAGGCATGTAAGGATCGCACACCACCACCAAGGTTCCGACCTGTGGGTGCACCTCCAAGAGCACCTCCCAAAGCATTGTAAGGAAATCTGCTCAGATGTCCAATAAACTGCTAAAAAAGGAAAAAAAAATATTTATATCGTTCAATCACTGCTCATGTTGATTCACAACAATTATTGCAGACCAGATGAAAAAGATTGGGTCTGATATTGAAGAAGCCACTAATCATCATTGGTGGGATATATTTATGGGATATTCGCCGTCGGCCCAACAAGGTCTGAACTTTTTCATACACCCGCTATTAGTTATAATGATTATTATTGTTGTATTATCAGTATGGAATGTCTATATGGCTTATAGACTATTCTGTACCAAACCAAGTTGTAATGGCATCGTATATTGCATGAAGAATCAATTAAGGACCGATTGTGATATGGCTGTATTTAGAGAGAGTGAATAGTTAAAAGTAATTGAATCTTCAACAAATAATGGATGCCATTTTCATGTGAACCAGGGGTGTTTTATCAGACAAAATAGAGCTGACGGTGAGAACCAGCTGTTGGTGAGAACTAGCCGTTATCAAATTATTTCATGGGAATCAAGGCCGCTTCAGGTTTGGGAACCTGTTGTTATCATAGATATGTCTTGTGGGAATTAAATGAACAGACATTAAAAACAAGTTATTGCGCATGTCCGCATGAGTCGTCCATGCGCCGGATCTATGGATTGCGCATATCCATGCATGCTGCTTACACAGCAAATATTTATCACGCATGCGTGGCAAGAATGACTTGACAGAATTATGGTATAAACAAATGGGATTCTCTGGGAAAAATCTGGACTTTTCTGAAGACACAAGATGTGCCTTGAGTCCCCCAATCGTAGAGGCGACGGGGGATGCTACAATATCCGGTGATGTATTGATGCTAATTCTTTGCTATATCTATTGATTCTGTAACTAATCATTGAATGTTAGAATTATTATTATTACAATAAATTTAATCAATTGTTTTGCCATTTATTAACTTGTGCCTATCTTGTATGATAGTGAGCGTAGAAGTAGTGGTTCAAAACACTCTTTTATTAGGCAAAACAGTTATACACCAATATATTAAAAAAAAAAGGTCTTTGCTTCGGCAGGACATATACTAAAATTGGAACGATACAGAAAAGATTAGCATGGCCCCTGCGCAAGGATGACACGCAAATTCGTGAAGCGTTCCATATTTTTTGTCTTCGCTGCTAGGGCAAGTATAATGAGATGCTGGAAAACAAGTGTAATTCCTGATCCCAAGGAAGTAATTAATCAGATCCATGAGATCTATATATATGAACAATTAATGGCGTCAAACTATGGTTCTCAGAAACAATTCAAGCTGGCTTGGCAACCTTGGTGCACTTATTTTACTATGTTTTGAATGTTTAATTTACAGATGCAGCTTTTCCTTATACTGCTTTCCTGATGTTTCAATCAGTGATTTACTGGGGGTGTGTCGAGCCATCTCCCTCCCTGCAACAAGATGTTCCCATTTGGGGTGCTGGGGGGGGGGGGGTCGCCAAATCCACTCCTAATTTTATAGTTGTAACCATTGTCTTGACTCAATACATGTTTTATTACTACTGCGTGCATTATATATCATATCTATCTATGCCCTTCACTTTGTATTTTTTTTTCTATGTCACTGCGTTGTTACTTGTAATGTGACTGATATTATATTTTTAAAACTTTCAATAAAAATGTATTTAAAAAAAAAAAAGGGCAGGCAGCGCTGAGAGGCAGGGGGGGGGGGGGGCGGCCGAGCAGAAGGAAGGACAAGCATGTGCTGTCATAGGAAGTCCCACCTCCTATGATAGACAGCACAGTGGCCCAATGCCCGGACGCAGGATGTGTGACGTCTATCATAGGTGCCGGGACTTCAGATGACAGCGGCCGCACGTCCTCCCTTCTCCTTGGCCCGACCCACCCCCTCTGCCTCTCAGCACTGCCTGACCTTTTTTAAAAAATATATCACTGCTCTGTGCAATGGCGCTGGCGAGGCTGCATTGGTGGACACTGCACTGGCGAGGCTGCATTGGTGGACACTGTGCTGGTGAGGCTGCATTGGTGGGCACTGCGCTGGCGAGACTGCATTGATGGACACTGCGCTGGTGAGACTGCATTGGTGGACACGGCGCTGGCAAGGCTGCATTGGTGGACACTGCGCTGGGGAGACTGCATTGATGGACACTGCGCTGGCGAGGCTGCATTGGTGGACACTGCTCTGGCGAGGCTGCATTGGTGGACACTGCACTGGCGAGACTGCATTGACGGACACTGCACTGGCGAGGCTGCATTTATGGACACTGGGCTGGCGAGGCTGCATTGGTGGAAACTGCGCTGGCGAGGCTGCATTGATGGACACTGTGCTGGCAAGGATGCATTGGTGGACACTGCGCTGGCAAGGCTGCATTTATGAATACTGCACTGATGAGGCTGCATTCAAGGGCACTGGTAAGGTTACATTTGATTAAAAAAGTTCTGAGTTCAATGCTGTTTATTTCAAATTTAAGCTTTTTCCTAAAATTTCCCTCCTAAATTTGAGGTGCGTGTTATACGCCGATAAATACGGTGTATATATATATATATATATATATATATATATATATATATATACACACACATTTGCCAGCATAAATGAGTAAACCCCCTTTGAAAAGTAAGATTTTATACAATATCTCAATGAATACAAGAACAATTTCAAACATTTTGACAAAACTGAGTTCTAGAGAACATTTGTTTAGCTCATTACATGAAAGTAATGTTAATATTATAACTTGGATTGCAAAATCTTCAGTTTTACTCAAATTAGTTGACGCAAGAATAAATACACCCCACAACAAAAACTACTGCTTCTAGTATTTTGTATGACCCCCATGATTTCAGAACAGGCATTCAGTCCTGCCGGAGATTTATGACAGATAAGAGAGTGTGCCTGTCCACAGACTCCGTTGACCGGGTGACATTTGTCAAATTGAATCAGTCTAGCAGCAGCTATAAAGACCTTGATGCCGATGTCGCTGAATAAGTGTTATTGGGATCTCTAATCTCTGCAAGACTGTCCAGGCTGCCTAGCTTTGTGGGTGTTGATTTTATGTTGAAGTAATGTTTTGGTATAGGTTTCATGGGCACAAAAACCACCTAAGGAACAATTTTTCTGTGCCTGTTTGACAGGCACATCAAATTTACCTTTTTTACAGCAAGGCTAAATATATGTGCTTTCATCAAGAGTACCTCTAGAAGTTTATGGGGTGAAAGCAACACCAACACCCAAAGACCAATTTTTCCACAACTGTGTGACAGGGGCATCAAATTTCAAATTTTTACAGCAAGGCCAATTCTTGCTTTCATCAAGAGTACCTCTATAGGGTTACAGTGTGAAGGCACCACCAACACCCTGTCAGGGTGCCAGGAAACCAGACCACATGGGGATACAGGTAAAATAAAGCAGTTCATTGGAGCAAACAACAATAAACACCCAGCAAGAGTGAGGAAGAGAGAACAGGAACAAGCCGGGGGCAAAGTCCAGAAGCAGGTAGTCTGCCGATGCCAGGTTGTCTGTCAATGCGGAGTTGAGAGCCAGGAGAATCATCAGCCAAGCCAGGTCATACACGGAGAAACACGGAGAACAGAAGACTGCTAGCAGAGTTGCACCTTGGAGCACAAACACAAGGGCAAGGACTGCGACCCATCAGGTGATAGATATAGTCAGGTGTGAAGCATCATCAATGTGCGACAGCCAGGCAGCAGGCAAGTGATGATGCAATCAGAGTTTATCAGAGGTAACAGTCTGCACATGTCCAAGATGGCTGCCAACAAGAGGGCAAGGAAAGACCTTGACAGTACCCTCCCCTCAATGGCCCCTCCTCCGCGGAGCAAAAAAACGGTTTCTGAGGAAAGCGAGCATGGAAAGCGCAGAGTAGGGCGAGAGCATGAACATCAGTGAAGGGAACCCAGGAGCGCTCCTCAGGACCATAACCCTTCCAGTGCACCAGGTATTGAACCTGACCTCAGAACAGACGAGTAAGGTGCTGCTAACCTCATAGTCCTCATGATTGCCCACAGGAATGGGATGAGGGAGAGGAAGTGAAGAAGTATAGCTATTGCAAACCAATAAAAGACACTGGAGATATGCATGCAAGGGGAAAGACCAAGGGCATAGGCCACCGGGTTCATCTTACAGAGGATGCGAAAAGGCCCAACAAAACAAGGTGCCAGTTTCAGAGTGGGCACTCTGAAGTTGAGATTATGGGTTGACAACCACACCCTCTCCCCGACCTGGCAGACAAACCTCTCCGGTCTCCGGTGCCTGGAGCTTCTGAAGCTGTGCAGAGACCCGTGAAGACTCTTAAATCTGCACCCAAGAAGAAAACAGGGCACAAAGATGATCCTTCACAGCCGGGATGTCCTGTGGCGAGAACGACTCGGGCAACACAGTGGGTTGGAACCCATTATTGGCCATGAATAGAAGAAGAGGAATTGATGGCAGAGTTTCTGGTAAACTCCGCCCGGGGTAGCAGATCAGCCCAATTGTCCTCATGGTCAGAGATATAGCAGTGGAGAAAATGCTCCAGAGCTTGGTTGGAACGCTCAGTGGCATCATTGGACTGCAGATAATAGGCCCAGGAGAAGGAGAGTCGAATACCCAACTGGGAAAGAAAGGCGCACCAGAACCTGGAGACAAACTGGCTCCCATGGTCCGAGACAATCTCCTTAGGCAACCCTTGTAAATGGATGACCTTCCTGGCAAACCCTGAGGCAAGCTCCTGAGCGGTAGGCAGCCGCTTCAACGGAACACAGTGGCACATTTTGGACAACCGGTCGACAACCATGACGATAACCATGTAACCCCGAGATGCAGGAAGTTCCACAAAAAAATCCATGGCCAGGTGAGACCAGGGACACTCCCCATTGGGAATGGGATACAATAGGACCAAAGGAAGGTGCCGAGGAGATTTGTTCTGGGCACAGACCGAACAAGCAGCCACATACGCAGCAACATCAGTGCAGAGAGATGGCCACCAGAACTGACGGGAAATGGCCCAGGACATCTGGTACTTACCAGGATAACCGGCAGTCTTGGAATTGTGGTACGTGTGCAATAGTCTGATGCGCAACACAGGTACAAAACATTTGCCAGCAGGTCTCTCAGTGGGAGCATCAGGTTCAGCAGCCACCATCTTGTCCCCAAGAGGAGAAGTTAAGTTGGTGTGGATGGCACCCAGGATATGATCTGAAGATATGACCGGTGTTGGCACGGGGTCCTCCCTGGACAACTCAGAATACTAACGAGACAAGGCATCAGCTTTAACATTCTTGGATTTGGGCAAATAGGAGACCATATAGTTAAAAGGAGAAAAGTGAGAATGAAAACTGGAACCACAGAACCACAGAACAGTTTCTCCACTCTTTGAGAGCCAAGATAATGCCAAGAGCTCTCTGTCTCCAATCTTGTAATTGCATTCAGCTGGAGACAGCTTCTTGGAGTAGAACTCACAAGGAAGTAGGGGTCCATGAGGTGTCTGACGCTGAGACAGGAGGGTGCCTACTCCCATCTCAGAAGCATCCACCTCTAGGACAAAGGGCAAACCAGGATTGGGATGAGTCGAAATGGGAGCCGAAGCAAAAGTAGACTTGAGGGCCTCGGAAGCTTGGATGGCAGCAGGCATCCAATTGTGGGAATAGCTGCCCTTCTTGGTCAGATCTGAAATAGGTTTGGCCAAAGAGGATAAGTTCCTGATAAATTCCTGATAGTAGTTGGCAAACCCAAGGAAACGCTGAATGGAACGGAGGCCACTGGGGCGAGGCCATTGTAGAACAGCCAAAACCTCCTGAGGATTCATGAAAAACCCCTCAGCAGAAATGATGTAGCCCAAGAAGGCAACCTGATACAGGTGGAATTCACATTTCTCAAGCTTACAGAAAAGCCCATTTTCACATAACCATTGCAGCACCAGTCTGACATCCAGGTAGTATGATTCAGTAGAGTCTGAGTAAATCAAGATGTTGTCCAAATAGACTACCACGCATTGCTGCAACATATGACAAAATACATCATTGACGAACTCCTGGAAGACAGCGGACGCATTGCACAAGCCAAGGGGCATTACCAGAGAATCTTAATGACCAGTTCTGGTATTAAACACGGTCTTCTACTCGTCACCCTCCTTGATCCTTATGAGGTTATACGTGGCCCTTGGGTCAAGCTTGGTAAAGACCGTCGCTCGATTGAGGCGGTTGAACAATTTAGTAATCAATGGAATCGGGTATGCATTCTTGACCGTGATGCGATTGAGGCCCCGATAAGGAGGAAGAGTACCAGCGCACACCTTGTTAAATACATCTTGATACTCACAATATTCAGTAGCAACACAGAAAGTACCTTAACAGGCCCACGGATACAAACAGCGCCAAACTGTGGAGACAAAGAGAGCATCTTGACTGACTGCCATTTAAAGGTTGGATTGTGTTTCTGAAGCCAAGGGTACCTCAAAACAATGGAGTAGTGTGGAGACGAAATAACCTGGAAACAGGTCAACTTCCTGTGAACAGCCCCTATCGCCATATCAACCGGAACAGTCTCGTGGGTAACCTGTGCCGGTTGCAGGGGTCTACCATCAATCGCCTTGATAACTAGTGGAGAAACACAAGGCTGCAAGGGTATGGAATTCGCAGTAGCAAACGTACTGTCAATAAAATAACCGCCAGCAATGGAGTCTACCAATGCCCAGTAACCACCGAACCCCCAGCCCAGGGAAAGACAACTGTGTTAAGCGGTTTATCTTTATGGGAAACCAAGGATGAGGAAATTCCACCTAAGATCTGCCCCTGAAAGGACCTTAGGTGTGAGCAGATGGGTCAGACATGATTTCAGTAAAAGCCCACCAAGACTGAAATACAGGCACTGGCCCTTTCTCCTCCTAAAGGCCCGCTTAGCCTTGGAAAGGTGAGTGAATCCCAGCTGCATGGGTTCACAGCCAGACACCCCATCTCCAGGAGGCGTGGGAGGTGAGAGAGGAATGGGTGGGAAAGAAAACGTAGGTGCCAATCTGGTAGGATGTCTCCGCAGTCGCTCCTTAACCGGTGGTCTCTCCCTGAGCATGGTATCAAACAAAATCAGGAAAGAAATGAGAGCCTCAAGCTTGTCAGATTGCCAAATTTGCTGTTTGGAGGCTGAAGAGTGGGAAATTTGAGTGGAAAGTGATAAACAGTTTTGCTTTTGACTGCTGGTGATTGTCACTTGCATTTTTAGGGGCTTGCAGTTTTTTTTTTGGGGGGGGGGGGGGGGGGATTTTTTTTTACTCTTTTTTCTGTCATTTCTTAAATAGCCTTTTTTTTCTTTCTTTCCCTCCTTCCTTCAGTCTACTAATTAAGGGGAGTGGTTAATTGGTCACAGTTGCTTCAGGTCCTATTTAAATTTCTTCAGGAGTCCTTTCTGAGCTTGCTCTTTCCTGAGCTTGCCACCTTTTTGCTTGCTGGATCTCTGTCCAAGTGGACCTTGACTAAGTGTTGAGTTAAAAACCAGAGTTTAAAACAGGAGCTTATAACAGGAGTCTTCTGACCAGTATGTAACATCTGAAATTTTCTATTAGTTGTATTATTGTTGTAACCAGGAAAATGTGTGCTAGTAAGATTGAAGGTTTTGTGCAGTGCTGCCGGTGTGAGCGAGTTACCCTTCTGGAAGCTCACATTAGAGATCTGGAGGAGCAAATTGCAACATTGGGCAGAACTGACAAACTTGAAAAGGGTCCTCTGCTCACTGAGCAGGTGGTTTGTGGGGTTAAGGGGGGAGGGTGGAGGGGTAAGTCAGGATTATCAGGTAGGAAGATGGCTTAATACAATCAGAGGGAGTTGTAGGGGCTCACAGAAAAGGAACCCAAGCCCTGGGTTTGAGCACCCTAACAGATTTGCCATGTTGGGTGAAGATGTGGGGGTGGCAAGCTCAGAGGTGTCAGCCCTAGATGTCACTGCTATCCCTAACAGCCGGGAGAGCAATTTGTCTAGTAGAGGTGATAAGGGGACTGTAGCTAGGCCTAGACAGTTGGTGGGATTCTATAATCAGAAGGACTGATAGAAGAATTTGTCCCCAGGATCACCTAAACCATGATTAATGTTAGGCTATGCGTGAATCGCCATAGCCAGGAGTTCAATTGCTAATGCAAAAAGTAAAGGGGAGAGTGGGAAGCCCTGTCTAATCTCATGTCTAATAGGGAATGATGATGATTTGTAACCTCTAATGGAAACCTGGGCTAATGGAGAGCTATACAAAGTTTTCAGTGAGGAAAGAAATGTAGGGCCGAAACCCAAGGTCTCTAAAGTAACAAACAGGTAATTCCAATTTAGATCTAATGAAAGAAGAAAAGTTCCCAAGTGATAGGAGCATCCCAATTGGTACGTACAGCTGAAATCAAAGTTATAGACCTAAGAATCTGATCTACCGTTTAGCGCCCTACAATAAATCCTAAATTATATTTATGGATATACTGCACCAAAAAGGTGTAAGGCGAGAGGCCAGGTTTTTTAAGAATTTTTTAAATTGTAGTTTATTAATGAGATTGAGTGTTAATTAAGGACATCAGTAGTATCTTTATTTGGTTTAGGAATAACGCTGATATGGGCCTTATTTTCATCTAGAGGGACTGCTCCACCATCCCTTGAGGAATTAAAGTAAAGAGCCAGATGTGGGGCCAGCTGTTCAGAGATTTTTTTGTAATAAATGTTAGGAAGACCATCTGGGCCTGGTGACTTATGGAGTGATAATGTTTTCATAGTATTACAAATCTCTTCACAGGTGAAAGGCTGGTCCATAAGGTCTGTATGGTTCTTCTCAACAGATGGGAGAGGCAGGTTCCCCAGAAAGTCTCTAATAAATGAAGGAGCAGCATCCCGGGATTGTCCATATAGATCAGCATAAAATTTGTGGAACTCTCGAAGGATCTTTTGGGGTCTTGGTAGATATGGCCTCCCGATAGTCTAATTTTAGGAAATGCCCAATGTGAATGTCTAAGGGTGAGCTTGTTTGCTAGCAAGGATCCTGGGCGATCATGCCAAGTAAAGAATTTATGATTGTCCAATGTAATTGTTTCTTGGCTCTCATGGTGTGACAGATGTTGAGTTCTAAATGGGATTGTTCAAGTTTAGTGAATAAATCAGGGGATATGGAGTATTTATGTTGTGTAGCTAGAGCTTCATATTTTTTAGTTTTGGCAGAAATCATCTCATCGCAAGCTTTTTTAACTCTAGAGGACAAATGAATAAAGAACCCTCTAACAGAAGCCTTGTGTGCAGCCCAGTTATTTGCAAAAGAGGTATCTCCTGCTTTCATTATTTCGAAGTAAGTTTTCAAATAGTCAGAAATATCAAGACAGAAAGATTAATAACCGAGGAGTGATTCATTCAAGCGCCAATGTGACCTTGCTATCCTGGTTGTCAGATCCCAAAACTGTAACATCACAGGATCCTGGTCCAACCAGGAAGTAGAAAGTATTTTAGCGGAATGTAATTTAGGTAATAGTCCAGAGAAAAAAAGCACATGGTCTATACAACAGTAGTGATTATGGGCTCTTGAAAAATGGGAATAATCTCTAGAGGTGGGATTGGCTTCCCTCCATGCATCTACTAGATCGTAGTGATAAAGCAATTGTGCAAACTTGCAACTTTGCTTAGAAGGGGATGTGAGCAAGACAGAGTGAGATTTATCTATTATAAGGTCTAAGGCTATATTACAGCCACCTTCTGGGTTAACTTCCACCCTCAAACTCAGGAGCCATAGACTGTAATAGGGAGCGAAAAAATACTTGCCTGACGAAGGGGTCCTGTGCGACTCCAAAACGTTGCACCTATCCTAATGTGATCCTTTTGCAATAAAAAGGTTCTACGGAGTGCTGTGCAAGATCCTTGGTGTGCTGACGAATATGTATGTAAAACACAATTTGGTTAGTATTAGGCAGGTAATAAACTTCACTGAACAATATTATCAATGCAACACTTTTGTTTTTGCCCCCATTTTTCATGAGCTGAACTCAAAGATCTAAGACTTTTTCTATGTACACAAAAGGCCTATTTCTCTAAAATATTGTTCACAAATCTGGCTAAATCTGTGTTAGTGAGTACAAATCTGGTAGTTATTGCTTGTGAGTGCGCGGAGCGCCTTAGGAATGTATCAGCCTCAGTCATCCGCACATGCGCTCTCCCCACACGAGATTTTATCTAAAAAAAAATTGTTAATCTTGGCCTGAGTTTACTATAATTTGGCTTCTTCACATGAGGCTTGTTCACTGTGGTGCAAAAATGTGTTATTTCCATCCAAAGTCCGCCAAAGAGGCACCAGTTGTAGAAAGCAGAGAAATACACCACCATGTGGCGGGAAACTGGGGGCATCTATACCATGTAAATATGCCACATCCTAACATCTGGATTAGAAAATTGGGAAAACATGGACTTTACTGGCACAGGTATATAAAATATAATATTTATTGTTGACAATTAAAATATAAATACATAAATGGCAAACAATTGCTAACACATACAGATAATCAACACAAGAAAAAAGAAGGTAGGTCATTTCCAAACTACCACATTATAAAATGCAAATGTAGATGTGCATAGACTCTGTGACATTCACCATAATGTAAGTATCCCCTAAAGGGAGAAAAAAAGAGATAACACTTCCCCTCCTGGGGATCTATAGGTAGGATGGTCACAGATGTCAAAAGTAGACGGAGTGTGAGCCAGGCTGACATGTTTCGCAGATATGCTTCATCTGGAGCTCTGGTTCATCACTCTGCAAAGGTGCTTCCAAAAAAGGTCGGTATTTCCCCATCCTTGACTATTGAGTGGTCTCTCAGAAGCCACAGATGGTCAATCCCCTACAATACTTAACTGCAGGTCCAGTTGGATAACAATCAACGTTTTTGCAGATATTTTAACAAGTCTATCTCATTTTAACCTTGTTGGCTCCTCTAATTACCCCCCTCGACTTACCTTTTTTGTAAGCACCTTTGCAGAGTGATGAACCAGAGCTCCAGATGAAGCATATCTGCGAAACAAGTCAGCCTAGCTCACACTCCGTCTGCTTTTGACATCTGTGACCATCCTACCTACAGATCCCCAGTAGGGATGAGCTTCGAGTTCAAGTCAAGGCT
Organism: Pelophylax lessonae; assembly: GCF_965119305.1. Taxonomy (NCBI): domain Eukaryota; kingdom Metazoa; phylum Chordata; class Amphibia; order Anura; family Ranidae; genus Pelophylax; species Pelophylax lessonae. The sequence goes on along the minus strand of NC_138774.1, from coordinate 108,291,885 downwards.
AAGTTCGACTCAAACATCGGTCGTTCGATAGTTCGCCGAATGACAAACAAATGTGCTTCTTCGCGGGAAATTCGAGACCCCATAATGCACTGTGCGTGCACCGCATGTTATGTGATTGGCCAAACCATGCACCCTGACCTCATGCTTTGGCCAATCACATGATCTCTGCCATGATTATGGCTCAGGGGCCAATATATGCCCCACACTACATAAAGGCTGCCCGCGCAGCCGCAGTGTGTAGTGTGTTTGTGCAGGCGAGGGGACAGGGAGAGGAACGCGTGTGAGGCAGGGCGAGAATAGCTTTTTTTTGGAGTTTGTCAGACAGTGCAGTGAGACATTCCTAGCAGTGTAGGGAGGGATAGGAAAGTGTTTGAGGCAGGGAGAGAATAGTTTCTTTGGAGTTTGTCAGACAGTGCAGTGAGACATTCCTACTTTCCTAGCGGTTTAGGGAGGGAGAGAGATTTGTACTTTTTACAAGTTCAGAGATCAGATAGGGAGAAGTATATTTAGTAGCGCATATCATAGACCATATACCATACATAGATCTCTATATATAGGGCTATCAATTACATCATATCAGGTCATTGCGTATACTGTATACCCATTACATCTTTCCCTATCTATCTATAGGGCTATTGATTACATATCATTAAGAGTATTGTTAATCGGTCACTTGCGTACATCCTATAAGCAGCACAGCTCATCTATAGGGCTATTGATTACATATCAGTGATAGTATTGTTAACCTCCCTGGCGGTATGATTATGTCAGGAATTATGTACAAAAAGCGGTACAATTTTTTGATATTCATAATTTATAATATATATAATATATATATATATATATATATATGTATATATATATATATATATATATATATATATATTATAAAATATAAATATTATAATATATATAATATATATTAATAATATAATTTACAATTTATAATATTTGATATTTTTCTGATACTAAGGTGATAGAGATTACACGGTATCACCTCCTTTTTATGTGTTTGTGTTTTGTGCAACTTTTGAATTTCCCTCCCAGTTCCGCTCCCATGCACCATTGCTGCTTCAGGGAACGGAATCAGGAAGTCATCAGAGCGACGGACGAGTGGCGGGGATCTCGGCGGCGATCACAGCAATGGGAGATCATCACTGGATCGCCAGGAGAAGGTAAGGAACCCCACTGCAGGCTCTGCACATCTACCCAGATCCTAGCATGAAAAAAACCACCCCGAGTCACGCTCGGGGTTACCGCTAAGGGAGTTAATCGGTCACTTGCGTACATCCTATAAGCAGCACAGCTCATCTATGGGGCAATTGATTACATCATATCAGGTAATTGTCCTCTTCTGCTCAATTGTCCTCTGAAGCAGCAGTGCTCCCTAAGCATTCAAGGGGCTACGGAAGCAGTCAGGCTAAAAGATGCCATGCTGTGCTTCAGTTGGTCTGTCTAGAGCAGTGTTTCTCAACTCCGGTCCTCAGGGCACACTAACAGGCCAGATTTTAAGCATCACCTTGCGGAGATCCAGACTAGAGTACTGCAATCACTGAGCAGCAAATGATATCACCTGTGATGTATTTCAGTTTTCTCGCAAACCTGGCCTGTTAGTGTGCCCTGAGGACCGGAGTTGAGAAACACTGGTCTAGAGCATAGGAGTCCCACCGGTGCAGAGATTCTGTCAGCTCTGCAGGGGCAGGCTAAGAGATGGTTGACGGGAGGACAGCTTGAGCCAAGAATGGTTATATGCGACAATGACACCAACCTTCTCTCCGCCCTCCGACAGGGACACTTGGCATATGTTCCATGCTTGGCACATGTTCTGAATCTGGTGGTACATAATTTCTTGAGCAGATACCCGGGCTTCCAAGATCTCCTGAGGCAGGCCAGAAAAGTCTGTGGCCATTTCCGCCATTCGTTCAATGACAGTGTTTGCTTATCTGACATTCAACAGGAATTTAACCTGCCCACCAACTGCCTCATTTGTGACATGCCCACTAGGTGGTACTCAATGTTGGCAATGCTGCTGCGGCTGCACACGCAGCAGAGAGCCATCAATACCTGTACCTGTGTGAGTATGGCACAAGGACAGGGTCAGGGGAGCTTGGCTTTTTTTCACCACGCCAGTGGCTTTTGATAAAGGATGCATGCATTGTCCTGTCATCATTTGAGGAGGCCACAAGGATGGTGAGCTGGGACGATGCATGCATTAGTGACACTGTCCCTCTAGTCTATCTGCTGGAGCACACGCTGCATGGAAGCATGGACAGGGCACTTGAGGCAGAACAGCAGGAGGAAGATAGGAGGACTTCCTTTCCTCACAAGGCCCCCTTTATGCAGATATCATTCCTGCAGGGCCACAAAACACACAGGAGGAAGAGGAGAAGGATGAGGATTTCGGCAGGATGGATGTAGAGGATAGCATACAGCAGTCTTCAAGGGATGGTTTTGATTTACCAGAAACCCCAGGAGTTGTAAGTGGTTGGGGAGAGGTTGCTCCTGCTGACAATGTCATCCTTAGTGACCCAGAGGACTCAGAAGCTCATGCCTCTTCCAACTTACGTTGCATGGGCTCCCTGATTCTGCAAAGCCTGCGAAAGGACCCCAGGATTCGTGCTATCAAGGAGGGGGATAATTACTGGTTGGCAACCCTTTTTGATCCACGTTACAAGGGTAAAGTTTCAGAGCTCATCCTGCCTTCACAGAGGGAGCAGAGGATGAAACATCTTGAGGAGGAATTGAAAAAAATTTGTGTACCACCTTTCCAGACACTGGGAGGTCAACATTCTCTGGACATGTTTCTGAGGCATCGTTAAGCCAAAGGAGGAGCGGTGGAGAAGGCGCCCGGCTGACCGATGCCTTTAAACACTTCTTTAGTCCTCAGCAGCACCCAGGGCTGTTAGGTTTAAGCAACCATCGGCAGCATCTCCATCATATGGTGCATGATTATCTAGGTGCAAGAGCAGACTTAGAGACCTTTCCAGCTGAGCATCCACTGGGTTACTGGGTCTTGAGGATGGACCATTGGCCAGAACCTGCTCAATATGCAATGGAGCTACTGGCCTGTTCTGCTTCCAGCCTGCTTTCCGAATGGACGTTCAGTGTTTCTGGAGGCTTTGTGACGGACAAAAGAGTGCATCTGTCCACAGACTCTGTTGACCAGCTGACTTTTATCAAAATAAACCAGCCCCTGATGCTGATGTAACTGATTGAATTTGCTAGGGGTCTGTCATCCCTTGAAGACTGTGTATGCTGCCCATCCTATTCCTCTACCTTTATTCTGCTAGCTTCCAACAATTTTTTTAGTTTAGGTCACTACCAACCCCCAAGGCCTAATTTTTCTGCACTTGTATGACAGGTGCATACAATTTAAATGTTGTATGTCATTTTTAACAGCAGGCCCTGTCCCTGTGCCCTGCTAACTGTGAGGGGTTACGGTGTTCAGGCACCACCAACACCAAAGGCCTAATATTTATGCACCTGTAAGACAAGTACATGCAATTTCAAATTTGTATGGAATTCTTACCAGCAGGTCCCGTTCCTGCACCCAGAAAGAGTAACTGCGAGGGCTTGGTTATGGTGTTCAGGCATTACCAACACCAAAGGCCCAATATTTGGCACCTGTATAGTACATGCAATTTCAAATTTGTATGGAATTCGTACCAGCAGGTCCCGTTCCTGCACCCAGCAAGAGTAACTGCGGGGCCTTGGTTACAGTGTTCAGGCACCACCAACAGCAAAGGCCCAATTTTTGGCACCTGTATAGTATAAACAATTTCAAATTTGTATGGCATTCTTACCAGCAGGTCCCGTTCCTGCACCCAGCAAGAGTAACTGAGAGGACTTGGGTACGGTGTTCAGGCACCACCAACAGCAGAGGCCCAATTTTTGGCACCTGTATAGTGCCTGCAATTTCCAATTTGTATGGTATTCTTACCAGCAGGTCCCGTTCCTGCACCCAGCAAGAGTAACTGCGGGGCCTTGGTTACAGTGTTCAGGCACCACCAACAGCAAAGGCCCAATTTTTGGCACTTGTATAGTACATGCAATTTCAAATTTGTATGGAATTCTTACCAGCAGGTCCCATTCTTGCGCCCAGCAAGAGTAACTGCGAGGGGTTGGTTACGGTGTTCAGGCACCACCATCACCAAAGGCCCAATTTTTGGCACCTGTATGACAAGTACATGCAATTTCAAATTTGTATGGAATTCTTACTAGCAGGTCCCATTCCTGCGCCCAGCAAAAGTAACTGTGAGGGGTTGCGGTGTTCAGGCACCACCAACAACCAAAGCCCAATTTTAGTTTCAGTTCCTGCCGATATTAACCTTCCAGGTCCCCATCACTTCAGCTAGTTTGCATAGCCACCACCCAACCTTGGCCAGGTCAGATGACAGCACTGTGCCCCTACTACATCACTCATAAGAACACATACAACACTTGAACTTTGCCAATTTCAAATTTTTATCAGCAGGGCCCATTCCTGCGCCCAGCAAGAGTAACTGCAAGGGGTTGCGGTGTTCAGGCACCACCAACACCCAAGGCCCAATTTTTCTGCACCTCTAGGAAAACTGACAAGTACATGCGATTTCAAGTTTGTATGGAATTCTTACCAGCAGGTCCCGTTCCTGTGCCCAGCAAGAGTAACTGTGAGGGGTTATGGTGTTCAAGCGCCACCAACAGCAAAGACCCAATTTTTGGCACCTGTATAGTACATGCAATTTCAAATTTGTTGGGAATTCTTACCAGCAGGTCCCATTCCTGCGTGCAGCAAGAGTAACTGTCAGGGGTTGGTTACGGTGTTCAGGCACCACCAACACCAACGGCCCAATTTTTGGCACCTTTATAGTACATGCGATTTTAAATTTGTATGGAATTCTTACCAGCAGGTCCCGTTTCTTCACCCAGCAAGAGTAACTGCAAGGGCTTGGTTACGGTGTTTAGGCATCACCAACAGCAAAGGCCCAATTTTTGGCACCTGTACAGTACATGCAATTTCAAATTTGTATGGAATATTTTTAGCAACAGGGCCTGACCCTGTGCCCAGCAAGAGTAACTGTGAGGGGTTGGGTTGTTCAGGCACCACCAACAACCAAGGCCCAATTTTTCTTAACCTGTATGACAAGTACGTGCGATTTCATAATTTGTATGGAATTTTTAGCAGCAGGGCCCGTTCCTGTGCCCAGCAAGAGTAACTGCGAGGGGTTATGGTGTTCAGGCACCACCAACAACCAAGGCCCAATTTTTATGCACCCGTATGACAAGTACATGCCATTTGAAATTTGTATATATATTTGTATATGACATTTTTTGCTTTAGAAATGCCAGTATTTCTGCAGCAGGCTACATACATCATAGAGATGCACTACTTTACAGGCATATTCAGGGGACCGCCCCAGGCATGATATTTTAAGGAATTTTTCATTTTTATAGTATCAATTTAAGCCTCATAAAATCAGTAAATCACTACTCCTTTAAAAACGATCATTTTTAAAAACTTCTTTTTCATTGCTACATGTTTCCCAGGTCAGTACCCAGACCCCCATACACTTTTTTTGGGCAATAAATTGCATTTAAGCCTTCAAAATGAGGCTGTTTGATTTTCGAGGTTCGACTCCAATAGACTTCAATGGGGTTCGTTTGTTCAAACTTTTCCTCTGTTCGTGGTGTTCTGCTGCGAACCGAACTGGGGGGTGTTCGGCTCATCACTAATTCCATGGAGGGGAGGTGGTATCTCTTTTTTCCTCCCTTTGGGGGATACTTACATTATGGTGAATGTCACAGTGTCTATTTCCAGCTACAATTGCATTGTATAATGTGGTAGTTTGGAAATTACCTACCTTATTTTTTCTTGTGTTGATTATCTGTAAGTGTTGGCAATTATTTGCCATTTATGTGTTTATATTTTAATTGTCAACAATAAATGTTATATTTTATATAACTGTGCCAGTAAAGTCCATGTTTTCCCAATTCTCAATTTCTAATCCAAAGAGGCACCAGAATGTATCCAAAAAATCTCTAATCTTGTTCTGAGTGCGCTAAATTGTAGCCTCATCATACAGACTAGCTCCCCAAGCTGTTGTTTACAAAATAAAGAAAGCTTGCAGGGAAAATCAATTTAAATGTAATTTTTTTATTTTTTATACATCAGTTTTGCTGCAGCAGGTTCTATACACAGTACAGATGCGCCACTTTACAGACAGACTAAGAGGACCCCCAGGCACTATATTTAAAGGAATTTTTCATTTTTATTGTTTCACTTTAAGCATAATTAAAATCACTGCTCCTTTAAAAAACATCCTTTTTTAAAAGTTTTTTTTTTTTTTTTTTTACATTGATCCCCAGGGCAGTAGCTGGGCCCCCATACTCGTTTTATGCCAATAACTTGCATAAAATGGGGACTTTTGATTTTTCACATTCAGGTCCCATAGAATTCAATGGGGTTCACTGTTCGGGTGCCAACTTTTTGTGTTCGAGAGTTCTGGCGCAAACTGAACTGGAGGTGTGTTTGCCCATCTCTATTGCTAAGGTGTTATTTCCTGATAAAGATGACATCTTAAAAAGCTGTGTTCCATTATATAATGTATTACTGGAGAAAAAATTTAAGCTAGGCTGACATCTCCACCAAAAGACATGCGTTAAAGTGTATTTAAACCAAAAATCTAATATAGTGCAGTTTACCAAGGCTTTGGTAATGCAGCTGCATTCCATTTTTTTTTTTTTTTTTGGCTTTTCCCTTATTTATTTTTACCTGGTGATCCTGCCAGTAACACACTTTTGTCCTAGAGTAACAATGCTTACTCAATGTACTGTGTATATGGAGCAGCATTCTCGTCTAGGGATCGACCGATTATCTGCAACACCGATATATCGAGGGCCGATATGCATTTTCCGATATATCAGAATCGGCCCCGGAAGTTACCGATATTGCTGATATTGTGTGCAGCGCACATGTGACGTCATTCTCCACCGGCACGCTGCGCACATTCTGCCTTCTGAGACCGCCTCTCATGCCTTGGACAGCCTCGTGTGCAGCCAGCTGCAGTCTGGTCATGGTGCCAGCCAGCCACCCACAGGCTCTGACCTCAGCCACCCACCAGGGCGCCAGCCACAGTAGGGTGCCAGAAGCCAGTTATCGACCCACAACAGGGTTCCAGCAAGCCAGCTACCCACAGGGTGACACCAAGCCAGCCACCCACCACAGTGTTCCAGCTATTCAGCCACCCTCAGCAGGCCAGGGTGAGTGACACCAAGCCAGCCACCCACCACAGGGTGACACCAAGCCAGCCACCCACCCACCACAGGGTGACACCAAGCCAGCCACCCACAACAAGGTGACAGCAAGCCATCCACCCACCACAGTGTTCCAGCAAGCCAGCCACCCACAACAGGGTGACACCAAGCCAGCCAACCACCCACCACAGTATTCCAGCAAGCCAGCCACCCACAAGAGGGTGACACCAAGCCAGCCACCCACCACAGTGTTCCAGCAAGCCAGCCACCTACAACAGGGTGACACTAAGTCAGCCACCCACCACAGTGTTACAGCAAGCCAGCCACCCACCACAGTGTTCCAGCAAGCCAGCCACCCACAACAGGGTGACACTAAGTCAGCCACCCATCACAGTGTTACAGCAAGCCAGCCACCCACAACAGGGTGACACCAAGCCAGCCACCCACCACAGTGTTCCAGCAAGCCAGCCACCCACAACACAGTGACACCAAGCCAGCCAACCACCACAGGGTGACACCAAGCCAGCCACCCACCACAGTGTTCCAACAAGCCAGCCACCCACCACATGGTGACACCAAGGCAGCCACCCACAACAGGGTGACACCAAGCCAGCCACCTGTCACGTACCTGGAGATGGAGCCTGATGTGGAGAGGAAGGCGATCCTTACACCTCCGGCCTAGTACCCCTGATAATTCAAACAGGAGGCACAGAAGCCTGGAGTGGCACGAGTGCCTGGAAGTTCAGATGGTGAAGGCTGCAGATGTGAGGTCTGTGCGTACTTGGATGCAGGCTGGATCGTGACGCAGACAGCAGGTACTTGGCAGACTGACTGGTCACAGGCAGCAGATGCTTAGCAGGTTGGCAGATCACAGTCAGCAGACACTTGGCAGGCTGATAGGTGTAATGCTCCTGCGTTTTTATAGTAAGCTGGATTTGCAGCTGCAGAATCTCCACTCAGTAGTCATGTAGAGATGTGTTGAAACACCAGATCCAACTCTCCAGACTCATCACTGTGGGCCTGTCTGCTTCAACATACAGATATACACACACTCAATAAGATGTTCCTGGAGTGATGGGATGTATATGACAGTATGGAGGTGATGTGCTGAAGGGACAGGTGTGAGCAGTGACAGCAATGATAAGCACTTGATAGAAATGTTCAGGAGAGTAGTAGATGGTAATAGGTAGAATGCAGATAGGTTAGTGATCATGTATGGTAACAGGTGGTGAGGACAGCAGATGATATATACAGGATAGACCAGGGGTAATTAATTAGAATTCAAGGAGGTCCGGTCGCTAAACTTTTCTTTGGGCCGAGGTCCGAATCTGAAGTCTGTGCTATGACTCAGAAAGATGGGCAAAACAAAACGTGTCCATCAGCGTTGCTCTTAACATAAAATATGCCCATTTGAGTGCCCCTTAACATAAAATGTGTCCATCAGCGTGACCCTTAGCATAAAATTTGCCCATCAGCGTGACCCTTAACATAAAATAAGGGGCACGCTGATGGGCACATTTTATGTTAGGGGGCACTCTGATGGGCACATTTTATGTTAGGGGGCACGCTGATATGGGCACATTTTATGTTAGGGTGCACGCTGATGGGCACATTTTGTAAGGGGGCACACTGATGGGCAAAACAAAACGTGTCCATTAGTGTTGCTCTTAACATAAAATATGCCCATTAGAGTGCCCCTTAACATAAAATGTGGCCATCAGAGTGCCCCCTAGCATAAAATTTGCCCATCGGCGTGACCCTTAGCATAAAATTTGCCCATCAGCGTGCCCCCTAGCATAAAATGTGCCCATCGGCGTGACCCTTAGCATAAAATTTGCCCATCAGCATGCCCCCAGCATAAAATGTGCCCATCGGCGTGACCCTTAGCATAAAATTTGCCCATCAGCGTGCCCCTTAACATAAAATATGCCCATCAGCGTGACCCTTAACATAAAATAAGGGGAACGCTGATTGTCACATTTTATGTTAGGGGGCACTCTGATGGCCACATTTTATGTTAGGGGGCACTTTGATGAGCACATTTTATGTTAGGGGGCATTCTGATGGGCACATTTTATGTTAGGGGGCACTTTGATGGGCACATTTTATGTTAGGGGGCACTTTGATGGGCACATTTTATGTTAGGGGGCATTCTAATGGGACCATTTTATGTTAAGGGGCACGCTGATGGGCAAAACAAAACGTGTCTATCAGTGTTGCTCTTAACATTAAATATGCCCATTAGAGTGTCCCTTAACATAAAATATGCCCATTAGAGTGCCCTTTAACATAAAATATGCCCATTAGAGTGCCCCTTAACATAAAATGTGCCCATCAGCGTGACCCTTAACATAAAATAAGGCGCAAGCTGATGGGTACATTTTATCTTAGGGGGCACTCTAATAGGCATATTTTATTTTATGGGGCACTCTAATGGACACAAATGTGTGCCCCTTAACAAAATATGCCCATCAGTCTGTATTTTATAAAACTGTGCCCCACATACCTTTGGGAGCGAAAAATGTGGGAGCCAGGAGCAGCGAACATCAGGGGGGCAGGGCGTGCATGTGATGTCCCGCGGCTAGGCTGAGTGTGAGAGTCAGGAGCCACAGTTAGGAGCAGGGGGGCGGGGCACGCACGTGACGTCACGCCCCAACTCGCGGCTGGCTGGGAGGGAGCCGAAGAAAGAAGCAGGGGGCGGGGCGCACACACGGAATGTCACTGGTTGCTGGGACACCCGCGGTCCCAGCAAACCAATGATTACTTACGGTGGCGGCCTGACGGGTCCGGGCGGAAGCCTCGTGCGGGCCGCTCCTGGACCGCGGGCCGCCATTTAGTGACGGCTGGGATAGACTAACCCAGTGCAAGGATAGATGGTAGTAGACTCAAGAGCTAGCAATCTATGTAACAGTGCAGATGATAGAATTAGTATGCATAGATAGTAACAGTCCTTAATGTGCAGAGGTAGATAGTGTAAGTTAGTTTTGGAGGAATCCCCTGTGGGGTACTTATCACTAGTAAGGTTAGTAAGTAGAGGGGTCCGGTAGTGAGGGAGTGATCCGGTAGCGAGATACGGGATCAGTAGCGAGGTTCCGGTCTGTTCCAGGTAAAGAGAATAGCTGGAGGCTCCGGCAGCATAAGACAAGGCTTGTGAGCATGCGGTAACATTGAACGAACAATGTGAGAGAGAAAGCCGGCGATTGAAATAGCCGCTCAGAGCGGCGCTCAGAGATGATGTCATCCGGCTTAAAGGTATATGCGTTCCACCTAACTAGAAAGGTGGGACGCAATATAAAAAGGAAAATGGGCAATAAGGGTACCAAGGTACCAGAATCTTACAATAGGAAGCAGACAGCAGGAATAAGGATGGCCGGTTACACAGCAGGGTTGGGCAAGCCGGGTTGGTAACTAGCAGGCACGTCAGGAACAGAGCAGAAGGCAGCAGAGTAGTCAGGTTCAGGCTGGAGTTGGCAACGGCAGACAGGCAGACAGCAGGATAAAGCAGAGACGTTGTCGAAGAGCAAGCCAGGGGTCGGTTCAGGCAGAGTTCAAGCGGGGTCAGAAGGATCAGGACAGCCACAGGAAGCAGGAAGCTGTAGACCATAAGGCGAGGTCCTAGTGCAGCAGAGGTGTTTATATAGGCCATTTGGTGCCACTTAGTGGTGGGCGTGGAAAGTGAACAGGAAATCTTTGTCCATAGGTTTGGCTAAATAGGCTTTCTCCGTTGGTTAACCAACACTCTCCGTCTGCACATAACTATGTGCCTGCGCTTACTTCTTCTTCCCTGACACCACCCTCCCCAGTGTTCCAGCAAGCCAGCCACCCACAACAGGGTGACACCAAGCCAGCCAACCATGCACCACAGTGTTCCAGCAAGCCAGCCACCACAACAGGGTGACACCAAGTCAGCCACCCACCACAGTTTTCCAGCAAGCCAGCCACCCACAACAGAGTGAAACCAAGCCAGCCAGCCACCTACCACATTGTTCCAGCAAGGCAGCAACCCACAACAGGGTGACACCAAGCCAGCCACCCACCCACCACAGTTTTCCAGCAAGCCAGCCAGCCAGCCACAACAGGGTGACACCAAGACAGCCACCCACAACAGGGTACCAGCAAGCCACCTACACTGCCAGGCGTCAGCCACCGACCCACAACAGGGTGCCAGCCAGCCACCTACACTGCCAGGCGTCAGCCACCGACCCACAACAGGGTGCCAGCAAGCCACCCACAGCAGGGTAGGGTGCCAACAGCCAGCCAGACATTTTTTTATCCTTATTGTCTCTTTCAAATTGCAATGGAGATGGATGAAGACAGAAAAAGTAAAAGTGTTGTCTGGGACTATTTCTCGTCTCAAGCATCTCCAGGAAAAGCAGCAGTGTTGCAACACAGGCACAAACAATATAAGCATGGGATCAGTAACTGCAAAAAACAAAAACATGTCAAATCTTTGGGCCCATCTAAGAGTTCATTATATTGAATTATATCATGCAGCACAGAAAAAACTAAATAAATATAAATGTGATTTTGAAATACCTCCTCCACTATCCCAGGCAACAATAACAGATATGTTTCAGAAAAAAAAAAACACGTGTCACTGTCTAGATTCAGATGGAAGATCCCAACTGCTGGACAGAGTAATCATAGAGATGATGGTCACTGATAACCAGCCATTTACAGTGGTGTCTAACTCAGGATTTAAGTGGTTGATGTCCATACTTGAGCCAAGGTACTCACTGAAGAGTGAGAAGTATTATCAAACAGAAATGCTGGGAAAGATTCACCAACAGGTTGTTCAGAAAGTAAAGGCTATTCTGCAACCAGAGAATGCTGGCAACTCACTCTCATTTACGACTGACTGCTGGTCAGGACAAAAAGAATCACTAATGATTCTTACATGCCACTTTATTGACAGCGGATTGACAAAAAGGTAATTGGTGTTGAATATAAAAGTGATGCAAGGATCCCACACTAAGTACAGTAGAGAAATGTTTCTAGGAATGCTTGAAGACTGAGGAATCAACAAAGACCGATTGATGCTTGTGCTCCTTTGAGACAGCGGAGCAAACATGCAGAAAGGAATGCTTGCTGATATGTCAGACCTTAGTGTCATGGCACACAACATCCTCCAAATGTCAAATGATGGTCTGTCAAGCTAGAGAGCTTTGATTGATATATGTTTTGAGAAGCATGAAGATATTAAAAATGTTGTACTGGCAAGTCTTTTGAATCCTCTATACAAGAACAATGGTTTCTCTTCTGATGATGTATTGGCCAAGGCAAAACAATTACTGCCAAAAAGACAAGTCCAGAACAGCATTTTTATAATCTGAAAGAGCAGCATGCTGCAAAAACAGAAAAATGTCCAAAAAGACGACAACAAACACAAGAGAATCTTCCTTATCGGTGTCAAATTGATCATGACATTTTCAGTGTTTTATTGGGGCCTTATGCGGAGGATTCTTCTGAATCTGCAATAATGAGCCTGGATGATGAACTTCATCTCTATTTGAAGGAACCAGTAATTGACAGAAGAAGTGGTGATCCTCTTCAGTGGTGGAAAGAAAATGAGGCACGCTACAAAAGACTTGCTTCCCATGCTAGAAGATATAGTACCTCTCTCTCTCTCTCTCCCTTTGTCCTCCTCTCCTCCTGTACCAAGTGAGCATGTTAATGATGTGGCAGCATTATATGAAAAAAACAGAAGCCCTTTAACAGGTGAACATGAACATGCTGAAATGTTATGCTTTCTGCAGTATATTGTTCTACTTAACTGGGAGTATTGAAAAGTGTAGAAGTACTAGTGTCCACTCCAATCCACTGTCTAGCTTTTGTCTAGCTTTTTTTCTAGAAGCTTTGCACTGACTGCAGTAGTTGCAGTGAGTGCACTACTGCAGCAGTAGTCCACTGACTCCAGTCCAATCCACTGTCTAGCTTTTTTCTAACAGTTTTGCACTGACTGCAGTAAATCATTGCAGTGAGTGCACTAATGCAGCAGTAGTCCACTGACTCCAGTCCAATCCACTGTCTAGCTGTTGTCCAGCTTTTTTTTAGCAGTTTTGCACTGACTGCAGTAAATCATTGCAGTGTGTGCGCTACTGCAGCAGTAGTATACTGACTCCAGTCCAATCCACTGTCTAGCTTTTTTCTAGCAGTTTTTCACTGACTGTAGTAGTTGCAGTGAGTATAATACTGCAGTAGTAGTCCACTGACTCTAGTCCAATCCACTGTCTTGCTGTTGTCTAGCTGTTTTTCTAGCAGTTTTGCACTGACTGCAGTAGTGATTTAAAATTATTGCACTAGTAGTGCAGTAGTGAGTGCACTACTGCAGCAGTTTATGCATCATTCACAATCAGATGATTTGACTTTCTGATGTCCCTGCAAGTGCAGTTTTCTTACCAGTTTCGTGCAGTTAAGGTGTGAAGAATGAGCCCTTAATGTTAAAAATGTTAATAAATAAACATTAAAATGTTCAATAACAGATTTATGTTGAAATTTGTGTTTATTTTGCAAAACTTAAAATGTTCAAAATATCGGCGCATATCGGCCAATACCGATATGCATTGGCCAAAATATCGGTATCAGGAACAAAAAAACGATATCGGTTGATCACTAGTCTCATCACACTGAGTCAAGTAGATAAAACATCTCCTCCTCTCCTCTTTGAAGTATCATTGTGAAAGGGTATATGTAGTCTCTGATCTCTGTGTAGCTGCAGGTAGGCAGCCTATATGAGTAAATGGATAAGTATCCACTGTACTGACTCACCCACACAGCCAAGTTTGACAAGTACGCAGGGATAGGTGCATCACCCCGATGCAAAACCTATGCTTTTGAGGCTGGGCACCTGTCCCTGCATACCTGTCAAACCTGGCTGTGTGGGTGAGTCTCCGCAACCAATGTGTATCCATTATATAGGTTGCCTATATACTGCTACACACTAATACAAAAAGATAAATAAACATCTCTTCATGCTGTGTGGGGCTGTAAATGAGTCCTTTTCTGCATTTTTTATCCTATTCATTTGACTTCAAAGGGGCCACACAGGGCAACACACCACAATAACAGCATTGAAGATTTCCCCCTGGAATATAATAAAATAGAGCAGTTGTGGGAACTAGTCAATAAAAATGAATTTCATTTGTCTTGATATTTTCCCTGCATTAAATACCCCAGTATAATACATGTGAGTGGCATCAATATTGCCTTTATCAAATGATTCTATTTCTTTTTCGATTGAATGGCAGAATAAGGTTCAGTACAATGAGGAATGCAGGATGTTTTCCAATGTGTTGCAATGTATTTTCAATTAACAAGTTTCACTAAAAACAATGCCAACTTGGTATGTATTTTTATAATACAAGCTCCTTCTAATCTCATCTAAACATTGCCTGTGAAATCCAAACACAAAGGTCACCTCAAAGAGGAAATCCTCTATAACAATATTCTTCCCTGTTTACATCTAATTTTAGAAATAAATTCAAATGTGATTGAATTTTTTAGACCCTTATGTCTCTAGTAATTATATAAATATATATTAGTGATTGTCTGATATCGTTTTTTGTTGCTGATACCGATATTTTGGCCATTGCATATCGGTATCTGCCAATATGGGCTGATATTTTGAACATTTAAAGCTTTGCAAAATAAACTCAATTTTTGACACAAATCTGTTACTGAACATGTTAATGTTTGTTTAGTAAAAGTCAGTGCAAATTAAACTGCTAGAAAAAACCTAGACAACAACAAACAGCTAGACAGTGGACTGGAGGAGTCACTACTGCTGCAGTAGTGCACTCACTGCAATGATTTTAAATCACTACTGCAGTCAGTGCAAATTAAACTGCTAGACAAAAAAAGCTAGACAACAACAAACAACTAGACAGTGGATTGGAGAAGTAAGTTGACGACTGCTGCAGTAGTGCACTCACTGCAATGATTTTAAATCACTAACTGCTGTCAGTGCATAACTGCTAGAAAAAATGGTAGACAGTGGGGCGTCAGTTGACTACTGCTGCAGTAGTACACTCACTGCAATAATTTTAATTCACTACTGCACTACTGCAGTGACTGCACTGCAGTAGTGATTTAAAATGATTGCAGCAGTGAGTGGCGCACTACTGCAGCTGTAGTCAACTGACTCCAATCCACTGTCTAGCTTTATTCTAGCAGTTTTGCATTGAATGCAGCGCAGCGTAGTCAGTGCAAAACTGCTAGAAAAAAGCTAGACAAAAGTTAGACAGTGGAATTGATTGGAGTGGAGTGGACACTAGTACTATACTACTACACTTTCAATACTCCCGGTTAAGTAGAACAATATTACAGTGCAGAAAGCATAACATTTCATCATGTTCACCAGTTAAACGGCTTCTTTTTATTTCATAAATTGCTGCCACTTCACTATAAAAATCGCTCACTTGGTACCGAGGAAGGAGAAGCAGAAAGGTATCTTCTAGCATAAGAAGCAAGTCTTTTGTAGCGTGCCTCATTTTCTTTCCACCACTGAAGAAGATCACCACTTCTTCTGTCAATTACTGGTCCCTTCCAATAGAGATGAAGTTTGTCATCCAGGCTCATTATTGCAGATTCAGAAGAATCCTCCATTGAGGCCCCAATAAAACACTGAACATGGCATTTGTTCGACCACGATGAAGTTTCTTTTCTGTCCGTTGTCTTTTTGGACATTTTTCTCTTTTTGAAGAATCCTACTCTTCCACATTAGAAACCTGCTCTTCTTGACTTTTCTTTTCAGCAGGAACCTCCTGCACCTCCTCTTGAATATCTTCTATCAGCCATTGTTTTGCCTTGGCCAATACATCATCAGAAGAGAAAGGATGGTTCTTGTATCGAGGATCCAAAAGACATGCAAGCACAACATTTTTATTCTCTTCATGCTTCTCAAAACGTTTGGCGGGGCTGTCCCTCATGGCCTGCCTACATGTTTTAGTGCCACGTGTGTTGGGTCCTTCATTCTCTTGAAGAAGCATCTTTAGCACTCTCACACATGGGATGACAGATGACACAGATGAGTTGTAATGACTCACCTCTAGTGTCACTTCCTCTATGGGGTGGAGGGTCTCAATGACATTGGCTACAATGTCCCACTGATCAACAGTAGGACAAGAATATCCTCCAAGTCCATATTAACCTGAATATATGGTAAGAGCTCGCTTTTGCTCCAGCATTCTTTGCAGCATGTGAAGTGTTGAGTTCCATCGTGTTGCAACAGCGTTAATCAAGTTGTTTTTGGCTAGGCCAAGGTCTTCCTGAATGCACCTCAGTCGCTGCTTGGCAAGGATTGAATGGTGGAAATGGCCTGCACAATTCTTCAGCATGCTAATTACGTCAAGAAAAGCTCTCTGGTTTGACAGATAATCATTTACCACAAGTTGGAGGGTGTGTGCCATGCAACTGAAGTGTGACACTTCAGCAAGTCTCATTCTTTTTATCATTTTCGCTCCGCTGTCTTGAAGCACAAGCATCACTCTTTTGTGATTCCCCATGTGTATTTTGTGATTCCCCATTCTTCTAGCATGCCTTTGGTGGCGATCTTTGGTGGGTGGCTGGCTGGCTGGCACCCTTTGGTGGGTGGCTGGCTGGCTGGCACCCTTTGGTGAGTGGCTGGCTGACACCCTGTGGTGGGTGGCTGGCTGGCTGGCACCCTGTGGTGGGTGGCTGGCTGGCACCCTGTGGTGGGTAGCTGGCTGGCTGGAACCCTGTGGGGATTGGCTGGCTGGCTGGAACCCTTTGGTGGGTGGCTGGCTGTCTGGCATGCTGTGGTGGGTGGCTGGCTGGCTGGCACCCTTTGGTGGGTGGGTGGCTGACATCCTTTGGCGGGTGGCTGGCACCCTGTGGTGGCTGGCTGGCTGGCTGGCACCCTTTGGTGGGTGGCTGGCTGGCACCCTGTGGTGGGTGGCTGGCTGGCTGGCACCCTGTGTGGTGGGTGGCTGGCTGGTACAGGCCCAGGGCCTGTGGCTGGCTAGCCGATACAGGCAGGGCCTGTGGCTGGCTGGCTGGTACAGGCCTGTGGGTGTGTGGGTGGCTGGCTGGCACTGGGCATCTGTGAATGGGTGTATGTGGCCGTGTACTGTGACTGTACTGTATGAGAATCACTCACTGTCCCAACTCCAGACTCCAGTATGTGCCATGTGGCCACGGCGGCTGTGTTAAACACACTGTGCACTGTGACTGTACTGTATGAGAATCACTCACTGTCCCACTCCCGACTCGAGTCCAGACTCCAGTATGTGGCCGCGGCAGCTGTGTTAAACACACTGTGCACTGTGACTGTAGTGTACACTCACTGTCCCAACTCCAGACAAGGCTGAGGGAGGCGGCCTAAGAAGGCAGAAGCTGTCCCAGTGTGCGGAGGAGCATGGCGCAACATACGCAATAACAACATAACCGCCGGGGGCGATTCTGATATATCGGGGAAAGTGCATATCGGCCCTCGATATATCGGCCATGCCAATAATCGGTCGATCCCTAATATATATATATATATATATATATATATATATATATATATATATCTACAGTATCTCACAAAAGCGAGTATATCCCTCACATTTTTGTGACGCCATTTATGGCTGTGCATTGAGTTATTTTGAGGGGACAGCAAATGTGCACTGTTATACAAACTGTACACTCACTGGCAAGAGATGGAACAAGGACAAGGACAAGCTCAGGGTAGCTCGGATTTTTTTCCCCACTCCAATGGCTGCTGATAAAGGATGGATGTGCTGTACCGTCACCATTTTAGGAAGAGCCTTGACCATGCCTGCATTAGTGACATAATCTCTCTTTTGTTCCTGCTGGAGCACACTCTGCATGGCATTATGGACAGGGCACTTGAGGCAGAGCAGCGGGAGGAAGAGGAGGACTGCCTTTCCTCTCAAGGCCTGCTTTATGCAGAAACCATTCTTGCGACGCCACAGAACACACAAGGGGCGAGGGAGAAGGAGGAGGATTCTGGCAGGTTTGGAGGCATAGAAGTAGAGAAAGACATACTTCAAACCTTAAGTAATGGTTTTCAGTCCGCAGAAACCTTGGGAGTAGTACATGGCTGGGAGGAGGCAGTTTCAGATACCGTAATTCTCAGTGACCCTGAGGACTCTGCTCCTCATGCCTCTGCAGACTTGCAGTGCATGGGCACCCTTATTCTTCAAAGCCCACGAAAGGACCCAAGAATTTGTGGCATCAAGGAGAAGGATCATTATTGGTTGGCAATCCTCCATGACCACCATTGCAAGGAAAGTCTCAGGACTTCATCCTGCCCTCGCAGAGGGAGAACAGGATAAAATATCTTGAGGACACCTTAAAGAGGAATTTATGTAACACCTTTCCAAAATCTGGTAGGTTACAATCTCACAGAAAACCTAGCTTTGGGGCTTATGTTGGTCAAAGGAGGAGTGGTGGAGAAGGGGGCCGCCTCAGTGATGCATTTCACAATATTTTTAGTCCTCGGTGCCCAGGGCTGTTAGTTTTAGGATCCCATTGGCTGCGTCTGCATTATATGGTGGAAGATTATCTAGGGGCGAAAATAGACATGAAGAGATTTCCAGTAGACGATCCACTGGGTTTCTGGGTCTTGAGAATAGACCACTGGCCAGAACTTGCCCAGTATGCAATTGACCTGCTGGGCTGCCCTGCATCCAGCATCCTACATTCCTAATGGGCATTCTGTGCTCCCCGAGGTTTTGTGACAGATAAGAGAGTTTGTCTGTCCACAGACTCTGTTGACCAGGTGACATTTGTCAAAATGAATCAGTGGATTAGCAGAAGCTATCAAGCCCCTGATTCCAATGTCGCTGATTAGGTGTTATTGGGATCTGAAATCTCTGCAAGACTGTCTAGGCTGCCTAGCTTTGTGGGTGTTGATTTTATGTTGAAGTAATTTTTTGGTATAGATTTCACGGGCACACTTAACACCCAAGGACCAATTTTTTTGCACCTGTTTGACAGGTACATCACATTTACCTATTTTACAGCCAGGCCAATTCTTGCTTTGATCAAGAGTCCCTCTATAAGGGTACGGGGTGAAGGCACCACCAACACCCAAAGATACATTTTTCCGCAACTGTTTAACAGTGGCATCAAATTTCATTTTTTTATAGCAAGGCCAATTCTTGCTTTTATCAAGAGTAACTCTATATGGTTATGGTGTGAAAGCACCACCAACACCCAAAGCCCAATTTTTCCCCACCTGTTACTACTATCCAAAGTCTGCAAAAGAGACACCAGACTTTATCTAAAAAAAAAATCTTAAACTTGGCCTGAGTGTACTATAATTTGGCTTTTTCACATAAGACTTGCTCACTGTTGTGCAAACATTTGTTATTTCCATCCAAAGTCTGCCAAAGGGACACCAGAATTTATCCAAAAAATCTCTAATCTTGTTCAGTGTGCACTAAATTGTGGCCTCATCATACAGACTGGCTCCCCAAGCCCTTGTTCACAAAATAAAGAAAGCTTGCAGGGAAAAATCTGTTTAAATGTCATTTATTTTCTTTATAAATGTCAGTTTTGCTGCAGCAGGTTCTATACATGGTACAGATGTGCCACTTTACAGACAGACTAAGGGGACCCCCCAGGCACTATATTTAAAGGAATTTTTCATTTTTATTGTTGCACTTTAAACATAATTAAAATCACTGCTCCTTTAATAACATCCTTTTTATGGCCAATAATTTGTATATAAGCCTTCAAAATGGGGACTTTTGATTTTTCAAGTTCGGGTCCCATCTATATTGCAAAGGTGTTACAAAACTAAAATGATTTCCTGATAAAAATGACATTTTAAAAAGTTATGTTCTATTAGACAATGTATTACTGGAGCAAAAATTGAAGCTAGGCTATCATCTCCACCAAAAGACATGTGTTAAAGTGTATTTAAAATCAAAAATCAAATATAGTGCAGTTTACCAAGCCTTTTGTAATGCAACCACATTTGTTTTGTTTGTTTTAGGTGCATCACCCCGATGCAAAACCTATGCTTTTGAGGCTGGGCACCCGTCCCTGCATACCTGTCAAACCTGGCTGTGTGTAACGCTCCGGCGTTTGTTTAGTGAACTGGATTTGCAGCTGCAGAATTTCCACTCAGTAGTCATGTAGAGATGTGTTGAATTACCATATCCAACTCTCCAGACTCATCATTGTGGCCCAGCCTGCCTCAGCATGCAAATATACAGACACTCAGATAAGATGTTCCTGGAGTGATAGGTTGTATACGATAGTATAGAGGTGATGTGCTGAAAGGACAGGTGTGAGTAGTGATAGCAATGATAGGCACTCAGTAGTAATGTTCAGGAGTGTTAGCAGATGGTGATAGATAGTATGCAGATAGGTTAGCAATCATGTACAAATAACAGGTGGTAGGGGACAGCAGATGAAGTGTACAGAAATTGCTAACTCAGTGCAAGGATATAGATGGTAGTAGACTCAAGAGCTAACAATCTATGTAACAGTGCAGATGATAGAAATAGTAATGCATAGATAGCAACAGTCTTTAGTATGCAAGAGTAGATAGTGTAAGTTGATAGGAAGGAATCCCCTGTGGGGTACTTATCACTAGTTGGTTTAGAGAGATGAGGGGTCCGGTAATGAGATAAGGATCAGGTAGCGAGATACAGGATCAGTAGCGAGATACAGGATCAAGTAGCGAGATTCCGGTCTATCCAGATACTGGGGAAATAGCTGGAGGCTTCGGCAGCGTCAGACAAGGCTGTGTAACAAGCGGTTTGCACGAACACCTTGTGAGTGAAAGCCGGCAATTGAAATAGCCGCTCAGAGCGGCGCCTAGTGATGACGTCATGAGAATTAAAGGGACAGGTAGCTATATGCGGAAGAAATGGGCTGGAAGGGTACCGAAGGTACCAGAATCTTACACTGTGTGGGTGAGTCTTCACAACCAATATGTATCCATTATATAGGCTGCCTATATACTGCTACACACTAATACAAAAAGATAAACAAAGGTCTCTTCATGCTGTGTGGGTCTGTAAATGAGTCCTTTGCTGCATTTTTTTTATCCTATTCATCTGACTTCAATGGGGCCACACAGGGCAACACACCACATTTATAGCATTGAGGATTTCTCCCTGGCATATAATAAAATAGAGCAGTTGTGGGAACTAGTCAATAAAAAATGGATTTTCATTTGTCTTGATATTTTCCCTGCAATAAATATCCCAGTATAATACATGTGAGTGGCATCAATGTTGCTTTTATCAAACAATTCTATTTCTTTTTGATTGAATGGCAGAATAAGGGTCAATACAATGAGGAATGCAGGATGTTTTCCAATGTGTTGCAATGTATTTTCAATGAACAAGTTTCACTAAAAACAATGCCAACTTGGCATTTATTTTGGTAATATGAGCTCCTCCTAATCTCATCTAAACATTGCATGTGCAATTCAACCACAAAGGTCACCTCAAAGTGGAAATCCTCTATAAAAATATTCTTCCCTGTTTACATCTAATTTTAGAACTGAATTCAAATTGTGATTACATCTTTAAGACCCTTGTGTCTCTAATAATGTAATAATTATTTATATATGTATACAGTATCTCACAAACGTGAGTACACCCGTCAAATTTTTGTAAATATTTTATTATTGCTTTTTATGTGACAACACTGAAGAAATTACATTTGGTACAATGTAAAGTAGTGAGTATACAGCTTGTATAACAATGTACATTTGCTGTCCCCTAAAAATAACTCAACACACAACCATTAATGTCTAAACCGCTGGCAACAAAAATGAGTACACCCCTAAGTGAAAATGTCCAAATTGGGCCCAAATTGTCAATATTTTGTGTGGTCACTATTATTTTCCAGCACTACCTTAACCCTCTTGGGCATGGAGTTCACCAGAGCTTCACAGGTTGCCACTTGAGTCCTCTTCCATTCCTCCATGCTGGCATCACAAAACTGGTGCATGTTAGAGACCTTGCGCTCCTCCACCTTCTGATTGAGGATGCCCCAAAGATGCTCAAAAGGGTTTAGGTCTGGAGACATGCTTGGTCAGTCCATCACCTTTACCCTCAGCTTCTTTAGCAAGGCAGTGGTCGTTTTGGAGGTGTGTTTGGGATCATTATCATGTTGGAATACTGTGCTGCGGCCTAGTCTCCGAAGGGAGGGGATTCATGCTCTGCTTTAGTATGTCAAAGAACATGTTGACATTCATGGTTCCCTCAATGAACTGTAGCTTCCCAGTGCCGGCAGCACTTATGCAGCCCCAGACCATGACACTCCCACCACCATACTTGACTGTAGGCAAGACACACTATTCTTTGTACTCCTCACCTGGCTGCAGCCCCACAAGCTTGACACCATCTCAACCCAATAAGTTTATCTTGGTCTCATCAGACCACAGGACATGGTTCCAGTAATCCATGTCCTTAGTTTGCTTGTCTTCAGCAAACTGTTTGCAGACTTTCTTGTGCATCACCTTTAGAAGAGGCTTCCTTCTGGGATGACAGCCATGTAGACCAATTTGATGCAGCATGCAGCATATGGTCTGAGCACTGACAGGCTGATTCCCCCACCCCTTCAACCTCTACAGCAATGCTGGCAGTACTTATACGCCTATTTCCTATTTAAGACAACCTCTGGATATGACGCTGAGCAACTCAACTCAACTTCTTTGGCCGACCGTGACGAGGTCTGTTCTGAGTGGAACCTGTCCTGTTAAACCACTGTAAGGTCTTGGCAACTGTGCTGCAGCTCAGTTTCAGGGTCTTGGCAATCTTCTTATAGCTGAAGCCATCTTTATATAGAGCAACAATTCTTTTTTTCAGATCATCAGAGAGTTCCTTGCCATGAGGTGCCATGTTGAACTTCCAGTGACCAGTATGAGAGAATGAGAGCGATAACACCGAATTTAACACACCTGCTCCGCATTCACACATAAAACCTTGTAATACTAACGAGTCACATTGTTGCAGAGTGCGATCACTGGGTGCAGCGGAGTCCATTCAGATCAGACATTTTGGAGTAAACAGGAACTGGCTTCTTTATTGGAACATAACACAGAAAGCAAAGATGTCACCTTCTCATTTGTAAGAAGAACAACAGACAGGAAAAGATAACCAAAAAGTACAGTACAGTGTACAGGAAATACAACACATCATAGAAAATACATAGCATATCACTGAGCATTAGCGACATCTAGTGTCCTATTTATGAACTGCAATAAGCTAATCTGCTAAGCTGAAAGCTGTTGTATCTCCAACAGCCCTTCTCAACAGCTAAGGCTTATTCTATTAAACCCATCTTCTTTGTAAGCCTTGAGTGTATTTCAGCGGTCAGAGGCTTTGTAAGGATATCTGCTGTCATATCCTCGGTTGTACAATAAAGTAACTCAAGAAGACCTTGCTCTTGAAGATCCCTTAGAAAGTGGAACTTCACATCAATGTGCTTGGTTCTTGAATTAACTCCTTCCATGCGCGCAAGTGCGAGGCATCCTTGATTGTCCTCATAGATTTCTGTTCGTACCAACTGTGGTTGACCCAAATCTGTTAATAGCTGTCTCAGCCATATAACTTCTTGACCTGCCTGCGCTGCAGCAACGTATTCTGCTTCAGTAGTCGACAGTGAAACAGAGAGTTGCTTTTTACTAGTCCAACTGATGGCACCTCCTGACAGAAAAAATAAGTAGCCACTGGTAGATTTCCTGTCACTGGTGTCTCCTGCCCAGTCAGCATCCACATATCCTGTTAAGGTGCTTTCATCGCTTTCTGGTAACTTTAACTTGTAATGCAAAGTCCTTTTAAGATAGCGAATGATTCACTTTACAGCATTCCAGTCCTTTTGACTTTGCATTGAAACCTTTCAGCATAGGATTCCAACAGTTGCTGCAATGTCCAGCCTTGTAGCAGTGGTAAGATTTAGCAATTTCCCTATTGCCTTCCTGTATTGAGTATTAGTAGGTAATGGGTTATCTTGGCAATTCATCTCATTTAGGTAGTTGGTTTCCATAGGAGACTTTACTGGTTTGGCGTCTTCCATTCCAAATGTTTCAATTATTTCTTGTATTTTGTGTCTTTGGTTCAGAAGAAAGCTGCCATCTTCCTCTCTCTCGATCTGGATGCCGAGGTAATTCTTTATGTTGCCAAGATATTTGGTGTTGAAGTTCTGATTTAGTTTTTCTAGGATTTCTGCTTCATCCCCCTTCTTGCTCAAAGCAAATCAGGATATCATCCACATAAATAAGCATATAGACCCATCTGTTTCCCAATTTCTTTGTGTATAAGCAGGGGTCTGCTTTACTCCTCAGAAAGTTTTGATGTGTAAGCACTTTATTTATTTTTATATTCCACGCTCTGGCTGCTTGCTTTAGTCCATATATACTCCTGCGAAGTTTGCATACTAGGTCTGGCCTTTGTTCATCTTTGAACCCTGGCGGCTGTTCCATGTAAATTTCTTCTGTTAGCTCGCCATGTAGAAACGCAGTTTTCACATCAAAATGTTTCACTTGCATTTTCCTTGTGACGGCTACTGTCAGTAAAGTCCGTATTGTAGTGTGCTACTAGCTACTAGCCTTGCTTTGTATCGCTCAATTGTACCATCTGCATTGTATTTCACTTTAAAAGTCCATGGCTATGGCTTTCCTTCCGGGTGGTAGTTCTGTAAGTGTCCATGTTTTAGTGTCATGCATGGATTTTATCTCTTCATCAGCGTCCTTTATCCATTTACTTGCTTCTTGTTCTGAAAGCTGAGATATTTCTTCCCAGGTTGCAGGTTCATTGATACTGGCAGTACTTGCTTTGTATGAGAGACGTACAGGTGGTTTACCTTTGTTTTCTCTTGTTGAACGTCTCGCTTTTGTGTCTGAGCCTTCTTGTATCTGCTCTTCACTACTGGTAGAATCTGCACTCACTTCAACTGTTTGTTCAGAAGTTACAGAGATGGGCTGGTCAATGTCAGTTTTCCCTTCTATTCTTGCTTCTACTGTTGTCATTACATTGTCTCTGAAATCTTCAACAAAAGTTATGCTGTTGCTAATGGTAACCTTGTCTGTTTTGGGATCAAGGATTCTGTAACCTTTGACATTGTCACTGTATCCAACGAAGATACCTTCAAATGCTCTGTTTTGGAGTTTGGTGCGTTTTTCTTCAGGTATGTAGATGAATGCTTTGC
This sequence comes from Pelophylax lessonae, assembly GCF_965119305.1. Lineage (NCBI taxonomy): Eukaryota > Metazoa > Chordata > Amphibia > Anura > Ranidae > Pelophylax > Pelophylax lessonae. The sequence goes on along the minus strand of NC_138774.1, from coordinate 108,266,508 downwards.
ATCCAAATACTCTTAGGTGTTTTACATTTGGCTTCTCATTGTGCCAAAGTTCATGTGGAGTTTTCTCTATTGTTCTGGAAAGAAGTCTGTTATGCAAATATGTAGCTGTCATAGCTGCTTCACCCCAGTATTTTTGTGGTAGTCCAGAGTCTGTCAGCATACATCTGATCATTTCAGTCAGAGTTCTGTTCTTTCTATTAGCTACTCCATTTTGTTCTGGTGTATATGGGACTGTCTTTTGATGTTCTATTCCATTCTGTTTTAAGTACTCTTGTATCTTATATCCTGTGAATTCACCTCCATTGTCACTCCAAAGTATAAGAGGCTTCCTCTGAAACTTGTTACTGGTCTTTATTATATAGTCTTGTAATTTGTCAAAAACTTCACTCTTGTGTTGTATTAGGTAGGTGACTGTGTATCTTGAATAGTCGTCTATGAAAGTCACTATGTACCTTTTGCCTCCAGGTATAGGTGGGTTTAGGGGACCACACACGTCACTGTGAACTAAGTCAAGTGGTCTTGAAGCTCTCTTCTGACTGACTTTGGGAAGTGTTGCTCTTGTAGCTTTGGATTTAATGCAACATTCACACTTAGCAGTAAATGGACAAGGGATTATTGTTAGATCCCTTGTCAGATTCCTCCTCTGTAGTTCCTGTATGCATTCTGGGTGTCTTTGACCTAGACGTCTGTGCCATATATGTATACAGTCATTGTGCTTGTGTGTACATAGTCTCACCTTTTCCTTCACTGTGTCGAGGTGATATAGATGATCATCCAGCTTGGCACTTGCTACTGTCTGGTTGCCGTTTAGGATTGAACACTTGTCATCTTGGAATTTTACAGTGAGTCCTCTGGCTGTTAGACGCTTCACAGATAAGAGTCCTCCTTCTAGATTAGGAACATAAAGTACATCTTTCACTGGTATGGCTATATTGTGTCCCGCATCATCAGGGCATACAAGGGTTTCCATACCCATATCCTTCTGCATGTATTTTGCTTCCATCTGCAAGATAAATAGTTTCTTTGTTGTTCAGATCAAGTTCTGTGAAAAAACTTCTATCACTCGTCATGTGACTGGTTGCCCCCGAATCGATGCACCAGCCTTGACATTTATTGTTGCCTGTCGCTTTAAATGTGGCATTCCAGTTTCCTTCCCATGGATCATTGATTGTGGCTTTGACCTTTTGTTTAGCATAAGAGGGACGCCGTCTTATTTGCTCTGCTTTCCATATAGTACAGTCTTTCTTTATGTGTCACTGTTTGTGACATCTGAAACACACTCTGGTCTCTTTCTTGTGTAACCTTGCGTCTGTAGCTTTAAGAGCGGTTCTGGTGTCGGTTTCTGTGGAGTCATGCACTAATTTCTTTCTTCTCTGATACTCATCTATGAGCCTGGTTTTTACAAATGCTAGCGTCAGATCTGTCGCAGGTCGTGTCTCCAGTGCATTGATCAGTGCAGTATATGTATCGGGCAAACTGCATAACAACATGGCTGCAGCGTGGCTGTCTGTTATATTCTCCCCGATTAATCTGAGTTGCGCAATCACTTCCAGCATTGCGTTTATATGCGCCTGCATGTCCTGTTCTCTGCTAAGTCTCATTTTGTAAAGTTTCCGCAGTAGAAACAGCTTGCTGTTTAAACTGGATCTTTCATGCAGTCTTTTTAGCACATCCCACATGCCTTTCGCTGTGTCCTCATGGCGTATATGTATGAGCTGATCATCCTCCACTAGTAAGCCTATGGTGGCCCGTGCCTGTCTGTTTTTCTTGTCCCAGTCCTGATTATTGTCCTGTGGCCTCTCTGTAGTGGTAACCTCCCACAAGTCATCTCTAGATAATAGCATTTCCACTTTAAACTTCCATAGCTGATAATTGTCATCGTTCAGCTTGGCCACTGAGAGTTTAAGTTCTGAGTTTCCAGCCATTTTTCCCTCCTTTATATATAAACAGTTTTACTTGTCTATAGGAGATGTCACTGGAAAGCTTCCTTATGTCGATCTTTATCCGGATCCTGGGCCCATAACCTGTTGCAGAGTGCGATCACTGGGTGCAGCGGAGTCCATTCAGATCAGACATTGTGGAGTAAACAGGAACTGGCTTCTTATTTGGAACATAACACAGAAAGCAAAGATGTCACCTTCTCATTTGTAAGAAGAACAACAGACAGGAAAAGATAACCAACAGGTACAGTACAGTGTACAGGAAATACAACACATCATAGAAAATACATAGCATATCACTGAGCATTAGCGACATCTAGTGTCCTATTTATGAAGTGCAATAGGCTAATCTGCTAAGCTGAAAGCTGTTGTATCTCCAACACACATGACACCAGGGAGGGAAAATTGCTAATTGGGCCCAATTTGAACATTTTCACTCAGGGGTGTATTCACTTTTGTTGCCAGCGGTTTAGACATTAATGGCTGTGCATTGAGTTATTTTGAGGAGACAGAAAATTTACACTGTTATACAAGCTGTACAATCACCACTTTACATTGTAGCAAAGTTTCATTTCTTCAGTGTTGTCACAAGAAAAGATAGAAAAAAATATTTACAAAAATGTGAGGGGTGTACTCACTTTTGTGAGATACTATATATATATATATATATATATATATATATATATATATACACACACTATAGCTCCAAAACTATTGGGATGCCTGCCTTTATGCGCACATGAACTTTAATGGCATTCCAGTCTTAGTCTGTAGGGTTCAATATTGGGTTGGCCTACCCTTTGCAGCTATAACAGCTTCAACTCTTCTGTAAAGGCTGTCCACAAGGTTTAGGAGTATATCTATGGGAATGTTTGAACATTCTTCTAGAAGCGCATTTGTAAGGCCAGGCACTGATGTGGATGAAAAGGCCTGGCTCGTAGTCTCCGCTCAAATTCACCTCAAAGGTGTTCTGTTGGATTGAGGTCAGGACTCTGTGCAGGCCAGTCAAGTTCTTCCACCCCAAACTCGATCATCCATGTTTTTATGTACCTTGCTTCGAGCACTGGTCCAAATAATTTGGTAGAGGGGGGTTTATGGTGTGGGGTTGTTTTTAAGGGTTAGGCCTCGGCCCCTTAGCTCCAGTGAAGGGAACTCTTAAGGCGTCAGCATACTAAGACATTTTGGACAATTTCATGCTCCCAACTTTGTGGGAACAGTTTGGGGATGGCCCCTTGCTGTTCCAACATGACTGCGCACCAGTGCACAAACCAAGGTCCATAATGGCATGGAAGAACACATTTTGGGTGGCTGAGCTTGACTGGCCTGCACAGTCCTGTCCTTATGCTGATAGAACACTTTTTGGATGAATAAAAGTGGAGACTGCAAGTTAGGCCTTCTTGTCCACATCAGTGCCTGACCTCACAAATGCGCTTCTGGATGAATGGTCAAACATACCCAAAGACACACTCCTAAACCTTGTGGACACTCTTCCCAGAAGAGATGAAGCTATTATAGCTGCAAAAAGTGGGCCAACTCAAAATTAAAGGTTTGAGCTGCTGTGCTTGCCAAATCTGACCCTGTCTGTATTGACCAAGCAGATCTTCATTCTCGATTGTATTTTGATTGATCTACTGAAAGGAGCACAGCACCCCCATTGTCACCAGAATGAGAACAGGACCTGCGTGCTGGTGGCCATCATGTACTTCCTACTGTTGGCACGATGGTACCAGGCACCACACATCTAACACCTCTCTCACCCCCTCTCTCTCTCACCCCCTCTCACTCTCTCATCCCCTCTCACTCTCTCACCCCCTCTTTCTCTCACTCGCCCCCTTCCCCACCCCTCTCTCTCTCTCACACCCCCTCACCCCTTTCTCTCACCCCCTCTTTCTCTTTTTTCCCCTCTCTCAAACCCCCTCTTTCACTCCCTCTCTTTCTAACCCCTCTCTCTGTCACTCACTCCCTCTCTCTCTCTCTCACCCCCCTCTTTCTTTTTCTTTTTTTTTTTAAACAATACATTTTTATTGAATTTATAAACAAACACAAAGACATTTTCATTTTCAGCAGAAATATATCATGTCATAACATTCAACTCTCCACCAACATTTTTATACTAAGTAATTTATATGTAGAATACTTCCAAAATCATAATGTTGGATTTAATTGACCAAAAGGTATGAGAATAAAAGAACACACAGCAAAAAAGGGAAGAAAAAAAAAAGACCAAATCTATTCTCATTCTTAGAGAGGATCCTCCATCCAGCCCTTCTGAGGCTACTATTCACATCTCACACATTAGCCCCTTACTTACCAAAATCCCTCTGGGTAAACCCACGTCATTTATTTTTACTTCTAACCCCTCATACGTTTCTCTTATTTCTCAGTATGTTTAAATGCAAGCTACATTTCCCAGTTTTTTGCATATCTATTAATAATATCACTGGCAGTAGCCAAAGTTTCTTCTAAATAATAAATCCGGTCAATTGCTTTCAACCTTTATTTAATTGTGGGAGTTTGAATTACCTTCCAATACTTGGGGATTAGTGCTTTAGCTGTATTTAGTAAATGTTTAATCAAAGACTGCTTGTTATATTCTGATAAAGAGCAATCAAACACATGTAATAAACAAAAAGCAGGTGTAAGAACCAGCTTTGTGCTAGTAATGTGTAGAACTAACTCTTTTATCCTAGACCAAAATGTCATTAATTCTGGACACTCCCACCAGATATGCATCATACCTCCTCGCACTTGATGATACCTCCAACACCTATAAGAGGTCTGTGGGAACCATTTATGAAGCTTAGCATACCATTTGCATACCATTGTGTCAGCACTTTATATGAAGTTTCTTGTAATTGAGTGCTTATAGAGCATTTATGTGCTAAAGTACAGGCATTCTCCCATTCTCTCTCACCCCTCTCTCACCTCCTCTCTTTCTCACCCCCTCTATCTACCTCTTTCACCCCCTTTCTCTCACCACCTTCTCTCTCCCCCTTCTCTCCAACGCCCTCTATCTAACCCTTTCTCTCCCTCACTCTCCCCTCTCTCGCCCTCCTCCTCCCTCCTCTCTTTCTCTCTCATCTGCTCTCATCCCCTCCCTCTCTCACCCCCCACACCTTTCTCACACCCCTTTCTCTCACCCCATTCTCTCTCACCCCCATGTCTCTCTTGCCCCCCCCCCCCCCACATCTCTCTCACCCCCTCTCTCTGTCCCACCCTTGTTCTGTGATTAACACATGTAATGTGGGTAGTGCAATATGAGGTGGGGCTTGAGTGCAGGTGGGGACACAGAGAGCCCCATGATCTTCTTTTGCCCAGGGTCCTCATGAGTTGTCAGTCCGCCCCTGTTTGGGACAGACTCACTCTGAAATTTTCCAAAAATACTTGCAGTGACACATACCACTGAGAAACATCTAAAAGATAAGGAAAAAATATAGGCATGCTGTGTGAGTGGGAAAAAATAACAAACATATAGTGGGGGGGGTTTTCTCATATTTGACTGCAAAAGTTCAAAAAAATCTTTAAATATAGATGTAAATGGCACAGCCGTTAACCACTGTAGAATTGTTTTCTTTTTTTTAATCTAAAGTCAGATAACATCCAACCTGTATGAATGAATATCTTCTCTTTCAGATGGATTTTAAAAATACCCAGTGCTGTAAAGTGGTATTAAAAGGTAATTATATGGGGGAAATTTTTTCAAGCAATTTTGAAACACGATTAGACATAAATCAGCCTTACTGTCAATTAGCAAAGTTGACAGCTTTTTGTGTATTTGTACCTCATGCACCTGTAATCCTAGCTTGAAAACTGAAATAAATTTTCACAGGTCTGCAACAGAATTACCATTGGAAATGGGACAACGGTTATTCAATATGAGGCAGATTTTCACATAGGATGCATGCACTATTATGGATCTGTAAGGGACATTTTTTATTCTGTTGCAGTGTTAATTTAGAGCAGCAAAGGGAAAAAAATGTATGAATAAAGCTGGTGATTTTATTAAATCTTTCTTGTATGTGTCGGACAGCTCCTAAATTAGCTGTGCAACTAAATAGTCACACACTATATTTTCAGTGTTCTTCTTAGTTATTTTTTTTATGGGACTTTCACATTTGTCATGCTTGCTGTCCATATTTTTGTTATTGAAAGAAAAATAGATTTGTAGATTAGCCACCAGTGTTTGCTCTCAGTGGAACCACTCTTTTTTTTTTTCTTTTGCAGCTCTTTTGATAGGCAGTGAATTGTTTTTAATGATCCAACTGACCCATAGATTTTGGCACTGTGAGAAAGTGTAATGTAGCATGAACCAAGAATCAGCAGCACTCGTACATGTAATATAAAAAAAGGACACGTACAGATATAAGAACAAGAAAACATGGAAACAAGGTTTTTAAATAAAACTGATACTTTTACATATAGAGTATAAAAAAAAAAAACAAGACTTTTAACTTTTATTTTAACATGCTGCTAACAGTTTGCATCTCAGGACAAGATGAGTTTCCCATTCCGCGCATTTGCATGTTTTTCTGTACAGTTGCATTACACGCTTTCCTTATCATCATGCTTAATGGCAGATTCATCTGACAGCGCTAAGATTAGATATGTAAAGGTGCAGAGCTCCAAAAAAACAATGGGCAGGACTGTTGGTAGGAATGGGTTTGGTTGATTTAAGAAATCAGGGATGCCCCCATGGGATATTTACTCTGTCTCTATCCATTTTTTTTAAAGTGGTCCAGTGTACATGTAGGAGTTTCCTTTCTCACTCTGCGTAGGTTGCTCCTTGTCTGGTCTTTTAGCAGATCATCTTGAGGAAGAGCTAACAGCCACAAACTTAATTGTCAATTTAGTAGATGTAATCTGTAACAATTATATTTAGCTAGAGAACAGCGCATAACTGGTTTAGGCGGCAACTTTTAGTTCAATCTTATTTTAGTGCAATTTGTCATGAAGTGGTTACAGGTAAGAAGTATAGAAAGAAGACAGATACATTACAATCATAATCTCCTAACACTCTCACATCATAATGGTTAGCAGAACAATATAACACATTGTAAAATTAAAATAATAAACTCAAGCATTGCTAAATATCTGAAATCATAAAAAAATAATAAGTAACTGTGTGCGTGTGTAACCCTTTAACTAGTTATAATCTAAAAAATGGTGCGGATAAAAAATAAACCTAATGAATAAATCTACCTTAATAAACCTTATATCAACATAAATTAATCATCCAGTGAAGAAGTGCTTTCAAATTTAACAAGTGTCCTTAAATACAATATCAGTGCTTCAAATAGTCCAGTAAATGCAGATTGTATTAACAGCTTGGTTAATTCACCATGCGACTCTTTGCATCACCTTTCATGCGTATTTTTCCCTTTAAGGGGCTTGCTTCACTACACCGAAATTACTCAAATATATAAAGGAGATCCATTCATAGCGCAATATGTATGCTTAAAACAATTTATTAAACTACTCAATGCACTCAAAGAAAGTGATGTCACTGGCTCCGCTCAACGCCTTGCATCACTGGTAACCCTGAGAAAGTAACATGACCAGTGACACAACGTGTCTGGTGGAGCCAGTGATGTCACTTCCTGGTGTCTTTGAGACCCAGAAGGTCCTGTGGAAAGGATTGCTGACAAAGCGAAGGACAGAAGTGAGGGTGAGATATAGATAGATAGATAGATAGATAGATAGATAGATAGATAGATAGATAGATAGATAGATAGATAGATAGATAGATAGATAGATAGATAGATAGATAGATAGACATAGAGATAAACACTATATTACCAAAGTATTGGGATGCCTGCCTTTACACGCACATGAACTTTAATGTCATCCCAGTCTTAGTTTGTAGAGTTCAATATTGAGTTAGCCCACCCTTTGCAGCTATAACAGCTTCAACTCTTCTAGGTAGGCTGTCCACAAGGTTTAGGATGGTGTCTATGGGAATGTTTGACCATTCTTCCAGAAGCGCATTTGTGAGGTCAGGCACTGATGTGGAGGAGAAGGCCTGGTTCGCAGTCTCCACATGAATTCATCCCAAAGATGTTTTATCGGGTTGGGGTGAGGATTCTGTGCAGGCCAGTCAAGTTCCTCCACCCCAAACTTGTACATCCATGTCTTTATGGACCTTGTTCGTGCACTCTTATGCAGCTCTTTCCTATCCTCCTGGCAATATCCCTTTGGGAAAAGCAACTCACTGGTCCACAGAAGTCCATAATATAGCTCCCTTCCTGAACATCATTTCAATTCTATGGAGCCCCTTGACCTCTAAGGCTCCTCCTGCTGGCAGGAGGCAGACAGTGAAAGTAATCAGCATATCAATTCAGAGATATTATAAAGAGTAGTGATGGGCCGAACAACCCCCGGGTTGGTTCCCGCTGGAACTCTCGAACATTGCAAAAGTTCAGAGCCGAATAATGAACCCCATTGAAGTCTATGGTCAAAAGTGCCCACCCCGAGGGCTTAGATGGGCATACAAAGGGTATTGGGGTCCAGGTACTGCCCTGGGGGACATGTATCAATGAAAAAGAAGTTTGTAAAAAACATAATTTTTAAATGAGCAGTGATTTTCTTACAAATGCTTAAAGTAAAACAATAAAAATGAAAAGTTTCCTTTAAATATAGTGCCTGGGGGGTCCCCTTAGTCTGCGTGTAAAGTGGCAGATCTGTACCATTTATAGAACCTGCTGCAGCAAAAATTACCATTATAAAGCCAAAAAAATTAAATTTTCCCTGCAAGCTTTCTATTTTTTATAAACAATGGCTTGGGGAGCCAGTTCGTATGATGAGGCCACAATTTAGCGCACTCAGAACAAGTTTGGAGATTTTTTGGTTAAATTCTGGTGTCTGTTTCACAGACTTTGGATAGAAGTAACATGTGCTGAAAAATTGGGCTTGGGATGTTTGTGATGCCTTCACACCATAACCTTATATAGGCACTGTTGATGAATCAAGTAATGGCTGTGCATCATCAAGGAGCAAGTGACTGATGCTGTGTTCAAATAAATCAACCGACTCCTCCATGCCTGATGCTGGGGCTATGTCAGAAGTAGCTGTGGACAAGAAGGCAGAATAAGTCTCTCTGGCAGTGGCGGTGGCCTGCTCACTAGTCTCTGCTTGGGTGATAAAGGATGAGGAGGATGAGGATAGTTTATTAAGCCAGTTCACCACCTCCTCTGCATGCTATGGCTGGATAGAATGGGCAACATCACTAAACAGAGGAAATGATGCCCTGCCTGAGGACAGGCCATGCCCATCTTTGCCTGTGGACACATACGCTGCTGGCCCCCTCACAGTGCCATGGTAACATCTTATTAGGGTGCTTATTAATACAATTTAACAAAGATGTGGAAATGTGTACGTGGATGCACTTTATTCAATGGAAAGTGGTGTTTGGTGCACTATCACTATATTCACACTACACTGATAGGTTACACTCACAATAGATTCATAATAGCACACTATAGCACATTAACTCACTAGTAGCAATGAACAGAGCCTTGTTCTATCTCTCTCCACTGCAATTTCACACTGCAAATGGCTGCTCTGGGAAGGAACCTTTATATAGTATGGGGTGGGACTATAGGCAATGAGCTATGATTGGAGAGAGTCATCATGACTCTTTCCAATCATGGCTCTGACAGTGCTATGTGCCCTGATTGGGCAAAGCTTTTATTGCTTCAGCCAATCAGGGCTTCCAGCATTTTGGTTAGTTCGGTGGGCTGAACAAAGGGTTAAATGCCCCCAGAATTTGGGCGTTTGTCGAACGGGTGAACAGCCAATGTTTGAACGGAACTCATGCGCTGGCCGAACCGTTCACCCAACACTAATAAAGAGCCACTGCAAACTCTCCTAACTTGTTCATTATAGCCAAGTACAGACAGTTTGTGGGGTAGGAGCTGCCAAGGTTTTTATTAGTATGGGATGGCTTTGATTGGCACAGGGGTGGGCCTTTAAACTTTCATAAAAAAAAAAAAAGAGCAACACCTGTGAGAAATGTCATAAATGTGACTTAAAATCTTCACATATTCCACTACCAATTAACCTTCCCTTCTTTCTTCCATATTTTAACTACAGGTCAGACAGCAAGTCCTGTAGTGATTGATGAAAACCATAACTGTATTGCTGTGTTTAAAAGCCAAAACAGTATATATTAAGCTATTAAAAATGATGAGCAAATATTTTAAAAGGTATTAATAAATTTGGAAATATCTTATTGTCCTGTACTGGTAAAGTAATGGTGTTTGAAATGATTTCTATGCATCATGCCAAGCCCTCAGAGGGAGGGTGGTACACACAATAATTATTTCATTGTACATTGGCTTTAGGCTGCTTTTAATGGAGCCAACATTCATTGGAATCCTAAAAAAGGCAAGTGTACACTGGCATTTTATTTTGCATCTACTGTAATGCTAGATAATACTGAAGCAATATTTACTGTACACTATGCAACACTGAAATTGACCTATCATTATTACTGCTGATGTACAAAACTTTTTTAGTAAGAGCAGAGGAGGTAGGGAGATATACTACCATTGAAGAAATGTACCCCTGTCCCCTAAGGCAGATGCACTGTATATCATCCAAACAGGGTTATATGTGATCTCATTAATAAATTGTACGTACAATATAGGAGGGTGAAGAGGGCTACTAATTTGGTTGGAAAGTTATCCTGGACTAAGCCTGACAATATTTTTGTGAAATGATTATGCAAAATAGTTGTATGTACACTATTTTACCAAAAGTATGGGGACACTTGCAGTTTTGGTCCAAAGGGTTCGATATTGAGTTGGCCCTCCTCGTCCACATCAGTGCCTAACCTCACAAATGTGCTTCTGGAAGAATGGTCAAACATTTCCATAGACACATTCCTAAACCTTATGGACAGCCTTCCCAGAAGAGTGGAAGTTGTTAAAGTTGCAAAGGGTGGACCAACCTATAATTGAACCCTTTGCACTAAGACTTGGATGCCTCCATCTTGGGCATTTCATGGCCACCCACTAATAGCAGGGCTATTCAGCTAAACTGCCACTTGCCGGGCCTTAGCTCTTCATTGGCACCGCATGTATGTGCCTTTTTCAGCCCCGCTGATAGCTGGGGATTGGTGGAACTGACAAGGGATCTATCTTCTTGCTATTTTCCGGATATGGCTAAAATGTTGAGTCACCAGGCCTTGGCCGTAGACCTTATCACCGGAATGAAGGAAAAAGGTTTCAAACACACAGGGTTCTGGCACCCGACTTCCTGTTAGAGGGTGGCTACATTAATTCTCCATGGCCCCACATAGGAACATAGCCACCCTCTCTTGCTCGCTCCCTTGATGGACTAGAGACTATGGGCCATAAACTATGGACTATGGGATGTGTAGTGTTCATTGAGCTATACACCTGACCGCAACTAACATGCACTGCTTGTTCCAAACATAAAGAAGTAAAGGGGATAATGAGAAGTTTGGGAGCTCACAAATAGTGTTACAATAATGTTACAAGGAGGCTGAAAAACACAGTAAGAAAGGCCGTACACGATTCGAATCGTGTATGGGCAGACTGAATGTACCAAGTTGATTGATCAAGCTACAAACAGCATGCCAGGCCTTACCGCTTTACCTGCAATTATTGCTAGCTGCTGCTATAGCCACTAGCAATATTTACTGTCTTTCCCCTACCCCGCCAATCCCCTCCCCCCCCCCCCCCCCGCCAGCAGGGGACAATGGTCCGGCAGGAGGGATGCCCACATCAACACTGCCTGTGTTGATGGGGAAATCAAGCAAATCAGGAAAGAAATTAGCTCAGTGTATGGCCGGCCTTAGAAGCTATTTCTCAATAACAGTTAACAGGACAGCTTGGAATTCTCTGTTATAAAAAAAACACATATAAAAAACATGATTGTTTCCTAATTAATCATTTATCATTAGGCATGTAACTCAACTAAATATAACAAGCTCTGTTTTTTTTATATATTTTAAACTATAAAAGGTATAGAAAAGAACTTGCATCTAAAAAAAAGGGCACCCTTAATTGAAAAGTAGTTGAATTCACAAAATGCAACACATTTACCCTACATAGTTACATAGTTAGTAAGTTTGAACAAAGACACCACCAGTCCATCCAGTTCAGCCTGAGATCCTACCGGTTTTCCTTACAGTTGCACAGTCTAGCATCCAACAACCTGAAGTTACTTGTGTCTGTGCCCTTACCTTCACCTGCTATGCAACCGGTCAAAACTACAAGGTTTGTATACCCCTACTACTGCGGAGCAAGCATCAAGTTGTGAACTAACTGTGAGAATAATACAGGCTCGGAACATCCATGGGGCAGACATTGTGACCAAACCAGATTGCTAAGATTGTTTATGGCTGCCAACAGCTTTGACGGATAAGAAGAGAACCAAGACAGTTTGGAACAACGAAAACCCTGTCTGGGATGAGATATTTCACTTTAGAATACACACTCAGGTTAAGAATATCCTAGAGTTGTCACTACATTACGAGGATGTAGGGACTGGAGATGACCACCTGTTTACAGTGAACTATGATCTGGGAAATGTCCCACTTAATGAAACAATATTGGAAAGCTTTGTGCTAAATAAAGAGTTTCAGGAAGAACTTCATGTAGAATTTAATTTGGTGACCATACCAGAAACAAGAAAGAAAGTCATAACTAATGGAGTGTTGGTGTGCCCAGAGATGGCTACCCTGGAGGTGATGGCAAAAAAACAGAAGAAAGAGGTCTTTAAAAAGAAAACAGAGCTAGTTCTGACTGTAAGAGGCTCCAATGAGAAAGAACACAGAATCTTACTCAAATCAAACAACAGTTCTGAGTCCGGTTCACAGGAAAGAGTGGTGTTCCATTATCCCCAGGATTATGGAACAGAAATGACAGCCAGTCTGAACAGGGTCTACTCCTCCTTGGATGTCACCTTTAGTAATGAAACCAAAAATGATTGTTTAAATCAAACTACAATACCACTTAGTTTAATCTCTCCAATGGACAGTGAAACTAGCATCCAGCTACCTGCAATGGAGGTCAAGCCATTGGAAATCCAAATTAAAGTGAAAGAATGTCCAGAAAAGCTGGATGTGAGACTGGGGTTTGATCTGTGTGACAAAGAGAAGACTTTTCTTCATAAACGTCAGCAAGTTGTGGCTGAAGCCCTAAAAAGAGTCCTGCAGCTGGAGCAAGATTTGGTGGGTGAAGAGATTCCGGTTGTGGCTGTCTGTAAGATTCCGGTACCTCCGGTACCCTTAATCACCACTTTCCTCTGTAATGCGTCCCACCTTTCTCTTCAGGTGGTACGCATATACCTTTAAGAACGATGATGTCACTGCTGAGCGCCGCAGATCGGCTATTTCAACCGCCGGCGGTCTCACTCACACTGTTCGTTCAACCTGCCTTGATATCCACATGCTTTCAAGCCTGTCTCTCGATCGGAAACCTCCAGCTATTCCCTTTACCTGGAGCAGACCGGAACCTCGCTACTGATCCCTGTAACTCGCTACCGGACCATTCCTCATCTACTGGACCTCTCTAAACTACTAACATTACAAGTGATAAGTACCCCGCAGGGGAACCCTCCATAACCTTATTGCACTATCTACCTATGCACATTAAGGACTGTTACTACCTATCCATACTATCCTATCATCTGCACTGTTACATAGATTGCTAGCTCTTGAGCCTACTACCATCTATCATCTGCACTGCTGCATAGATTGCTAGCTCTCCTGTCTACTACTATCTATCCTTGCACTGGGTTACTCTATCCTGTATTTGTCATCTGCTGTCCTCACCACCTATTAGCATACTCGATACTAACCTATCTGCATTCCTAAATACCATCTTGAATTCTCCTATACAAACCTATCAAGTGATTACCATCCTTGTCACTGTTCACACCTGTCCCTTCAGCACATCACCTTCATACTATCATATACATCCTATCACTCCAGGAACATCTCATTGAGTGTGTATATATCTGTATGTTGAAGCTGACAGGCCCACGGTGATGAGTCCTGGAGAGTTGGATCTGGTATTCAACACATCTCTACATGACTACTGAGTGGAGATTTTGCAGCTGAAAATCCAGCCTATACTAAAAACGCAGGAGCGTTACACTGTCATGATCAAATGGACTCCCGAAGCAGAAACAGCTTTTCAGGCTTTAAAACAGGCCTTATGTAGTCAGCCAGTTTTAAATTCGCCTGATTTTTCACGGGACTTTGTGGTTCAGACAGATGCATCAAATGTGGGTTTAATAGCTGTACCGTCCTAGATTATCAAGGGGGAAGAACACCCTGTTATGTACCTCAGCCGAAAGTTAAAGGCCCACGAGGAGAATTATGCCACCATTGAGAAAGAGTGTTTGGCGGTGAAATGGGCTTTGGATTCTCTCCAGTACTACCTCCTGGGTAGACAGTTTGAACTGGTGACGGATCATGCCCCATTAAAGTGGATGGCACAGAGCAAGGAGACCAATAGGAGAATAAATAGGTGGTTCCTGGCCCTTCAGGAATTTAGTTTTGTGGTAACGCATCGCCCCGGTGTTAAAATGGGGAATGCAGATGGTTTGTCCCGAGTGCCTGCGTGCCTGGCAACATGTGTCCCAACCCTAGGGTTTAAACAAGAGGGGGGGGGGGGTATGTGACAGGAAGTCAGGTAAATCTGTGGGTGTTGTCACAGACGGGAGATACATTTCTGCCTTGTTTAGACAATTCACCAATTACTATCAGGTGTCAGCTGCAGAGATAGCCAGAAAGGTTTAAGGACGTTGGAAAGCTTCAGCTATTCAGAATGAGGCAATTAAGGCCTCTATAAGTTATCCAGAGGATGACTACTGATTGCTGCATCCTGAGGCTTTGTGCGTTAAGGAGAGCAGTGAGCTGAGAGAATTCTGAAGGTGAGGTGGTGTTGACTTTTTCTGTGTGAAAAGAAAACAAATAGACTATTGGTCTTCTGCTGTATGACCAGCAGTGTCTGCCCAGCAGTAGGTTGGGACAGACTCCATAGGTAGGTTCCTGTGTTGTGAAGGTAGACGCCCCAAGTGGCCAGGGTTTATTTTATGTTTGTTTGATTTATGCTGTTTGGATGCTTGCACTTGTTTCCAGCAAATTGGAAGAATAAACCATAGACCGTTGTTTTCAACCACTCCTCGACTGTCTCTCTGTGTAACGATCCCACCTAAGGGGTCACCCACACCCGCTACCAAGCTAACTCCTTACAGTGTAATTGTAATGTTGCCCTTTAACCTGCAAAAGATTCTCTACCCTTGAACAGTATTTAAAACAAAAATTGCCTTCTTGCATATCTTCAATGGCAGTGGCCAATTTCCCATTTCCATTTGTTTAGCAAAAGCTTGCAAATTGGACTTTGAAAAAAAAAAAAAAAAAGAATAACCTGCTAAAGAATTCAGTGGAGTTTGATGTTATGGTATAGTGGATTTTTACGGGGTTCAGCAAATTTCCTGCAAACTAATGGCAAAAATCAAGGGTCTTCTTCCTGCAATAAGTGCTGTGCTGCTGTTTTGCACAGGAAACACTAGTAAATCATCACATCCACTTTGCTCAAATGATGCAAATGACCAAGCACAAAGCACAAAGAAATGTATGAGGGGCAGCTACAGCAATCTCATAGCACAACAATAATCTGGATATTCCGTTTATTAGGTTATTTGACTATTTTGATGAAAGGAAAATGGTTTTAAATACTACTGCAGCTAATCATGACATATCCAGGATGAGTTCACATAACTCTTGGGATTTCTGATATTTGCTTTCTATTTCATTTAGGCAATTGTACACATTAAGCCCCTCTTGAAGTTCATCAGCAGTATTGCAGTATTGCAACGATGAACCTCAAGAGGGATTAAATTCTCAAGTTTGTCCTTTCCACGTATTTTTGTCTGTAATGTCTCCCATTTACTTACCTTTATTGTAATCTGTGCTATGCATAGTAGGAATCCTTTTTTGGGTTTACACATTTTTTAATGTTCAGTAACAAGAACAAAATAAACATTTTTGCATTTTCATCTGGCTTGTTTTAGTCCTCTTACTGAAAAAACTGTTTCAGACATTATTAGTTTAACCACATGCTACCCGCCTACCGTCAAATGACTGCGGAGCGGTGCATCTATTGTTCTGGGGCGCCGTCATATTACAGCACCCCAGAACTGCCTCTCTCGTGCGCCCCCAGGGGTGCACAGAGCGGCGATCGTGGCCGCGCCATGTTACTAGGACACTGCGCAACCCCGATCTTGGTAACGGTAAAGAGTCAATGACATGACTCTCTACCCATGTGATCGGCTGTGTCCAATCACAGCCAGTCACATATAAATGAGGAAGTGTCGTTATTCGGCTCTCCTCGCCTCACACTGTCAGAGTGTGAGGCGAGGAGAGCCGATCAGCGGCTCCTCCTCATAGGGGAGACAAAGACATGTAATCAGGGCACTGATCATTAGTGCCCTGATTACACAAATGTGAAATCAAGTGCCAATCAGTGCCCACCATCAGTGCCCAAAATCAGTGCCCATAGTGCTGCCAGTCAGTGCCAATCAGTGCCTGCTCATCTAGGCACTGACTGGCAGCACTATGGGCCCTGATTGTGGGCACTGATCTATCAGTGTCCATCAGTGCTGCCCGTCAGTGCTCATTAGTGCTGCCCGTCAGCACCAATCAGTGCCGACTGTCAGTGCCGCCTCTCAGTGCCCATCAGTGCCACCTTTCAGTGCCCATCAGTGCCGCCTGTCAGTGCTCATCAGTGCTGCCTGTCAGTGCCACCTATGAGTGCTCATCAGTGCGGCATATTAGTACCTCCTAATTAGTGCCACCTCATCAGTGCCCATAAGTGCCACCTCATCAGTGCCCATAAGTGCCACCTTATTAGTTCTCATCAGTGCAGCCTATCAGTGCCCATCAGCACCGCCTCATCAGCACACATCAGTGAAGGAGAAAAATTATTTATTTTCGAAATTTTTACACAGAAAATAAGAAAAACTTATTTTAAATCATAGTTGAATGATGAAGAGAAGAGAGACAGTCTGAAAGCAAACTACTTCTGCTGTGCTCCCCTTGGAAAACCTATATTTCTCTCACTCATTGGTGGTCGCTGTGTTGAATATTTAAATTACAGCAAACATCAGCATTTTGCTGTAGTTTTTCCCAGTCTGATTGTAGTCTTTTGCTACAAATGTCAAATCTCTCACCAACTCACTTTTTAACCACTTAAGCCCCGGAGGATTTGGCTGCTAAAAGACCAGACCCCTTTTTTCAACTTGGCACTTTGTGACTTTAACTGATAATTGTGCGGTCATGCAATGCTGTACCTAAACGAAATTTACGTCCTTTTTTCCCACAAACAGATGGGGTTCCACAAGAGCCAGGGGCAAATGAGCGATGGCCACACTTTGCAGTATGCAATGAATTGCTTTATCGGTTTAACCAAATAAGAGGAAATGTGGTAGACCAATTATTGGTACCCCAACAATATAGACGGAAGGTTCTTGACCTGGCCCATAACAATGTTTTAGGGGGACACCTAGGAGTGGAGAAGACAGACGCACGAATCACCGACCGGTTTTACTGGCCAGGTCTGAAAGCGGAGGTAAAGAAATACTGTGTCTCCTGTCCCACCTGTCAGTTAACCGCTCCGGTGACTCACTTCCGTAGCCCTTTGGTCCCTCTGCCTATAATTGAGGTCCCATTTGAAAGGATAGCGATGGATATAGTGGGTCCATTGGTAAAGTCTGCTCGAGGTCACTCCTACATACTGGTGATCCTTGACTATGCCACCAGATATCCAGAGGCGCTACCCCCTGCGGAATACCTCCTCTAAGACTATTGCTCGGGAGTTATTCCAATTTTTCACACAAACTGGATTTCCTAAGGAAATCCTCACGGACCAGGGCACTCCGTTTATTTTGAGGGTTATGGCCGATGTGTGCAAGCTGTTTCGGATTAAACAGCTGCGCACATCAGTATACCATCCCCAAACAGACGGCTTGGTAGAGCGCTTTAATAAGACTCTGAAGTCAATGCTCAAGAGAGTGGTACAAAGAGATGGGAAAGACTGGGACTGCCTGTTACCAGCTCTCCTATTTGCTATTCGGGAAGTGCCTCAGGCCTCCACGGGGTTTTCACCCTTTGAGTTGGTGTATGGGCGGAGACCTCGTGGATTGCTTGATTTTGTTAAAGAGGAATGGGAAAGTGAACCTATTCAGCATAAGAGTGTTCTTGAATATGTCTCCCAAATGCAGGAAAGGATCATGAGTGTGATGCCCCTGGTCAAGGAACATTTGCAAATAGCCCAGGAGGCTCAACGGAGGGTATATAATAGGGCCGCTAAAATAAGGCACTTCCAAGTGGGGGATTGAGTGGCGATACTGATTCCCACTGTGGAAAGTAAGTTCTTGGCCAGATGGCAAGGTCCCTTTGAAATTGTGGAAAAAATAGGGGAGGTAAATTATAGAGTCCACCAACCAGGCAAGAGGAAGCCGTATCAAATATATCACGTAAACTTGTTAAAGCCCTGGATGGTGTAATGTTCTGGTACCTCTGGTACCCTTGTTACCTATTTCTCTCTTACTAAATTGCGTCCCATCTTGTTATCCAAGAGACGCATACACCTTTAAGACCAGGTGACATCATTGCCGAGCGCCGCTATGAGCGGCTATTTCAATCGCCGGCTTTCTCTCACCCATTGCTCGTTCAAACCACATGTTCACCGCACCTTCTCCTGTGAAGTCGGAGCTGCTGACATTTCCCTTTGCTGAACTGAAGCTGGAACCTCGCTGCTGATCCGTATCTCGCTACGGGATCACCTCTCTCTAAGGACACTGTTACTACTAACCTATCTAAGTGATAAGTACCCCGCAGGGGATTCTTACTAACCAATCTCCTACTGTCATCTACTGCAATTACCAGGACTATCTGTATCTATCTATTTACTGTCATCTACTGCAATTACCAGGACTATCTGTATCTATCTATCTACTATCATCTGCATAGACAGTTAGCTCTTGGGACTACCTTCAACTATCTTTGCACTAGGTTACTCTGTCTAAGTATACTCCATCTGTGTCCTCTCACCATCTGCACTATACTTGACATCAGAACCTATCTGCTTACCATCCTGCAACTCTCCTAATACTACCTCTTAGTGTTCACCATACAATTGCCTGTCTCTCATCTATACAATCTCATATATTCTATCCCTCCATTAAACATCTGATTGAGTATATGTATATTGCATAACAGGCTGTGCACGGTGATGAAGTCCTGAGAGTTGGATATGTTGTTCAATAGAATCTCTACAAGGCTCCTGAGTGTAATAATTCTGCAGCTGTAAATCCATCCACTAACAAAAACGCATGAACGTTACAGATGGACAGGGAACCGGTGACCTCCCTGGCTGGTGTAAGACTTGAACCTCAGGTTGGTGTGGAGAGTGTCCAAGTAGCAAATACACTGTCTAAAATCCAAAGTCAGCAAGCAAAGGAGTTATTGCAGAGAAATAAAGAAAAATTTTCAGACTTGCCAGGTCTTACTACGGTTATCGAGCATGATGTTATCACGGAACCAGGGGTCAAAGTTTGTGTCCGGCCGTACCGTATCCCGGAAGCTCAGAGAAAGGCCGTTTCAGAGGAAGTAAAGAAGATGTTAAACCTGGATGTTATTGAAGAATCGCAGAGTGAGTGGTCAAGCCCAATCATGTTGGTACCAAAGCCCAATGGGACTCTGCGGTTCTGCAATGATTTCCGTAAACTTAATGAAGTTTCAAAGTTTGATGCCTACCCTATGCCCCGGGTGGATGAGCTTATCGAGAGACTAGGCCCAGCCAGGTATATCACCACCTTAGACCTTACTAAGGGGTATTGGCAAATCCCCCTGACTAAGGCTGCCAGAGAGAAAACTGCTTTTTCTACCCCAGAAGGGAGTTTTCAGTACAAAATAATGCCTTTTGGACTACAAACTGCTCCAGCCACCTTCCAGCGAGCAATGGATAGGATTTTACGACCTCACCGAGAGTATGCCTCCGTATATTTGGATGACATAGTCATTTTTAGCAGAGACTGGGAATCACACTTGCCTAAAGTCCAGGCAGTGCTGGACTCCCTTTCGAAGGAAGGGTTCACAGTGAATCCAGAAAAATGTGCGTTGGGAATGGAGGAGGTGAAATACCTGGGGTATATCGTAGGTAGAGGGCTGGTAAAACCTCAGGTCAACAAGGTAGAAGCGATACAGAACTGGCCCCGCCCCCTAACAAAGAAGCAGGTACGTGCATTCTTGGGCATAGTGGGATACTACAGGAGGTTTGTACCCAACTTTGCCACATTGGCGGCTCCACTGACCGATCTGACTAAGGGTCGGAAGTCGGTCATGATTGAGTGGAATGCAGACGCTGAAAGGGCTTTTTTTGGAGCTTAAGTCAGCACTGTGCCAACACCCTGTCCTGATAGCGCCAAACTTTTCAAGAGAATTCATTGTCCAGACTGATGCTTCAGATACAGGGTTAGGAGCAGTCCTGTCACAGGTTGTTCAGGGTGAGGAGCACCCGGTAGTCTTCCTCAGTAGGAAGCTGACACCAGCGGAGAAAAACTATGCAATTGTTGAGCCAGAGTGTTTAGCCATTAAGTGGGCCTTAGAATCCCTCTGGTATTATCTCTTGGGGAGGAAATTTAGGCTGATTTCGGACCATGCTCCTTTAACATGGATGAGACAAAGTAAAGGGACTAATGCCAGGATTACCCGTTGGTTCCTGGCACTCCAGGAATTTCAATTTGTAGTGGAGCACAGGCCCGGGAGACAGCATCAAAATGCAGATGCCCTCTCTCGAGCCCATTGTCTTAGCTCCACTGTTGCCTCCACCTCCTTGGCGTTGGGGCAGAGGGGGGGGATATGTACAGGTCGTAGAGGGTGGGTCCTTGAAGGACGCTATGTTTCCCCTCTGTTTGGGCTCTGGGCCCTTTAAGGGAGCAAAAGGGGTTAACTCATTGATCAGAGGAAGTGGGTTTAAGAAGGACAGGAAGTTGCAGATTGGGTGTGGTGGAGCATAGAGGAGACTGTGGATGGTGAATGTGGACTTTTGTACAGCCGAGAAGGTGCATGTCAGTGTGCTGACTGGGAACCTATTGCCAGGGGAAGCTACCCTCTTCAAAAGTTGGGACTGTTTGACTGCAAAAGCAGCTCTGATCTCTTCAAGTCGGTGAGACTGTCTTTTCCTTGTTGTGTTTCTTTTGCTGCTATGAAGCCTGTTTAAGTTAATAAACATTTCTTTGGTTGCAACGCCTGTGTCCTGCGATCCAGCTGATCCCCCAAACATTACAATATATATATATATATATATATATATATATATATATATATATATATATTTATTAACCAAATATGATATTATGATTTATATGTATTTATTTAATGTTATCAACCAGTAATGATGTAACATTGTCATTTTGTGATGTTAACATGTGTATTTATCAATTAAAATGTGACATTATATGTTTATGCTGTTATGGATTTCATGTACACATATGCAATACCTATGTCAGCCCATTGATACATTCATTATATATTTCTTCTGATTGCAGCCACATGTTTCATTTAAAGTCCCAATTTCCTTTTGTTTTATTTATGCATAGGGGTGGAGGAATATGACCCTACCCTGTCATTTCCTCATTTAAAGTCCCAAATCTCTCCTCCCCTTTCAATATATATACTCACCTTATTTAGGAAAATGTGAACAGGAAATAAATATACAGATACACCCCGCACCACTGCTTGCCTGCACATTTCTCCTCTCTTGATGAATAATGGATCTTTGCAGTCTCCTGCTATCTCCACCCTCATCCAGCCCCCTCCTGCTCTGCAGCTCTCATTGGCTCTCCTATGACTCACCCCTCCTCCCTGTGCATGATGTCATTAGCCTAGGCTAATTTCCAGACAAGAAAGAGGAAGTGGGCTGTATAAGGTATTTACTGGCAGAAAAAAAATGTTCTACTATTCAGTTAAAAACAATAGGTGGAAAGATGGAAAAATTAATGAAGGTCCGCTTTAACACAAAGATATGGATGTTTACTTGTAGCTATTTGACTTCAATTTTCAAATCCTATTGAAATCCAATAAAAAATGTGTCACTAAAATAAGAATCCTGGTGTGTTGGCTTTGTAAACTGAACCTTATGTGCCAGCTGATTTACTAAAAACAATATACTCAATAAGCAACTTATAGATTTTCTCAACAGTAGTGAAGCAAGGAGGTGCAAAAATATGAGTCAAAGACAGAGCACCATCTAGTGGTTTATCTAGCATGAAACAAAAAAGTCCATAATATTTGCATATGAAAAATGTACTGTACTTTCCTTTTAAACTCTTACAGAGATCAAAACTGTTTATGCGCCACAAGATTTACAGGGTATTCAAAGTAAAATGATTTTCATAATAAAAACATAGCTAAGTGCTTTATAAACAGAGAACATGAATTTGCAATCAATGTAAAAACCATGTGCTTATAAAAATATGTCAGATATACTTTAAAAGGATTATTGATAGCAGCATCTCTGTGTTTTTCAAGGAATTGTTTGTGCCTGGTGGTTGGAAGTGTTTGTTTTTTGATTTTCTCCAGGATTCCATAGCAAACAAACTGTTTTTGGTAAATTGACACTAAATGATATCCCTATTTTTCAAAAATAATCCATACACATCCAATATTTAATCGCTCTGTAATCTTTTTTTCGTGAAATTGCTTCTTAGTTTGTTCCTCTGTTTTCCTGTAATATCCCCTTTGAGCTCCCAAACCTCTTTTTCTCCTCACTGCCATTTGTTTGGATTGAGCAGTGTACTTTAGTTGCAGTCATGGGCACTGCTGTATGCACACTACACATCCCATAATCCATAGTCTCCAGTCCATTTTGGGAACTTGCAAGAGAGGGTGGCTATGATCTTACACAGGATTGACAAATTTGCTTTGAATCTAGGAGCCAGCTAAAAAAGTTAGGCGCTGTTTTTTTTTCTTTTCAGATCTAGATTCACAATACTTTATGAATCCCAAAGGGAAATTATTATGATACAGTTACACTCAACAAAGACAACACAAGAACAATAATGAACAATACAAGACACAATCACGACACAATAAATTTACCAATAACAGCAATTAGTACCAAATAAAACAGATTGAAACTATATTCTAATAAACCATCCATACTATTACAATACAACATAGAATATATAACACAGATTGAAAAATAACATAAAATCAAACTACCAATACGCATATAGCACACCGCTTTCTCTATCATTACCCTACATATTAATTAACATAATACCAACATACTTTAAAAACTACTTAAAAATCCTGATCGTAAACCAGATTAAATCTTCACATCCAGCCCTCACAGAGAAGATTTATATAATTTGATTACCACTGGCAAAAATTATTTCCTATGTAGCTCTGTAGTGCATTGTGGTTGTAACAATCTGACACTGATGGTAGTTTGCAGACTGACCTGTGTATTGCAGAGTGGATGGCAAGAGTTGTCCAAGATTGAAGGTACCTTGAACAACATTCTCTAACACTTATTTTAAAGACTGCAACTCCAATCCAACAACATCACTGGCCTTGCAAATCAGTTTGTTGAATCTGTTAGTATCGGTCACCCTAAGCCTGCTTCCCCAGTATGCCAGGAAGCACTGATGAGCAGGACTGATGGGCACTGATAGGCAGTTTTGGTGGGCACTGATAGGCGTGATGGGCACTTCTAGGCAGCACTGATAGGCACTGATGAGGAGGCACTAATGAGCAGCACTGATAGGCGGCACTGATGGGCTGCACTCATTGTATACCTCTTTGCGCTGGTATTTGGCACTGTATTTTTAGAAATTTGGTCACCACCATATTTTTTGAACAGCTGCATGTAGGTATAGCACATAATATTTATCCATAGCGCGGCACACCTTTTATTTTATTTTTTGCACTGATGGGCTGCACTAATATTTAGGGCACCGATTATCAGTGTAAAGGTGCCTGTCAGAATTGCCGGTTACCGGCTCTCCTTTTCTAATGCTGTGACAGTGCAGGAGAAAAGTACTGGTGATAACCGGCAAGTCTGTTTACAATGTGATCAATTGTGATAGGACACAGCTGATCCCATGGTAAAGGACCGCTGTGATTGTCTCTTTAGCTCGATCTGTGATCAGCTGTGTCCAAAGGACACAATGATCACAGAGTTTGCCTGATGTGCATTCCAGGGTATGCAGGGTGGCAGAGTTCTGGAAAGACATCAATAGAAATGGGCTGACAAAAGCAGCCTAGCTCAGGAGTGAGCCCACACATCTGAAGTGGAGGGGAGGGGCTGGCTCAGGCTTTCAGACAGCTGCCAGTCCAGGGTTCTGGGTGGATCCTGGTCAGGATCTTTTCAGAGCCTGGACTGGCTCCGTGACGTCAGACGACAGTGGGCTTCCGGAGTGCAGAAAGAACTTCACTTCTGTCATTCAAAGGACAAATATAACTAACAAACCTTTGGCTGCACTTTATATTTTGCAAAAAAAAAAAAAAACTACCAGCAGCAAACAATATATTTACACTTTCATCTTTCTAGTACAGTATAGAAAAGGATGTATACTTATCTTTCCAGCAGCTCATGTCATAAAACTCTGCTGTGATATGGTTCCTCCAGTTGGCTCAAATGCCCTATAGTGGAAGGAACCACAGCGAGTAGGGTCAGATAGTCAACATACCTGGACGTGTTGGAAACCTGCAGCGGCCAGAGATCTGCTACATAGCAGTGTTTTTAGATGTGGGCTGCCAGACAGGCAAGTATACATTATCTGCTTTTACAAGGTGGCTTTTTTTAGTTTGGAGCCCAAGTGACAAGGGTGTCCATTCACAAGCGCATCTTGCATGAGGTACAAGGGGGCCCCTCAGGCAGTTTTTGACAAGTCCTTTATTGAGAAAACAAAAATAAAAAAAAATGTCCCCCCGGTGTAGATCCATAATCAATCATGATGTCTGCCGCCAAGTCAGCGGTGGCAGCAGGCATCGTGATTGACAATGGATCTACATCGGGGGAATTTTTTTTTTTCGGCGAATGAGTACCCTATACTCATTCACATGGGGGGGACAGGATTTTGTTGAAAGGGGCTTCCAGGTTCCAATAAGCCCCCACCCACAGACCCCCACAACCACCGGCCAGGGTTGTGGGGAAAGAGGCCATTGTCCCCATCAACATGGGGACAAGGTGCTTTAGGGGGTTAGAGTACCTCTTCCCCCAAGCACCCCTCATGTTGAGGGCATGTGGCCTGATAGGGTTGGGGGGGGGTGCTATTGCTTTTACCGCTGTAGATTTTGGGTGGGGACCCACACCATTTTTTAAAAATTGTTGGTTTAGGAGTTACCCTCGAAACTCAGAACCAGACCGGAAGGGCCTGGTATAGATTGGGGGGGGGGGGTGCCCCAACAGGAGGTCACCCACTCGGAAAAAGCACCATTCAAAGAACACTTTGCATTCTCTTAATGCCATGTCAAGCATTTTCTGATTGAAAGATATGGAGATTGTAATGTCAGTGCTCCACCTCTCCAACTCATCTACTTAAATTAGATTAGGAGTTAGGAACACTAACTTAATCTAAATTGCTTCCCATCCCCAACACCCCCCCCCCCCCCCACACACCAAAAAAAAAACTACAAAAAAGGGATTGTTTTTCAAGCAAATGTCACTTTTGCAGTTCAATGAACGATATTGGGAATTTTACTTAGGTGACGTTTTGGATGCAATTTAGTTAAAATGATTCTGATTCTGTCTAATTGGTGGGCAGTACAATTATCCTGATCACCCCTTCAGAAACAAAAATCAGCTTTAACATTCAGCAGCCAATAAGCAGAGATGAAGTGAATGGGCACTCTCACATATATTGGCTAGGGCGACTGATGTTGGGTGTGGATTTTATGCATATCAGCATTGGTATGTACTTGGCAGTAACAATGGTAAACTGCTTATGTAATGCTTATGTATGTGTATTTGCTAAATTGAAAATAGATTGCAGAGTTTGGCTGCGACTGTTTCCACTTGACCACAAAGCTAATACTTAAAACTGTTGACCATTCGCCTTCTGAGGAAAATAGTTGTTAATATTCAGTGTAATAATAAACCACCCACAGTCACAGATTATTATGCCTGGTTGCATATCAGAATAATAAAAAATGTATTAAAAAAAAAAAATGTAAAGTACCCACAATTGCTAACAGATCATGCTACTCTCTCTACATGACTACAGCACCAATACCTGAAAATGATTGAATGTTTTCACTTTAAAGCATTTCTTAGCCCAACACTTCATATTCCTGATTTGTGCCTTCTGTACCATGTACTTGTATGAGAAAGTATCCTGTTCTCTTTGTATTGCTTCATTTATGTGAAATCCCTGGTGTTCCTGCTAATCCCCTATTAAAAACTGACCACACTAAGCAGGAGAGCACAGCATGGTTAGTTCTCTAGCTGTGCTAGGAACACAGCCTGCTCTCCTCCAATGACCAGACCTGTCCTGCACAGCCCTTTTACTGGGAAGCTCAGTGTGATGCTGCTTCTCCTCCCCTACTCTTATGCAGCTGAGAACCAAGGGAATGTGATCACTTATAAAAAAAAAAAGGGAAAACAGGTGTTTATAATTTTTTCTATATCTATACAAAAATATTTTGCCTTTCATTTCGATTTTAACCACCTCCCATCCGCGCTGTAGCCGAAGTACGGCTGCAGCGCGGACTCACATTTTTGGGAGGCCGTCTTTAAACGGCCTCCCAGACACAGGCTCCCCGCGCGCTCCCGCGAGTGCGCATCGGGGAGAATCTGTGTCGGCCGTGTCCCTTGGACACAGCCGATCACAGATCGTGGTGAATGGCCAATCACAGCGGCCATTCACCACGTGATCGGACCGTCCAATGAGAGATGATCTCATATGCAAACATATGAGATCATCTCTCATCGCCATCGCTCCTTTCTCACACAGAGACTGCAGTGTGAGGAAGGAGAGAGCCGTTCAGCCGTCGGGGACAAAGAAAAATGTAATCAGGGCACTGATCACCAGTGCCCCGATTACAACAAAGGTACACTAAACACACTAACTGCCACCATCAATGCCCACAGTGCCCGCCATCAGTGCCCCCCATCAGTGCCCATAGTGCTGCCAGTCAGTGCCCATCAGTGCCTGCTCATCTAGGCACTGATGAGCACTGACTGGCAGCACTATGGGCACTGATGGTGCTGCCCATCAGTGCTCATTAGTGCCGCCCATCAGTGCTCATCAGTGCCACCCGTCAGTGTCAATCAGTGCCACCCGTCAGTGTCAATCAGTGCCACCCGACAGTGCCCATCAGTGCCGCCCGTCAGTGCCCGTCAGTGCCACCTCTCAGTGCCCAGCAGTGCCGCCTATCAGTGCTCATCAGTGCCGCCTATCAGTGCCGCCTATCAGTGCTCATCAGTGCGGCATATTAGTACCTCCTCATCAGTGCCACCTCATCAGTGCCCATAAGTGCCACCTCATCAGTGCCCATAAGTGCCACCTCATCAGTGCCCATCAGTGCAGCCTATCAGTGCCCATCAGTGCCGCCTCATCAGCGCACATCAGTGAAGGAGAAAAATTTATTTATTTTCAAAATTTACTCGCAGAAAATAAGAAAAACTTTTTTTTTTCAAAATTTTCTGTATTTTTTATTTTTTTTTGTAAAAAATAAAAAACCCAGAGATGATTAAATACCACCAAAAGAAAGCTCTATTTGTGTGAAAAAAATGATAAAAATTTCATATGGGTACAGTGTAGCATGACCGCGCAATTGTCATTCAAAGTGTGAGAGCACTGAAAGTTAAAAATTGGTTTGGATGGGAAGGGGGTTTAAGTGCACAGAAGGCAAGTGGTTAAACTAAATTACTTTAGGGTAAAGCATTAGAGGTATTTTGTCTATGAATATCTGAAAATGACAACACTGCCAGTTCAGCTGTCCCAATACAAACAGAAGTGACTGTATCAACCCCTGAGCCATTCTGCCATCTGCTCCACAACACAGTTTACTTTTCTGTGGTAAAGATTTTGCCATCTTGTCTCAGCAAATGTCGGGTATCTTCTTAAGGCTGGGTATTAAGCTATCATTGGATAAGGATGAATAAACAGAACCTGTACCCTCTTATATCAGGTGTCCCTATCAAAATGCCCCTTACATTAAGGTGACGAGATGGGCACAGGACTGCATAATACACCGAGCGCTGGGTTCAGGACTGCATAATACACAGAGCGCTGGGCACAGGACTGCATAATACACTGAGCACTGGGTTCAGGACTACACAATACACAGAACACTGGGTACAGGACTGCATAATACACAGGACGCTGGGGTCAGGACTACATAATAGACTGAGCGCTGGGCACAGGACTACATAATACACAGAATGCTGGGCACAGGATTACATAATGCACAGAGCGCTGGGTACAGAACTACATAATACAAAGAGCGCTGGGCAAAGGACTGCATAATACACAGAGCACTGGGCACATGACTACCTAATACACAGAGCGCTGGGCACAGGACTGCATAATACATAGAGCGCTGGGCACAGGACTGCATAATATATAGGAGGGTGTTAGGTATAGGGTGCAGGGTTCAGAACTTTGCTATGCTCAGAGGACACTTCTCCCCCCACATCCATAGCTCACCTGTGCACCCTTCTCTCACAGATTATCTCTGCAGTCACCTCTTGCAGCTGTATCAGCTCTGACACCTGCCCTCACCTGTGTACAAACAGACCCCCCCCCCCTCATCTGCTCACCTCCCAGTCTCAGCCCTCCACACAGTCAATTTTTGGTTCTGCCTCGCCTCCACTAAACAGCAACAGGAGCGGCAGTGAGATCGTGCAGCAGGGGGCGTCGGCATTCGAGCCACCAGGCTGTTTCTCAGGTAGCATAGAATGCCCTGTCTATGATAATCTGGCCCTGAATCTGGGGACAAAACCAGGGACAGACTTGGTCCAGGCACAGTGTCCTCAGCCCAGGGACTGTCCCCGGAAACCGGGGTTGTCTGGTCACCCTACCTTACATAAAAGATCCGGGCCCATTGCTTCATTTCTTAAGATTTCCTGGGAATGCAGTTTAGCAGGCAGTGACATAGGAGTAAAGGCCAATGGGTATTCATGGGTAGAGTCAGACTTCTCATAGGAATGATTGTTATTTTGTAAACTTGTGTGCATTTAAAATCTATGAAAAATTAAAGAAATTATGTTTATGTAGTATGAGATATTTTGCTCATTGGATATTGTCTGGCCTCAACTATATATATATATATATATATAAACATAACTTCAGTACAGGACTCAGATTGCTTTTAGAACACTTGTTTCTCTGTTCTGCTGGAAAACAACTAATACAACTAACATGTAGGCCTTGTTTACACAGGTAACTGTAAAAAATAGGTGGTGGAAAAATAGCTTTTGAACCATGGTTTTATCGCCCCATGGCCAAGCTGCATGTGTAAGTACACACTGCTGTGGTGCAGCAGGATTTTTTTTTATTTATGCAACACAATCATGGAAGGCTATTCCCGGCTAGGGGCTACCTCCAAGAAAAAAACGGGGGAATGGGATGTTAAGGATGCTTAAATGTATGTTATATAAGAGTAATATAGTAATAGTGAAGCAAAAGATTATATAAAAAATATATTTTATTACATCAATTCACAAATACAGAAAATAGAGACATAAAGAATATCTTACAAGAATAAAATGACAAAAAAAAATCCTCAATATGCCTAATAGAGAACCGAAGACAAGCAAGGTTCATAAAATGACATACATACATATGTAACCAGGAACTAAATATAGAACCCCAAACTCCTACGTGTTTCGACCTGAAATAGTCTTCCTCAGGGGGAGTAGTAGTCCCAAAGCTCCTCTAACATATATCTGTATATAGAGTGCAAAAGATACATTGGTTATTTACATGCAATATAAACACAATCTGAGAGATATAAAAAAAAGTGTTCATAAGAAAAGTACATGATATAGCATATACACCTACATTCATGAGTATATGTTTAGATCCCAATATTTGATCATATAGATGGTATTAACCTCCCTGTTCAAGGACCGCCGATGGGCCAGCATATCCCAACCCGGAGACCACAAGGGGCAGGGGCAACAAAGAATCGGAGGTGAGCCTGGTGGAGACACAATGGGGTAGAGGAGGGGGATAGGGACGGGAAGCAGAAAAAGAATATAAAAGAAAAAAGCAAGGGAATGGGCAAAAAAAAAAGGGAAAAATATATATGGTAAAGTTACAAAAAATGATGGCAGAAAAAGAATACAAAAAAAAACAAATATTTCCAAGGTCCAGTATGTCATATACATGCTTTAGTTCAAATTTTGGGGGTTTGGGGTCCTATATTTAGTTCCTGGTTACATATGTATGTATGTCATTTTATGAACCTTGCTTGTCTTCGGTTCTCTATTAGGCATATTGAGGATTTTTTTTTTGTCATTTTATACTTGTAAGATATTCTTTATGTCTCTATTTTCTGTATTTGAGAATTTATGTAATAAAATATATTTTTTATATAATCTTTTGCTTCACTATTACTATATTACTCTTATATAACATACATTTAAGCATCCTTAACATCCCATTCCCCCGTTTTTTTATTTGAGGTAGCCCCTAGC
Organism: Pelophylax lessonae; assembly: GCF_965119305.1. Lineage (NCBI taxonomy): Eukaryota > Metazoa > Chordata > Amphibia > Anura > Ranidae > Pelophylax > Pelophylax lessonae. The sequence goes on along the minus strand of NC_138774.1, from coordinate 108,235,877 downwards.
CGGGAATAGCCTTCCATGATTGTGTTGCAACAATTTAGGGATGGATGCCACTTTAACATAGCTTTATAAATGTATTCTTCAACTGAGCTTTCAAGTGTTTTTTTTTATGTTAACAGAAGGAATGTTTATTGATATAAAACAGCAGTGTAAATGTTAGCTGCAGTTCAAAAGGGATAAACAATATCCAGCAGTTCAGCATATGACAGAAAGAGAAAAAACGAAACAACCAGTAAAATAAATAACAAAATAAAAATAAAATAAGAATATACAAGGCATATAGCACATGATATACAAACATACTTCAACCTGAAGACAGTAAAAAAGAGTAACCCATCAGCACAGTGTATCTGAGAAATATACTAAAGTACTATACCCAAGTACTGGGGGAGGGCAGGGTAGGGAGGAGGGGAGGGTAAGTGGAGGAATCAAAACAGAAGCAAAATCATTATTCTAGGAGACTAGACTGAAAGATGCAGAGTTTCCACCCAAGCAGACTACACACAGAAAGTGTGGGAGGGTCAGGTGCTTTCCAGTTAGACAAAATTGTTTTCCTAGAAAGTAGGCAACATGAATTATAAACAATTTAACATGGGTATTGGAAGGAAAGGTATCAGTTACCCACAGCAAAAGTACCAAAGGATCAAGCGTGAGGGGCGCCCCACTGGTCACACCAATGTCAGCAACCACTGGTCTCCAAAAGTCTTAAATAGGCTGGCAGGACCACACCATATGGAAAAAATTCCCTAGCTCTGTACGGCATCTTGGGCAGAAGTCATCTGATGTATGGTAAATGGCCAACAATCTCTGCAGCATATAATATACTCTATGAGGGAACTTTAACTGTATAAAATGGTCTCTGGCAAAAATCATAGGGGAATATACTGTTGAAGGCTCTCAGTCCAGTCCTCATCTGTCAAATGAGCAGCAACATTTATACAACAGCAAAAGGGTGTGTATGATCCCTGCGCTGTCTGAGGTGATTAGAGACCCCCTGATGCAGCGCCACTGATACTGATACTAAACAGTTGAATGGATATTGTTATGGGGGTAGTGGTGCGCTTCAGGGGTTAGATGTTAAGTGTATCTCTAAATTTGATAGGTTGGTATAAGGTGCAAATATATATCAGTGAAAAAAGTGCTCAGTGCTAAGGGTTTGCTCATAAGTTATATCGTTGAAGAGGTATTGAGTAAATAAATAATTAAATAAAAGTGTGTAGTGTTTCCCAGAGCAATGTGTATATCAATAAATAAGCCAAATAACTAACAGCCTTCCTTCACAGATACAATAATAAAATATACCATGAATATTAAACGCAATCATAAAATTAAAATCCGGTAAATGAGAATAAGACATATATATATATATGAGTGCTCATTAAAAGTGCTGCATGCTTCTTTCAATTGCCTTATAAAGTGTTTCAAAGTGATTCTAATAGGTGAAAACCATGAATAAACAACAGTATTAAAATGCCTAAATAAAAAGTATTTTCCAGAAATACAGTCCAAAAAAATGTTTTCAAAATATAAACGTGTGTATATTTTCTCCTTTGTGAACGTGCTTGGATGGGTAAATAAAGTGACTTAGTATCCTCCACCTTGTGGAGGAGCCCTATACCCGGAAGTGACGTTATGACGGAACTCGATCCCCACAGCGGCGGTTGTTTTGATTTATGCTGACTGATCTTCGCAACATTGTAAGTGCATTTCTGTAGATATGGCAATAAAAGTTTAAATGTACTGCACCATGATAGCCCTTTGTTTCTGAGCTATAATAAGGAGGATAGGACAAGGACAGCGAATTGAACCGGTCATCCATAGGAGTCCAGGAAGTTTACTTAAAGGAAAACAGGACCGATGATCTGGATTTAAAACAGACAGAGGCCAAAGAGAACAACATCCATTTAAAGTCTGGATATATACCAGAGGCATATTTTTCTTGCCTTTAAGGTGAGAGTTTAGCGCACATAGAGGTGACACACAAGGTGGAGGATACTAAGTCACTTTATTTACCCATCCAAGCACGTTCACAAAGGAGAAAATATACATACGTTTATATTTTGAAAACATTTTTTTGGACTGTATTTCTGGAAAAGACTTTTTATTTAGGCATTTTAATACTGTTGTTTATTCATGGTTTTCACCTATTAGAATCACTTTGAAACACTTTATAAGGCAATTGGAAGAAGCATGCAGCACTTTTAATGAGCACTCATATATATATATCTTATTCTCATTTACCGGATTTTAATTTTATGATTGTGTTTAATATTCATGGTATATTTTATTATTGTATCTGTGAAGGAAGACTGTTAGTTATTTGGCTTATTTATTGATATACACATTGCTCTGGGAAACACTACGCACTTTTATTTAATTATTTATTTACTCAATACCTCTTCAACGATATAACTTATGAGCAAACCCTTAGCACTGAGCACTTTTTTCACTGATATATATTTGCACCTTATACCAACCTATCAAATTTAGAGATACACTTAACATCTAACCCCTGAAGCGCACCACTACCCCCATAACATTTATACAACAGGCTGTGCTTGATAGGCAGTACTACCGCCCATGTGAATGGCACTGTGCTGGCTGCAGCAGAGAGCCAAGTGCTTGGTTTGTGGTTGCACTGTGGTATTTCGATAGAAAATCTCACTTTGATTAAAAAAAGTCACCTTCTGAATGTCAGAAATATCGCAATATCACCTTCTAAATGTCTGGCAGTCGCTTCTGTACAGCCCTCTGCAAAGAGATGCATGTGTGAAGGAACTCTTACAATGTACGCAAACTCTTACAGTAAATCTCACTTTTTTGCCAGTAAGCAGGGGTCAGTACCCCTTTTTAGGGAAATTCCCCCAGGGTGGGTGCTGTGAATGGGGCTAGCCTTCTCCTTTATAATTTGGGGTCAGAAGAACTTTAGGGCAGACGTTAAAGGGAAGAGATAGAATTCAAGACATCACTATGTAGAGTATATGATATAAGCCTTTTTTGACAACCTATCTGAGTGAACCTCCATCTGAGAAATATGGATGTGCTGGTCAGCATCCCAAAGTTTTCTTTTCATTTAGACTGTACAGTTATACTTTTAATAGGGTGGGAGAAAGTGTAGGCATACTGATGTATTGGAAAAATGTTTCACTCTACAGTATTCTGTTTACAGTAAAATGTTTAGAAGACTGATTTTTATTATATTAATATACAGGATTTATACAGTATAGTGCCAACAGTTTGCGCAGCACTTTACAATGTGAGTGCAGACAGTACAATTACAGTAAAATACAATTCAATATAGGAGGTATCAGAGGGTTCTGCTTGTTATAGTTTACAATCTAAAAGGGAGGGTCAAGTAATACAAAAGGTAGTAACTGTGCGAGATAAGATGATGGAAAAAATAAAAGTACAGTTATTAGGTAAGGGCAGGGTAGGCTTCTCTGAAGGAAAAGTTAGTAGAGTATTAGTAGAGTAGTACTACTAGAGTAGTAGTAGCTAGTAGTAGTAGAGTTAGAGTAGGAGACAGTCGGATAGGTAGGGAATTCCATAGGATGGGAAATGTTTGGTAAAAGTCCTGAAGGCGTGAAGAAGGTCTTGGGAGGAACGAAGAGAACGATTTGGTTGGTTTGAGACTAGGTTAGTGATGTAGAGATATTGCGTAGGTTGAGGCGGCAAGCTTTTGTTTTTCAAGCAAATGTCACTTTTGCAGCTTAATGAACAATATTGGGAATTTTACTTAGTTGACGTTTTGCGGTGGATGCAATTTAGTTAAAATGATTTTGCTTCTGTCTAATTGGTTGGCAGTACAATTATCCTTATCACCCCTGTGCAGCAGCCAATCACTCTGTGCAGCAGCCAATCAGCAGAAGTGAGGTGAATGGGTTAGTGGAGGTAAATAGAATGTTAACCAGTGAATAGTACAGTCACAGAGACAAGAGGACTCTGGAGTTTTTTGAGGATGAGGTGATCCATTGTGTCAAAGGCAGCATATAGGTCAAGGAGTACAGAATCATGTCCATTGGTTTTAGCCATTAGTAGATCGTTTGTGAGTTTTAGGAAAGCAGACTCTTTGGAGTGTTGAGTAGAAAATGCAGATTGAAGAAGATCAAGAAGGTTATTTTCAGTTAATACGTCACTCAGCCGATAGACTAGATGCTCAAGGAGTTTGGAGGAAAAGGGGAGCAAAGATATGGGGTATAGGGTGTAAAGATTGGTGGGGTCCAATTAGGGCTTTTTAGGTATGGGAGTGAGTAGTGCCTCTTTTACAGAGTTGGGGAAGATGCCAGAAGAGAGGGAGAGATTGAAGATGTGAGTTAGAGATTATAGAATGGAGCCAGAGGGTTACTGTAGCATTTGCATTTTATTTCTGGAGTTGGACCTCAAGAAATAGCAAGCATGCAAGCAAATAAATGATGGGGTTCCTCCATATTTCAGATGTGAAGGACCCCATCTTCTTCTTGTTGCAGGAGGATGGTGCTAGGGGCCATTGGCCATCATGACCATGCATGGCGGTGTATCAGGGCCCTGTTTTCAGGCTTTTGGTCATTTTATGCAAGCTCAGTGCACCAGCACTTCATATGTGCTTTTGTGAAATTTTTCGACAACCTTTTTGGCAATACCCTCCAACTGGGGACTCTGCAGCATTATTCAGTGTGCATTGTAAGCTATATAGCTATAATTTTCTGGGTTTTTGAAAAAACACCATTTTTAAGCTAAAATCCACAATTTTACAGCCCTTGCTGCATCTGTACGTGTAGAATTCAAGCATTATATACTGCTGTCATATTGTGTTAGTAAAAAAAACACCTTTTGGGCAATATACACAATTTTACAGCCCTTGCTTGGTGCCTCTGTGATAAAAACAAGCTTGAAATACTTCAAGAATTTTCAGGCTTTGAAAAAACACCAATTTCTGGCAATACCCTCCATCTGATGCCTCTGGCGCATTATTCAGTGTGCATTGTAAGCTATATAGCTATAATTTTCTGGGTTTTTAAAAACACCCTTTTTGGGCTAAAATCCACAATTTTACAGCCCTTGCTGCATCTGTACGTGTAGAATTCAAGCGTTATATATAGTGTTGAGCGAACACGGACTGTATTATTCGTGTTCGTACCGAATAAATGGATTTTTGTTACCCGAACACGGACCCGAAAACTTTACTGTATGTTCGGGTTTAAAATCTGTGTTCGGTCATTTTATTTCCGGGTTTGTATGTAATGGCGCGCTTTTAATGGCGGGCTTTCAACAGCCAATCAACAAGCGTTTAACTGGTGTGCCTTAAGCCATCCCAGCCATGCCTACTAATGTATTAGTAGCTGTGATTGGCCATCTGAAGCATGTGACCATGTCTTTATAAGTTCGAGAGCCCCAGCGCGCTGCGCCATTCTGCTGTAGTTTAGGGACAGAGCACACATCATACGTGCTGGCTGCTGATTAGGGACAGACAGTGAAAAATTGTATTGTGTCCGAAAAGAATGCAGGGACAGGTCGGAGTGCTGCAGGCAGGGCGAGTTATTAGGGCATTTTAGGGCGAGGCTGGAGAATAGGCAGGGTCAGTGTTCTACATCGATTTTGCTGTGTGGGGGGTTGTGCCAGTAAACGATCTTATCGATCATACTAGGGACAGGCTGGAGAATAGGCAAGGTCAGTGTTCTACATCGATTATGCTGTGTGTGGGGTGGTGCAGTGAACACAATCTTTTTGCCCGCTGAGGAGGAGGGAGAAAAAAATCTATCTTTATCAGTCAGTTGTGTGCAGCGTTTTTGCTTCAGTGCTGCTGACTGTGATAAGACACTGCTGTGTTCACATGTGCTATTATTGAGTGATGATTTTCAATTTTATACACTTTTTTCTATTCCACTATTCAATATACACCCTTTTGGGTTAAAAAAATTAAATTGTGGCATAGTCTGTACTAATCTATTTAAAAATTACAAACTTAAAGGGGAATTTTCTTTTTTTTTTTCCCTTCATAGCCTGCAGCAGAGATGACTGACATAAGACACTGCTGTGTTCACATGTGCTATTGAAAAATCACCAATTTTATATCATATTTTCTTTTCCGCTATTCAATCTACACCCTTTGGGGTAAAAAGAATTAAATTGCGGGATAGTCTGTTTCGGTACGTGTGAGATACACCTTTCCAATTTTTGGGGCGCATCTTATACTGCCGAGGATTGCAGGGTGCTTCAGTTTGCCTCCTGCCTGTTCCGAACTCCTCCTACTCCTCATCCTGCCTTTAGGGTACAAAAAATAGTAATCAGGGCCTAGTCTGGGTCTGTACGTGTGAGATAGATACACCTTTTGATATCATATTTAGGGTTGAGCGGACACCTAGATGTCCGTGTTCGACGGGTTCGGCCGAACTTTAAAAAAAAGTCCGGGTCCGTGTCCCGGACTTTTACCGAACTTTTCCCGGACACCGAACCCCATTGAAGTCAATGGGGACCCGAACTTTAAGGCACTAAAATGGCTCTAAAACACCAAAGGAAAGGGCTAGAGTGCTGCAAATGGCAGCAAAACATAATTAAGAGCATGACAAGTGCTCTGCACACAAATGTGGATAGGGAAATAACTTAAAACAACAAAAAAAAACAGAAAAATAAAACAATGTTCTTCTTCATCTCTGAAGGACGAGGCCCATATGGAGTAGGAGGGAGGTTGAGGTGGTGGTGGATGTGGCGGTGACATAGGCATGCGCACAGGGTGTGCCGGGTGTGCCTGGGCACACCCTAATCACCTAGGCCACATAGCATTGCCAGTGAGGAGATGGGAAAGATCTCCCTCGGACCTGCTCTGCTCTATTTCTCTTTGCCTACAGGTACATGGCCCCGATACATTACTCTCCCTGCTGGCAAACACATGCATGTGTATTTCAACTTTGGGGTGCACACCTTAATGCAATAAGCTGCGCACACCTATGGGCGGTGTAGGTGGAAGCGGCGGTGGAGGAGGACCAGGGCCGGATTAAGAGCATCATGGGCTTGGTGCTGAGGATTTTGAAGGGCCTTAAGGGCCGTGCCTTGCCATGCACCCAGAGGAGGAAGGGTGCAGCCATGCATGCCTAATTCAACATGGGATGCTGTCTCTGAAGCCCATAAACACATCCATGCATCGGCAACTGTCCCTCCTTGTCCGGCCTTCGCGCTGTGTGGGGAGGTTCTGAGGGTGCTGCCTGGGGAAGCGAGCATAGAAGCCAGACTTCTGTGTTTACAAGTGACAGAAGAGCGGTAACAGTGAATATGGCCAACCCGGGGCCTATATAAAAGGTAGGGGCCTGGAGCTGCAGCTCCAATAGCCCCTACGTTAATCTGGCCCTGAGGAGAAGGACGAGGTAGCCAACACTGCTTCTTTTCACAAATTTTAAATGAGGGTACACCCCAAAAGAGTGAGAAAGAGCAAAAATGGAACAATGGGTGGGTAAGGTCGGTATCCATTGCTATTCTGCATAAGGTACGGAAAAGTCCCGTGGGATCCATGCCTGGTTAATTTTAATGAACGTGAGCTTGTCCACATTGTCTCTGGACAGGCGGCTGCGCTTGTCTGTTATAACGCCCCCAGCCGTGCTAAATACCCGTTCAGATAATACACTGGCTGCAGGGCACGCCAGCACCTCCAAGGCGTAAAGGGCAAGCTCAGGCCATGTGCCCTATTTGGAGACCCAGAAGTTGAAGGGGGCAGACCCCTCATTCACTACATGTAGGCGTGTGCACACATACTGCTCCACCATGTTGGTAAAATGCTGCCTCCTGCTAAGACGTTCCATCTGAGCTGCTGGTGCTGCTGTTTGTTGTGGCGTGCTGACAAAGCTTTTCCACATTTCGGCCATGCTAAACCTGCCTTCTGAGGTGCTGGCGGTGCCCTGGTTGCGTTGGCGACCTCCTCCTCCTCCTCCTCTGCCTTGTGCTTCCACTGCGGCCCCGCTGTCAGATGGGAATGCCAGCAGCATGGCGTCTACCAGCGTGCGCTTGTACTCGCGCATCTTGCGATCGCGCTCCAGTGAGTGAATTAAGGACGGTACGTTGTCCTTGTAACGGGGATCCAGCAGCGTGGCCACCCAGTAATCAGCACACAAGTTAGAATGTGGGCAACTTGGCGGTCGTTGTGGAGACACTGCAGCATGTAATCGCTCATGTGTGCCAGGCTGCCCAGAGGAAACGAAAGGCTGTCCTCTGTGGGAGGTGTATCGTCCGTGTCCTCTGTATCCCCCCAGCCACGCACCAGTGATGGCCATGAGCTGGCCTGGGTGCCACCCTGCTGTGAACATGGTTCCATCTCCTCCTCCAGCTCCTCCTCCTCCTCATCCTCCTCATCCTCCAGAACTGTGCCCCTGCTGGACAATTGTGTCCCTGGCGTTTGTGTGTGCAGGAACCCACCCTCGGAGCCCCTTGCGAATGACTGCCCTGAAAGCCTTGGAAATGTTACCTCTTCATCCTCCTCATCCTGTGCCACATCCTCTTCCATCATCGCCCGAATTGTTTTTTCAAGGAGGCATAGAAGTGGGATAGTTAAGCTGAGAACGGCGTCATTGCCACTGGCCATGTTGGTGGAGTACTCAAAACAGCGCAACAAGGCACACAGGTCTCGCATGGAGGCCCAGTTATTGGTGGTGAAGTGGTGCTGTTCCGCAGAGCGACTCACGCGTGCGTGCTGCAGCTGAAACTCCACTATGGCCTGCTGCTGCTCGCACAGTCTTTCCAGCATGTGCAAGGTGGAGTTCCACCTTGTGGGCACGTCACATATGAGGCGGTGAGCGGGAAGGCCGAAGTTACGCTGCAGCGCTGCCAGGCGAGCAGCAGCAGGGTGAGAACGCCGAAAGTGCGCACAAACGGCCCGCACTTTCTGCAGCAGCTCTGACATATCGGGGTAGTTTTTAAGGAACCTCTGCACCACCAAATTCAGCACATGCGCCAGGCAAGGGATGTGCGTCAAACCGGCTAGGCCCAGAGCTGCTATGAGATTTCGCCCAGGCCGGGCTTGAGGCTCGCTGGCAGCAACCACTCATTTGTCTGCTGTTCCATGCTCCTCCACAACTCCTGCGCGGTGTGTGGTTTGTCCCCCAAACAGGCAAGTTGTAAAACTGCCTGCTGTCGTTTACCCCTGGCCGTGCTGAAGTTGGTGGTGAAGGTGTTACGCTGTCCGGATGAGGAGGCGGTAGAGGATGAGGAAGCGGAGTAGGAGGAGTTAGGAACAGGAGGCAAACTGAAGCGCCCTGCAATCCTTGGTGGTGGAAGGACATGCGCCAAATTGCTATCCGCCTCAGGCCCATCCGCCACTGCATTTACCCAGTGTGCCGTTAGGGAGATATAACGCCCCTGACCGTGCTTACTGGTCCACGTATCGGTAGTTAGGTGGACCTTGGCACAGATGGCGTTGCGCAGTGCACACCTGATTTTTTCCCCCACTTGGTTGTGCAGGGAAGGGATGGCTTGCCTGGAAAAGTAGTGGCGGCTGGGCACGACGTACTGTGGGACAGCCACCGACATAAGGTTTTTAAAACTGTGCGTCTCCACCCGACGGAATGACAGCATTTCAAAGGCCAATAATTTTGAAATGCTGGCATTCAGGGCCAGGGATCGCGGGTGGGTAGGGGGGTACTTCCTCTTCCTCTCAAGTGTTTGGGAGATGGAAAGCTGAACGCTTCCACGGGACATTGTGGAGATGGTTGTTGGTGACCCAGGTGGTGGTGTTGCTGACAGATCGTCTGTTTGCGGGGTGGCAGGTGCCGGTATCACTACAGATGTGGCTGGAGCGGCCGAGACTGCAGCAGAAGAGGAAGCAGGATGAGCCAGAGACGTTTCTTGGTTTTGAAGGTGTGTACTCCACTGCAGCTCGTGCTTTGCACTTAGATGCCTGATCATGCAGGTTGTGCTCAGGTTGAGAAGGTTTATGCCTCGCTTCAAGCTCTGATTGCACAGGGTGCAAACCACTCGTGTCCTGTCATCAGCACATTTTCTAAAGAACTTCCATGCTAGAGAACTCCTTTGAGCTGACTTTGGTGCGCTCGTTCCCTTGCTGCGCTGGGCAGTAGCGGGCGTAGTGTCTAGGGCACGGCCGCTCCGCTTCTGCACCCTGCTCCCTCTTCTGCTGTGCTGGTGGCTCTGTGCGACCACCGCCTCTTCCTCCAAACTACTCAGGTCACCTGCATGACGTTCATTCCATGTGGGGTCGAGGACCTCATCGTCCTCCACATCATCTTCCACCCAGTCTTCACCCCTGCCCTCCTTGTCGGTCTCCACAATGCTGAACGCCGCAGCAGTTGGCACCTGCGTTTCGTCATCATCGGAGACGTGCTGCGATGATCCTTGCATGTACTCATCTTGAGAAATAAGTGGTTGGGCATCGCTGCACTCAATCTCTTCCACTTCTGGGGCAGGGCTAGGTGGATGGCCCTGGGAAACCCTGCTGACAGAGTCATCAAAAAGAAGAAGAGACTGCTGTATGGCTTGGGGCTCAGACTGCTTGCCTGATTTGCAAGGGGGTCAGGTGAAAGACGGTTGGACATCGGCTGCAGGTGCCAACTGTGACCTTTCTGCAGTAGACTGGGTGGGAGACAATGTGAAGGAACTGGAGGCACTGCCAGCAGCAAACCAATCTACTATCGCCTCCACTTGTTCTGGCCTCATCACTTCTAGGGGCGTATGATGCCCTACCAAATACTGATGCAGGTTCTGCCGCCTACTCACACTTGAGGAAGGTGTTTCACTTGTGTGTGTAGCTGCCACAGATCGACCACGTCCTCTCCTTGCAACAGGAGCTCTACCAGCAGCACCACGACCCAGGCCACGGCCCTTATTTGACGGTCTCCTCATATTTCTGTAATTTAAGATCTTGCCCTAGAAAGGTTTTTATTGAATAGCGGAGTAGGAAATATGATCCAAAAAAGTGTATGTATCTCGCACGTACAAAACCACACTAGGCCCCAATTACTATTGTTTCTACCCCTAAAAGGATGGATGAGGAGTAGGAGGAGTATGGAACAGACAGCACCCTCAAATCTTCAGAAGTATGAGATGAACCTCAAAAACTTGGAAAGGTGGATCTCACACGTACCGACACAGACTATCCCGCAATTCAATTGATCCTCAAAGGTTTTTATTGAATAGCGGAATAGGAAATATGATCAAAAAGAAAGTGTATGTATCTCACACGTACACCACCACACTAGGCCCCAATTACTATTGTTTGTACCCCTAAAAGGATGGTTGAGCAGTAGGAGGAGGAGTATGGAACAGGCAGCACCCTCAAATCTTCAGAAGTATGAGATGAACCCCAAAAACTTGGAAAGGTGGATCTCACATGTACCGACACAGACTATCACGCAATTTAATTGATCCCCAAAGGTTTTTATTGAATAGCGGAATAGAAAATATGATCAAAAAGAAAGTGTATGTATCTCACACGTACACCACCACACTAGGCCCCAATTACTATTGTTTGTACCCCTAAAAGGATGGTTGAGCAGTAGGAGGAGGAGTATGGAACAGGCAGCACCCTCAAATCTTCAGAAGTATGAGATGAACCCCAAAAACTTGGAAAGGTGGATCTCACACGTACCGACACAGACTATCACGCAATTTAATTGATCCCCAAAGGATTTAATTGAATAGCGGAATAGAAAATATGATCAAAAAGAAAGTGTATGTATCTCACACGTACACCACCACACTAGGCCCCAATTACTATTGTTTGTACCCCTAAAAGGATGGTTGAGCAGTAGGAGGAGGAGTATGGAACAGGCAGCACCCTCAAATGTTCAGAAGTATGAGATTGTGTTCACTGTACCCCACAAAGATTGTGTTCACTGCACCCCACAAAGATTGTGTTCACTGCACCTCAAAAAGGATTTTGTTCACTGCACCCCACAAAGATTGTGTTCACTGCACCCTAAAAGGATTTTGTTCACTGCACCCAAAAAAGATTGTGTTCACTGTACCCCCCAAAGATTGTGTTCACTGCACCCCACAAAGATTCTGTTCCCTGTACCCCACAAAGATTGTGTTCACTGCACCCCACAAAGAATTTTGTTCACTGCACCCCAAAAAGATTGTGTTCACTGCACCCCAAAAAGGATGTTGTTCACTGCACCCCAAAAAGGATTTTGTTCACTGCACCCCAAAAAGATTGTGTTCACTGCACCCCACAAAGATTGTGTTCACTGCACCCCACAAAGGATTTTGTTCACTGCACCCCAAAAAGATTGTGTTCACTGTACCCCCCAAAGATTGTGTTCACTGCACCCCACAAAGGATTTTGTTCACTGCACCCCAAAAAGATTGTGTTCACTGTACCCCCCAAAGATTGTGTTCACTGCACCCCACAAAGATTCTGTTCACTGTACCCCACAAAGATTGTGTTCACTGCACCCCACAAAGGATTTTGTTCACTGCACCCCAAAAAGATTGTGTTCACTGCACCCCAAAAAGGATGTTGTTCACTGCACCCCAAAAAGGATTTTGTTCACTGCACCCCACAAAGATTGTGTTCACTGCACCCCACAAAGATTGTGTTCACTGCACCCCACAAAGGATTTTGTTCACTGCACCCCAAAAAGATTGTGTTCACTGTACCCCCCAAAGATTGTGTTCACTGCACCCCACAAAGGATTTTGTTCACTGCACCCCAAAAAGATTGTGTTCACTGTACCCCCCAAAGATTGTGTTCACTGCACCCCACAAAGATTCTGTTCACTGTACCCCACAAAGATTGTGTTCACTGCACCCCACAAAGGATTTTGTTCACTGCACCCCAAAAAGATTGTGTTCACTGCACCCCAAAAAGGATTTTGTTCACTGCACCCCAAAAAGGATGTTGTTCACTGCACCCCAAAAAGGATTTTGTTCACTGCACCCCAAAAAGATTGTGTTCACTGCACCCCACAAAGATTGTGTTCACTGCACCTCAAAAAGGATTTTGTTCACTGCACCCCAAAAAGATTGTGTTCACTGTACCCCCCAAAGATTGTGTTCACTGCACCCCACAAAGATTCTGTTCCCTGTACCCCACAAAGATTGTGTTCACTGCACCCCACAAAGAATTTTGTTCACTGCACCCCAAAAAGATTGTGTTCACTGCACCCCAAAAATGATGTTGTTCACTGCACCCCAAAAAGGATTTTGTTCACTGCACCCCAAAAAGATTGTGTTCACTGCACCCCACAAAGATTGTGTTCACTGCACCCCACAAAGGATTTTGTTCACTGCACCCCAAAAAGATTGTGTTCACTGTACCCCCCAAAGATTGTGTTCACTGCACCCCACAAAGGATTTTGTTCACTGCACCCCAAAAAGATTGTGTTCACTGTACCCCCCAAAGATTGTGTTCACTGCACCCCACAAAGATTCTGTTCACTGTACCCCACAAAGATTGTGTTCACTGCACCCCACAAAGGATTTTGTTCACTGCACCCCAAAAAGATTGTGTTCACTGCACCCCAAAAAGGATGTTGTTCACTGCACCCCAAAAAGGATTTTGTTCACTGCACCCCACAAAGATTGTGTTCACTGCACCCCACAAAGATTGTGTTCACTGCACCCCACAAAGGATTTTGTTCACTGCACCCCAAAAAGATTGTGTTCACTGTACCCCCCAAAGATTGTGTTCACTGCACCCCACAAAGGATTTTGTTCACTGCACCCCAAAAAGATTGTGTTCACTGTACCCCCCAAAGATTGTGTTCACTGCACCCCACAAAGATTCTGTTCACTGTACCCCACAAAGATTGTGTTCACTGCACCCCACAAAGGATTTTGTTCACTGCACCCCAAAAAGATTGTGTTCACTGCACCCCAAAAAGGATTTTGTTCACTGCACCCCAAAAAGGATGTTGTTCACTGCACCCCAAAAAGGATTTTGTTCACTGCACCCCAAAAAGATTGTGTTCACTGCACCCCACAAAGATTGTGTTCACTGCACCCCACAAAGGATTTTGTTCACTGCACCCCAAAAAGATTGTGTTCACTGCACCCCAAAAAGGATGTTGTTCACTGCACCCCAAAAAGGATTTTGTTCACTGCACCCCAAAAAGATTGTGTTCACTGCACCCCACAAAGATTGTGTTCACTGCACCCCACAAAGGATTTTGTTCACTGCACCCCAAAAAGATTGTGTTCACTGCACCCCAAAAGGATGTTGTTCACTGCACCCCAAAAAGGATTTTGTTCACTGCACCCCAAAAAGATTGTGTTCACTGCACCCCACAAAGATTGTGTTCACTGCACCCCACAAAGGATTTTGTTCACTGCACCCCAAAAAGATTGTGTTCACTGCACCCCACAAAGATTGTGTTCACTGCAACCCACAAAGGATTTTGTTCACTGCACCCCAAAAAGATTGTGTTCACTGTACCCCCCAAAGATTGTGTTCACTGCACCCCACAAAGATTCTGTTCACTGTACCCCACAAAGATTGTGTTCACTGCACCCTAAAAGGATTTTGTTCACTGCACCCCAAAAAGGATGTTGTTCACTGCACCCCAAAAAGGATTTTGTTCACTGCACCCCAAAAAGGATGTTGTTCACTGCACCCCAAAAAGATTGTGTTCACTGCACCCCACAAAGATTGTGTTCACTGCACCCCACAAAGGATTTTGTTCACTGCACCCCAAAAAGATTGTGTTCACTGCACCCCAAAAAGGATTTTGTTCACTGCACCCCAAAAAGGATGTTGTTCACTGCACCCCAAAAAGATTGTGTTCACTGCACCCCACAAAGATTGTGTTCACTGCACCCCAAAAAGATTGTGTTCACTGCACCCCAAAAAGGATGTTGTTCACTGCACCCCAAAAAGGATTTTGTTCACTGCACCCCAAAAAGATTTTGTTCACTGCACCCCAAAAAGGACGTTGTTCACTGCACCCCAAAAAGATTGTGTTCACTGCAGCCCAAAAAGATTGTGTTCACTGCAGCTCACACACAGAAAAATGGATGTGGATCACTGACACCTGCCTATCTCCTATCCCACACCACACAGCAATATCGATTGTAGTTTGTAGAACACAGTTTCCCTAAAATTCAGCAGCAGCAGCCTCTCCCTAACAGGATTGAGAAGAGATCGTAGATCAGGATTGAGTGCAGAGTCACCCCACCCCCCACACAGCAATATCGATTGTACTTTGTAGAAGACACTGACCCTATAATTCAGCAGACTCTATCCCTAAAATGCCTACAACTCGCCCTGCCTAAACACTCCGACCTGTCCCTCAATTCTATCCGGAGACCCTATAATTCAGCAGACTCTATCCCTAAAATGCCTACAACTCGCCCTGCCTAAACACTCCGACCTGTCCCTCAATTCTATCCGGACACAAATGGTTTTTTCCTGCCTGTCTTTCCCTAATCAGCAGCCAGCACGTTGATGTGTGCTCTGTCCCTGATCTAAGCAGCAGAATGAAGACGCTGCGGCTGCCTGGAACTTATAAAGACTTGGTCACATGCTTCAGACGGCCAATCACAGCTACTGAGACATTTGCAGGCATGGCTGGGATGGCTTAAGGCACACCAGTTAAACGATTGTTGATTGGCTGTTGAAAGCCCGCCATGAAAAGAGCGCCAAAGCATGCGAAATAAAACGACCGAACACGGATTTTTACCCGAACATACAGTAAAGTGTCCGTGTCCGTGTTCGGGTACAAAAAATCCAATTATTCGGTACGAACACGAATAATACAGTCCGTGTTCGCTCAACACTAATCATATTTTCTATTCCGCTATTCAATCTACACCCTTGGGGTAAAAAGAATTAAATTGCGGGATAGTCTGTATCGGTACATGTGAGATACACCTTTCCAATTTTTGGGGCGCATCTTATACCGCCGAGGATTGCAGGGTGCTTCAGTTTGCCTCCTGCCTGTTCCAAACTCCTCCTACTCCTCATCCTGCCTTTAGGGTACAAAAAATAGTAATCAGGGCCTAGTCTGGGTCTGTACGTGTGAGATAGATACACCTTTTGATATCATATTTTCTATTCCGCTATTCAATCTACACCCTTGGGGTAAAAAGAATTAAATTGCGGCATAGTCTGTATCGGTACGTGTGAGATACACCTTTCCAATTTTTGGGGCACATCAAACACCGCCGAGGATTGCAGGGTGCTTCAGTTTGCCTCCTGCCTGATCCGAACTCCTCCTACTCCTCATCCTGCCTTTAGGGTACAAAAATAGTAATCAGGGCCTAGTCTGGGTCTGTACGTGTGAGATAGATACACCTTTTGATATCATATTTTCTATTCCGCTATTCAATCTACACCCTTGGGGTAAAAAGAATTAAATTGCGGCATAGTCTGTATTGGTACGTGTGAGATACACCTTTCCAATTTTTGGGGCGCATCTTATACCGCCGAGGATTGCAGGGTGCTTCAGTTTGCCTCCTGCCTGTTCCGAACTCCTCCTACTCATCATCCTGCCTTTAGGGTACAAAAAATAGTAATCAGGGCCTAGTCTGGGTCTGTACGTGTGAGATAGATACACCTTTTGATATCATATTTTCTATTTCGCTATTCAATCTACACCCTTTGGGGTAAAAAGAATTAAATTGCGGGATAGTCTGTATCGGTACGTGTGAGATACACCTTTCCAATTTTTGGGGCGCATCTTTTTTTTTTTTTTCCAAAAAGTTTTTATTGAAAGAATTATAAAAATATTAAGAATACATACAGTCTCTTATAAATCAACGTATAAACAGTACGTACAATGTACAGCAACATAGCTTATTTTAAAAGTTGTTACAAAAAAAAAAAAAAAAAAAGACAAAAAAAAAAAAACTGAGAATAAACAAATGTAAATGTAAGGCACGTATTGAGAGGTTCGACCTTTTAAGAAACGGGAGACTCAACAGGAGTGTCCATCAATATTAAGTCAATAGAGAAACTGAAGACAAAGCGAGTGTCAACTTGAAGCTTAGTTTTGCCAAATTGGAAGAACTATTCTAACCATAGAACAATAAGGTATGGAACTGTAGTCAAATCTCGGTGTGTGTGAGTTTGAGGTACAACACAGGGGGTATGTTGCAGGATATCAACTGAATTGTTAGAGAAATGTTGATATGATAAAAAAAAAAAAAAGGAGGAAAAATGACAAATATTTAAGACTATATGTAGGAGTAAGACGATTTGGTGGGAGGTGTCCACTCCGGGGAGAGGAGGACACCTATTCATCAAATTTTGGGAGAAAAACGTAGGGGGTGGAGGGGAGAAGGGAAGGGAAAGGAAGGGGGAAGGAGGGTAAGGAGTCATCGGTCTCCGCCTTGCCAGTCTGGGGAGTTAGAAACGTTATAAAGACCGATAGTGAGTGATGGTAATATGTGGGGTTGGTGTTAGGCTTGCCGCGTTGTGCTCCGTAAACCCCTCTCACTTACAGCCCTTGTTTAGGGGTGAGAGGGGCTTACCGTTGTGCTACCAATCTTGGTGTGTGTGTGAGAAGCCAAGGGTTGCCATGATGCATGAGGCAAAGTATTCGATAGAGAGAAAGTCACGGGGTGGCAACTGATGGAACAGCTGTAGAGGTGGGAGTGTCGGCTGGAGATGTATGGATTTGCGGGTCTCGAAATGACTTCCAGGGAGCCCAAGTGTGAGCATAGGAGACCGTTCTATCTCGAGCGATCGCAATTAGCTCTTCTAATCTAGCAATTTTGTCCATTTTGTTTAGCCATTCCCGTTTATGTGGAGTTATATCCGATTTCCAGTGGATCGGTATACATGCTTTGGCTGCATTGAGTAGGTGTGGGGAGAGAGATTTGCAGTACCTGTGAGGTGGGATAGTAGTATAGTTTAGGAGATATTGTGCAGGAGAAAAAGGAATATCGATATTTAGGTCTTTCGAAATGGTATCATGGATAGATAACCAGAATGGTTGTATTTTTGGGCAGGACCAATAGATATGGATGAGTGTCCCTATATCAGAGTGGCATCTCCAGCAAATGTCAGTGATGTCTGGGTTGTATTTATGTAGGATCGCAGGTGTCCTGTACCATCTCGTTAGCAGCTTGTAGCAATTTTCTTGTGTGGAAACATTGAGGGAACTCTTGTGGGCAATATGGCATAGATTTTGCCATTCTTTTTCAGACAAGGAGAGGTTGAGGTCTGATTCCCATCTGGGCTTAGCTTTATTGGTGTGTTCTTGGACCTCCGAAACCAGGAGATTGTATGTTACCGAAATGAGGTGGCGTTTTGGTGTGGTGCTTATACAAAGCTTCTCGAATGGGGTAAGGTCTCTGGAAAGGGCCCCATTATGGTTCAGGGATTGGAGAAAGTGTCTAATTTGAAAGTAGGTCCAGTTGGGTATGGGGGAAGGCAAGGCGGGTGACTTGATCTGCAGGCGTTCCAAGAGGGATCCTTTGTCGAAGAAGCGGAAAGCTCCGATGGAGTCATCCTTCCAGTATCCTCATAGGAATGAAGCGGACATACCCGGAGGAAAGTCTGGGTTGTGTTTGATTGGTGTCAGGGGACCTGGGGTTGAGGAGATAGATGCTTGTTTGCAGGTATCTCTAAAGGACGTTAGGGTGGTATTCAAGAGGGGATGTTTCTTTACGGACATGGGTGTGTGTTCAGGATTGAGCCACAGTAAGGTCTTGAGGGGAATATTGCAGAAGGTTTTTTCAAGTATTACCCAGTCTTTATTGGGTTCATGGAGAAACCAATCTAAAATTCTAGTTAGGTGACATGCCCAATAATATTTTTGTAAGTCTGGTAGGCCAATGCCTCCATCTAGTTTGGGTTTGGAAAGTAATGTGAAAGAGAGCCTGGGTTTTTTTTGGCACCAAAGAAATTTGGAACATAAAGATTTGAAGGAGTTGAAGAAGGATTTTGGGATTTTAATGGGGATAGCTTGAAGGAGGAATAATAGGCGTGGTAGGACATTCATTTTAAGGATGGCGGCTCGTCCGAACCAGGAGAAATGTGGTCTGGACCATTTCTTAATGTCGTCTTTGATTGCTTGTAATACTGGGAGAAAGTTAGTGGGGAACAGATCGTTCAGATTATTCGTTAGGTGAATGCCTAGGTATTTAATGGAAGATTGAGCCCATTGGAATGGAAAGTTAGACTTGCATTGGTCTACTAATCTTTTGGATAGGGTAATGTTGAGGGCGTTTGACTTTGAGAAGTTTATTTTGAAATTGGACATTTTCTGAAAGAATTTAAATTCTTGTAGAAGTGACGGGATGGAGAGGAGAGGGTCGCTAAGAAACAGTAAAATGTCATCGGCAAAAGCCGCTATCTTATACGTACGATGGGAGATGGTAATTCCAGAAATGTTTGGGTTTAGGTCAAGTGTACGTAAAAAAGGTTCTAAGGTAAGGACAAACAGAATTGGGGATAGGGGGCATCCCTGCCTAGTCCGTTTCCTATGGAGAAGGCGTCCGATAGGCTTCCATTGACTCTGACACATGCCGTAGGTGTGGAGTACAGAGACAATATTAGAGTGAGTAATCGGTCCGGGATGCCAATGTGTTGCAGGACCTGTCCCATGTAATTCCAGTCGAGCCTATCGAACGCCTTCTCGGCGTTGAGGGATAGCATAAAGCCCTTTATTTTATGAGAGGTCATCCAGTGATGGATGTTAATGGCTTTAACCGTGTTGTCACGAGCTTCGCGGCCGGGGACGAATCCCACCTGATCTTTGTCTATTAGTATCGGAACCAGGGGCAGTAATCTATTCGCGATAATTTTGGCGAAAAGTTTGATGTCGACGTTAAGTAGAGAGATGGGTCTGTAGTTAATTACTGAGGTTGGGTCCTTATTTTCCTTTGGTATCACTGTTATATTGGCGTCAAGCAATCTGTGATGGGGATATGGGGGAGAAGCCAGCGAGTTAAAGGCTTTTAGTAACGGAGATGATAGAAGGTCTGTGAAGGTTTTGTAATATGGGGCTGTGAAACCGTCTGGGTCTGGGCTTTTGCCTGCTTTTAGTTGAGAAATAGCTAATTTGAGCTCTTCCTCTGATAGGGGCTGTTCCAGGTTTTGGGATTGGGAGTTATTAAGAGTTTTAGTGCAGGATTTCTGGAGGAAATCTTGTATGAGGGAATTCTGGGTTTGAATCGGGATTGGATGATCTAGATTATAAAGCTGGGTGTAGTACTTCTCAAATTGGGTTGCGATCTGGGGTTTTGACAAAGGTGTTTCCTTGGGTGTCTTTGATCGAATGTATGGAGGACTTTGCTCTTTTTTCTTGGAGGGCTTTGGCGAGGAATTTACTACTCTTGTTCCCGAACTCGTAGAATAATTTTTGTTGGAGGAGAAATTTACGTTTTATTTTAATGTGAAGCTCGTCTAGGAGGAGTTGTCTGTTATGTACTAGTTCAAGGTATGTGAGATGTGCTCTGGTGCTTTTGTGATTTTTTTCTAGGTTTTGAATTTTGTTAATTATTGCTTGAGTATGTGCTTGGTGCGCTTTCTTCTTTGAGGATTTGAGAGAAATAAGAACTCCTCTTAGTGCACATTTATGCGCTTCCCAAATCGTGATGGGGGAGATATCGCTAGTGGTATTTTCAGAGAAGTATTCCGCAATCTTTTTCCTCAGATAATGGATGTCAGGTTCATGAGTGAGAAGCGTCGAGTCTAGCCTCCAGAACTTGTTATACGAGAAGTCTCCAGGGATTGCGATTGTCAGGGATACTGGGTGGTGATCAGAGATTAGCATTGGTTCAATTGTGGCCTTTTTGATCAGGGGTAGGTCTTTTTGTGATAGGAAGACATAATCTAACCTGGAATATCTTTGGTGAGGAGAAGAGAAAAATGTGAAGTCTTTTGTGGAGGGGTTTAGAGTACGCCAGGTATCGTGTAGGAGTAGTTCTTGGAGGGATTGATGAATTTGTTTGAGGGCTTTGTACGGGAGGGATGATGTGCCTGAGGAGGAGTCTAGGATAGGATACAACGCTACGTTGAAGTCCCCTCCCAGGATTGTGATTCCCTTTTGGTTTTCAGCCAGTAAGGAGGCAATTTTCCTAAAAAATGGTACCTGCGCAGAGTTGGGGGAGTAAATATTAGCTAGAGTGATGGGTTTTTGTGCCAAGTATCCTTTCAGGATAATATATCGCCCGTCAGGGTCAATGAGGGAGTCAGTACATTTCCAATGAAGGTTTTTAGATATGAGAATTGCAACTCCCTTCGTTTTTCCTAAAGGATTAGTGGCCAGGTAAGCTGTGGGGTATCTGAAGTTGCTAAGTTTCGGGGTGTTTTTTGAAAGAAAGTGAGTCTCTTGAAGGTATACTATATCCGCCTTTGATTTGTGCATAATCTCGAGGACTTGGCTACGTTTCTCGGGTATATTTAAACCTTTTACGTTTAATGACACAACCTTAATTTGGAGTGAATTGGAGGGATTCTGTGGAGAATTCATCATGAAGTTGGATCAGGTACCTACCACTGGGGGGTGTTGTGGGTGTGGTCTGGTATGGTAGGCTTAATGTGTCTGGGAGGTAGAGACCGATGTGGGAAGGGGATGGGGGGGAGAAGGATGTAGGAGGATGGGGAGGTCAGAGGGGAAGGGGGAGAGGGGTGGGGTAATTAGGAGGAGGGGGAGAACCGAAGTATAGAGTGTGAAATACAATCACACCTATCCAAATATACAGGTATCGGAAGTGTTGACAGATGAGGTGATCAGATCAACTCTGTCTGTCTTGTGGGGTGAATGGTTGGTAGTCGATCGAGGTACGTGAAAATGAAGGAAACATGAGCCGGCCGGCTCGAGAGGTAAGGGAAAGAAAGAATTTGATGATCTTTCGTGTTATCAGGAGTAGAGGTGAAGGAAGTGAGATTATGGGTATTCAGGAAACAGACCCAGCAGAGACATTAATGCAGGGAGGGGATAAAAAATTGACTAGAAGCCATTAGGGGAGAAGAAAAATATCATATGCATCATGGGGAGCCCGGAAAAAACAAAAAACAAAAAACAAAAAAAAAAAAAAAATTGGGAGCCACTAGGTATGTCAGGGTTATTGGGGGTGAGATAGGTGGGTCAGTCAGCACACTGCCGATTGAGGTGGTGTAGCCTTGATCGCAGGTTGTGGTAGAAGCGGTAAGTTGGATAGGTTTAGGCTCGGTTCACACTATTGCGATGCGGGAAGGCTGCGAATTC
Source organism: Pelophylax lessonae (assembly GCF_965119305.1). Taxonomy (NCBI): domain Eukaryota; kingdom Metazoa; phylum Chordata; class Amphibia; order Anura; family Ranidae; genus Pelophylax; species Pelophylax lessonae. The sequence goes on along the minus strand of NC_138774.1, from coordinate 108,213,807 downwards.
GCAGCCTGTACCCGCATCGCACACGCACCCCCGGCAGTTCACACTGCCATATGCGATCCGCTGGGGGTGTCAATGTAATCTTAACGACACCCCCAGTTTGATCGCATATCGCAGTGCGATCGTGCAGTTCGCACAGGATCGGATCGCACAAGTGTGAACCGCTGTGCGATCCGATCCTGATGCGGCAGCAAAAATGCCTCCTGTGCGTCTTTGCTGCGGGTGCGGTGCGAATTTAGCCATACAAACTGTATGGCTAAACTCGCACCGCACAGCTGATCGCATGTCATGTCGGAGCAGTGCGCTCCGACATGACATGCGAACCCGGCACACGCAGAAGTGTGAACCGGCTCTTAGAGTGGAGAAAGACAAAGACATTGGCATGAACATATAATACTTTGAACTTTCAATGATACCATAAAATATTATACCATATATTATAACATAATGCCATAAAATGTCTGATTGGATTACATCGAAATAGTCTGAAGTGTGCATGGTAAGAAGAGGTTCCCTGGGAATCCTCTCCTGGGTGTGGGGAGCGAGCGTCAGAGAGAGAGGGGAGTGATATCACTTACTCCTTTCTGTATAGTAGAAGACCGGGCAAATGGGAGTGTGCTTTTAGGATTGAGACCATGAGTGGCACGAGACGTGTGGTAATTTGATCCGGGATGTTCTTGCCCACCCTTCTAGGTGGACGTTCGAGGTGTAGCTGCCTATGGACAACGCTTGTTCACAGGGCGAGGCTATTTTAGAGGTGTGTATATGTAAAGAAGGTTTTTTTCCCCCCTTTTTTTTTTTTCTTTTTTTTTTCCCTCTTCCTTCCTTTTTTTTTCTCTCTCTGAAAATCCGTCCCTTTTCTTTCCAACGGGCTTTTATTTCCCCCTCCTCCCTCTCTCATCGCTCTCATCCGGAAAAGAGGTTTCAGAAGCAGGGTACATTTTAACCAAAGCATATCATGTGTGTCATAAGTAAGAGATGAAAACATTCAGTTAGGGCTAAATAGGTAAACCCCTTAGAATAAACTCTATCATAAAATAAACTCGGCCCCAAAAAAAAAAAAAAAAGTTAAAAAAAAAGAAGCAAAAGAGGGGGGAGGGGGGAGGGGAAGTGGAGGGCATGTGGAGATATGGTGGACAGTGGCGTGGTAGTCTCTGTTGTAAGGAGTGCACTTAAAGAGGAGGGGTACATCCATTTACTGAGGTTGTTCGTGTGGTGTAAAGTACATTACCCATCCTTAACCACGATCTTCGGGAATAGAAGGAGATGTGTGTGTCCGGATGAATATAGGTTGAGGTGATGTTGCTGGTGCAGATCCGGGCTTCTGTTCAGGTGCAGTTCAAAATCTGTTGGGAAGAAGCAGACGGGGGCAGGTAGAAAGTGTGGACAGGGCTAGAGAGAGAAAGCGAAAAAGTAAGAGAAAGGGCATGGGGGGGGTGACAAAAGGTGTAGGAGAGTCAGACCATTTGGGATGAGGTACTTTATTCTTGTCTTGGGCGACAGTGCGCTGGGGAAGCCGTAGGGCTCAGGAAATCTTGGCTCCTGTGTAGGTTGGATGAACCGTTGCTAGACGATGATGTTCTGGGACGTCTGATTTGGAAGTCATCCCTTTCCGGAACTGCATCCATTGAATTTGATCTTCGCAGCCTTTGGGTGTTGAGAGGTCTGTACCAATCAGGCAGGTTAATGTGCGGTATGTTCAGTGCGTTGCAGAAATTAGCGAGTTCTTCCGGGACCCTCAGGTTGATGGTACGACCGTTTGCCGAAGCAGATAAGCAGAACGGGAATTTCCATCGGTACTGGATATTTCTGGATCTTAGAGAATCCAATAGGGGTCGCAGGTCTCTTCTACGTTGTAGGGTTATCGGAGAAAGATCCTGGAAGATTTTTATTTCCGTGCCATGGTATAGGAGGGAGCGACGATCTCTTGTCCTCCTCAGGACATCTTCCTTCAGTCTGAAGTTGACTACGCAGCAAATGATGTCCCTTGGGGGGTCTGTGTCTCTTGGTTTGGGTCTCAGGGCTCTGTGGAGACGTTCGAACTCGATAGGTGTTTCTAGAGGTCTTCCCAGGACATCATTAAAGATGGCGGTAGTAGCTCTTGTGATTTGTGTTTTGATCTACCGATTCAGGCAGGCCCCTTACTCTTAAATTATGGCGCCGACCCCTGTTGTCAAGATCTTCAAGTTGTCTTTGCATGTCCCTAAATTGGGCATCATGAGAATGCATTGTGTCAGTCAGGGATTGAATGGATTCTTCTTGCGCTGTAACTTTCTCTTCGACATCTGTTACTCTCAGATTGATAGAAGATATTTCACCCTTCAATTCTATCACTGCCATGGCTAGTGAGGCCTTCAGCTCATCTGCAATGGAGCGAAGGTCCGGGAGGGTGACAGGCGGTGGAGGAGGAGGGGTAGTCGCCGGCGCCAGCGTGTCCATGGCTGAGGACATGTTGCCTTGGGGTAGTGGTGCCGTGTGTTCTCTCGTATTGGAGAGAGTCGGGGTTCCTCGAGCCGCGTCCGCGTAGGCCTGATTTGAAGCCGGGGCCTCGCGTAGTAGTTGGGGCTGGCGGAATAGGTCCGGTATGCTGCGGGTGCGGACGGGCGTCAAATCTCTCGGGGAGCGAGATCGTGAGGGAGAGGAGCGGGTGCTGGATCTACTCATCCTTCTTGGGAGTGCAGCAGAAGAAAGATCGCTCTTCTTATAGCTTAAAACTCTCGAGCTGGCCGGGAGCTAGGAGATCAGGCGGCCATCCACGATCAGCGCCAAGCCACGCCCCCGGGGCGCATCTTATACCGCCGAGGATTGCAGGGTGCTTCATTTTGCCTCCTGCCTGTTCCAAACTCCTCCTACTCCTCATTCTGCCTTTAGGGTAAAAAAAATAGTAATCAGGGCCTAGTCTGGGTCTGTACGTGTGAGATAGATACATCTTTTGATATCATATTTTCTATTCCGCTATTCAATCTACACCCTTGGGGTAAAAAGAATTAAATTGCGGGATAGTCTGTATCGGTACGTGTGAGATACACCTTTCCAATTTTTGGGGCGCATCTTATACCGCTGAGGATTGCAGGGTGCTTCAGTTTGCCTCCTGCCTGTTCCAAACTCCTCCTACTCCTCATCCTGCCTTTAGGGTACAAAAAATAGTAATCAGGGCCTAGTCTGGGTCTGTACGTGTGAGATAGATACACCTTTTGATATCATATTTTCTATTCCGCTATTCAATCTACACCCTTGGGGTAAAAAGAATTAAATTGCGGCATAGTCTGTATCGGTACGTGTGAGATACACCTTTCCAATTTTTGGGGCGCATCTTATACCGCCGAGGATTGCAGGGTGCTTCAGTTTGCCTCCTGCCTGTTCCGAACTCCTCCTACTCATCATCCTGCCTTTAGGGTACAAAAAATAGTAATCAGGGCCTAGTCTGGGTCTGTACGTGTGAGATAGATACACCTTTTGATATCATATTTTCTATTTCGCTATTCAATCTACACCCTTTGGGGTAAAAAGAATTAAATTGCGGGATAGTCTGTATCGGTACGTGTGAGATACACCTTTCCAATTTTTGGGGCGCATCTTATACCGCCGAGGATTGCAGGGTGCTTCATTTTGCCTCCTGCCTGTTCCAAACTCCTCCTACTCCTCATCCTGCCTTTAGGGTACAAAAATAGTAATCAGGGCCTAGTCTGGGTCTGTACGTGTGAGATAGATACACCTTTTGATATCATATTTTCTATTCCGCTATTCAATCTACACCCTTGGGGTAAAAAGAATTAAATTGCGGCATAGTCTGTATCGGTACGTGTGAGATACACCTTTCCAATTTTTGGGGCGCATCTTATACCGCCGAGGATTGCAGGGTGCTTCAGTTTGCCTCCTGCCTGTTCCGAACTCCTCCTACTCATCATCCTGCCTTTAGGGTACAAAAAATAGTAATCAGGGCCTAGTCTGGGTCTGTACGTGTGAGATAGATACACCTTTTGATATCATATTTTCTATTTCGCTATTCAATCTACACCCTTTGGGGTAAAAAGAATTAAATTGCGGGATAGTCTGTATCGGTACGTGTGAGATACACCTTTCCAATTTTTGGGGCGCATCTTATACCGCCGAGGATTGCAGGGTGCTTCATTTTGCCTCCTGCCTGTTCCAAACTCCTCCTACTCCTCATCCTGCCTTTAGGGTAAAGAAAATAGTAATCAGGGCCTAGTCTGGGTCTGTACGTGTGAGATAGATACACCTTTTGATATCATATTTTCTATTCCGCTATTCAATCTACACCCTTAGGGTAAAAAGAATTAAATTGCGGCATAGTCTGTATCGGTACGTGTGAGATACACCTTTCCAATTTTTGGGGCGCATCTTATACCGCCGAGGATTGCAGGGTGCTTCAGTTTGCCTCCTGCCTGTTCCGAACTCCTCCTACTCCTCATCCTGCCTTTAGGGTACAAAAAATAGTAATCAGGGCCTAATCTGGGTCTGTACGTGTGAGATAGATATACCTTTTGATATCATATTTTCTATTCCGCTATTCAATCTACACCCTTGGGGTAAAAATAATTAAATTGTGGCATAGTCTGTATTGGTACGTGTGAGGTACACCTTTCCAATTTTTGAGGCTCATCTTACACCGCCGAGGATTGCAGGGTGCTTCAGTTTGCCTCCTGCCTGTTCCTTACTCCTCCTACTCCTCATCCTGCCTTTAGGGTACAAAAAATAGTAATCAGGGCCTAGTCTGGGTCTGTACGTGTGAGATAGATACACCTTTTGATGTCATATTTTCTATTACGCTATTCAATCTACACCCTTGGGGTAAAAATAATTAAATTGCGGCATAGTCTGTATCGGTACGTGTGAGATACACCTTCCAATCTTTTGGAGCGCATCTTCCACCGCCGAGGATTGCAGGGTGCTTCAGTTTGCCTCCTGTTCCGAACTCCTCCTACTCCTCATCCTCATCCTGCCTTTAGGGTACAAAAAATTGTAATCGGGGCCTAATCTGTGTTTGTACGTGTGAGATACACCGTTTTATAAAATTTTTTCTATTCCGCTATTCAATCTACACCCTTTGGGGTAAAAAGAATTAAATTGTGGCATAGTCTGTATCGGTACGTGCGAGATACACCTTCCAATCTTTTGGGACGCATCTTCCACCGCCGAGGATTGCAGGGTGCTTCAGTTTGCCTCCTGTTCCAAACTCCTTCTACTCCTCAACCTCATCCTGCCTTTAGGGTACAAAAAATTGTAATCGGGGCCTAGTCTGTGTTTGTACGTGTGAGATACACCGTTTTATAAATTTTTTTCTATTCCGCTATTCAATCTACACCCTTTGGGGTAAAAAGAAATAAATTGCGGCATAGTCTGTATCGGTACGTGTGAGATACACCTTCTAATCTTTTGGGGCGCATCTTCCACCGCCGAGGATTGCAGGGTGCTTCAGTTTGCCTCCTGTTCCGAACTCCTCCTACTCCTCATGCTCATCCTGCCTTTAGGGTACAAAAAATTGTAATCGGGGCATGTCTGTGTTTGTACGTGTGAGATACACCGTTTTATAAAAAATTTTCTATTCCGCTATTCAATATACACCCTTTTTGAGTGTAAAAAATTAAATTACGGCATAGTCTGTATCAGTACATGTGAGATACACCTTTTTAAATTTGTTTGGCGCATCTCCTTCCACCGCCGAGGATTGCAGGGCGCTTCAGTTTGCCTCCTGTTCTGAACTCCTCCTACTCCTCTTCCTCATCTTGCCTTTAGGGTACAAAAAATTGTAATCGGGGCCTAGTCTGTGTTTGTACGTGTGAGATGCACCGTTTTATATCCTTTTTTCTATTCCGCTATTCAATATACACCCTTTTGGGGTGAAAAAAATTAAATTTGCGTCATACTTTGCATATTTGACTGTGAGATACACCCGTTGTATTTGTATACTGTTTTTCTATTCTGCTATTTAATAAACACCTTTTGGGGTAAAAAAAATTAAATTGCGGCATAGTTTGCATATTTGACTGTGAGATACACCCGTGCGATACTGTTGTTGTTTTGTTCCGCTATTCAATAAACACCTTTCTAGGGCAAGATCATAAATTACAGAAATATGAGGAGATCGTCAAATAGGGGCCGTGGCCTGGGTTGTGGTGCTGCTGGTAGAGCTCCTGTTGCAAGGAGAGGACGTGGTCGATCTGTGCCAGCTACACGCACAAGTGAAAAACCTTCCTCAAGTGTAAGTAGGCGACAGAACCTGCAGCAGTATTTGGTAGGGCATCATGCGCCTCTAGAAGTGATGAGGCCAGAAGAAGTACAGGCGATAGTAGATTGGGTTGCTGACAGTGCCTCCAGTTCCTTCACATTGTCTCCCACCCAGTCTACTGCAGAAAGGTCAGAGTTGGCACCTGCAGCCAATGTCCAACCGTCTTTCACCTCACCCCCTTGCAAATCAGGCAAGCAGTCTGAGCCCCAAGTCATGCAGCAGTCTCTTCTTCTTTTTGATGACTGTCAGCAGGGTTTCCCAGGGCCATCCACCTAGCCCTGCCCCAGAAGTGGAAGAGATTGAGTGCAGCGATGCCCAACCACTTATTTCTCAAGATGAGTACATGGAAGGGCCATCGCAGCACTTCTCCGATGATGACGAAATGCAGGTGCCAACTGCTGCGGCACTCAGAATTGAGGAGACCGACAAGGAGGGCAGGGGTGAAGACTGGGTAGAAGATGATGTGGAGGACGATAAGGTCCTCGACCCCACATGGAATGAAGGTCATGCAGGTGACCTGAGTAGTTTGGAGGAAGAGGCGGTGGTCGCACAGAGCCACCAGCACAGCAGAAGAGGGAGCAGGGTGCAGAAGCGGAGCGGCCGTGCCCTAGACACTACGCCTGCTACTGCCCAACGCAGCAAGGGACCGAGCGCACCAAAGCCAGCTCATAGGAGTTCTCTAGCGTGGAAGTTCTTCAGAAAATGTGCTGATGACAGGACACGAGTGGTTTGCACCCTGTGCAATCAGAGCCTGAAGTAAGGCATAAACCTTCTCAACCTGAGCACAACCTGCATGATCAGGCATCTAAGTGCAAAGCACGAGCTGCAGTGGAGTAGACACCTTCAAAACCAAGAAAGGTCTCTGGCTCCTCCTGCTTCCTCTTCTGCTGCAGTCTCGGCCTCTCCATCCACCTCTGTAGTGATACCGGCACCTGCCACCCCGCAAACAGACGATCTGTCAGCAACACCACCACCTGGGTCACCAACCATCTCCACAATGTCCCGTGGAAGCTTTCAGATTTCCATCTCCCAAACACTTCAGAGGAAGAGGAAGTACCCCCCTACCCACCCGCTAACCCTGGCCCTCAATGCCAGCATTTCAAAATTCTTGGCCTTTGAAATGCTGTCATTCTGTCTGGTGGAGATGCACAGTTTTAAAAGCCTTATGTCGGTGGCTGTCCCACGGTACGTCGTGCCCAGCCGCCACTACTTTTCCAGGCAAGCCATCCCTTCCCTGCACAACCAAGTGGGGAAAAAAAAATCAGGTGTGCACAGCGCAACGCCATCTGTGGCAAGGTCCACCTAACTACCGATACGTGGACCAGTAAGCACGGTCAGGGGCGTTATATCTCCCTAACGGTACACTGGGTAAATTCAGTGGCGGATGGGCCTGAGGCAGATAGCAATTTGGCGCATGTCCTTCCACCACCGAGGATTGCAGGGCGCTTCAGTTTGCCTCCTGTTCCTAACTCCTCCTACTCCGCTTCCTCATCCTCTACCGCCTCCTCATCCGGTCAGCGTAACACCTTCACCACCAACTTCAGCACAGCCAGGGGTAAACAACAGCAGGCAGTTTTAAAACTTGCCTGTTTGGGGGAAAAACCACACACCGCGCAGGAGTTGTGGAGGAGCATGGAACAGCAGACAAATGAGTGGTTGCTGCCAGCGAGCCTCAAGCCCGGCCTGGTGGTGTGCGATAACAGGCGAAATCTCATAGCAGCCTAGCCGGTTTGACGCACATCCCTTGCCTGGCGCATGTGCTGAATTTGGTGGTGCAGAGGTTCCTTAAAAATTACCCCGATATGTCAGAGCTGCTGCAGAAAGTGCGGCCATCTGTGCGCACTTTCGGCGCTCTCACCCTGCTGCTGCTCGCCTGTCAGCGCTGCAGCGTAACTTCGGCCTTCCCGCTCACCACCTCATATGTGACGTGCCCACAAGGTGGAACTCCACCTTGCACATGCTGGAAAGACTGTACGAGCAGCAGCAGGCCATAGTGGAGTTTCAGCTGCAGCATGCACGCGTGAGTCGCTCTGCGGAAAAGCACCACTTCACCACCAATAACTGGGCCTCCATGCGAGACCTGTGTGCCTTGTTGCGCTGTTTTGAGTACTCCACCAACATGGCCAGTGCCGATGACTCCGTTGTCAGCTTAACTATCCCACTTCTATGCCTCCTTCAAAAAATGATTCGGGCGATGATGGAAGAGGATGTGGCACAGGATGAGGAGGAGGAGGATGAAGAGGTAACATTTCCAAGGCTTTCAGGGCAGTCATTCGCAAGTGGCTCCGAGGGTGGGTTCCTGCACCCACAAACGCCAGGGACACAATTGTCCAACAGGGGCACAGTTCTGGAGGATGAGGAGGAGGAGGAGATGGAGGAGGAGATGGAACCATGTTCACAGCCGGGTGGCACCCAGGCCAGCTCATGGCCATCACTGGTGCATGGCTGGGGGGATACAGAGGACACAGACGATACACCTCCCACAGAGAACAGCCTTTCGTTGCCTCTGGGCAGCCTGGCACACATGAGCGATTACATGCTGCAGTGTCTCCACAACGACCGCCGAGTTGCCCACATTCTAACTTGTGCTGATTACTGTGTGGCCACGCTGCTGGATCCCCATTACAAGGACAAAGTACCGTCCTTAATTCACTCACTGGAGCGCGATCGCCAAGATGCGCGAGTACAAGCGCACGCTGGTAGACGCAATGCTGCTGGCATTCCCACCTGACAGCGGGGCCACAGTGGAAGCACAAGGCCAAGGCAGAGGAGGAGGAGGAAGAGGTCGCCAACGCAACCAGGGCACCGCCAGCACCTCAGAAGGCAGGGTTAGCATGGCCGAAATGTGGAAAAGCTTTGTCAGCACCCCACAACAAACAGCAGCACCAGCAGCTCATATGGAACGTCTTAGCAGGAGGCAGCATTTCACCAACATGGTGGAGCAGTATGTGTGCACACGCCTACATGTAGTGAATGACGGGTCTGCCCCCTTCAACTTCTGGGTCTCCAAATTGGGCACATGGCCTGAGCTTGCCTTTTACGCCTTGGAGGTGCTGGCGTGCCCTGCAGCCAGTGTATTATCTGAACGTGTATTTAGCACGGCTGGGGGCGTTATCACAGACAAGCGCAGCCGCCTGTCCAGAGACAATGTGGACAAGCTCACGTTCATTAAAATGAACCAGGCATGGATCCCACAGGACTTTTCCGTACCTTGTGCAGAATAGAGATGGAAACCGAGCTTACCCAGCCATTGTTCTATTTTTGATCTTTCTCACTCTTTTGGGGTGTACCCTCATTTAAAATGACTGAAAAAAAGCAGTGTTGGCTACCTCGTCCTCCTCCACCGCCGCTTCCACCTACACCGCCCATAGGTGTGCGCAGCCTATTGCATTAGGGTGTGCACCCCAAAGTTTAAATACACATGCATGTGTTTGCCTACATGTATATGGCCCCGGTACATTACTCTCCCTGTTGGCAAAGTGAAATAGAAGTATGTGGCACTTCTCTTTCCCATCTCCTCACTGGCAAACAGAGCGATAATGCTAATGTGCCCTAGGTGATTAGGGTGTGCCCAGGCACACCCGGCACACCCTGTGCGCACGCCTATGACACCGCCACATCCACCACCACCTCAACCTCCCTCCTACTCCATATGGGCCTCGTCCTTCAGAGATGAAGAACATTGTTTTATTTTTCTGTTTTTTTTTTTGTTGTTTTAAGTTATTTCCCTATCCACATTTGTTTGCAGAGCACTTGCCATGCTCTTAACTACGTTTTGCTGCCATTTGCAGCACTCTAGCCCTTTCCATTGGTGTTTTAGAGCCATTTTAGTGCCTGAAAGTTCGGGTCCCCATTGACTTCAATGGGGTTCGGTGTCCGGGTAAAGTTTGGAAAAAGTCCGGGACACGGACCCGGACTTTTTTTTCAAGTTCGGCCGAACCCGCCGAACACGGACATCCAGGTGTCCACTCAACTCTAGTTATATACTGCTGTCATATTGTGTTAGTAAAAAAAACACCCTTTTTGGGCAATATACACAATTTTACAGCCCTTGCTTGGTGCATCTGTGATAAAAACAAGATTGAAATACTTCAAGAATATTCAGGCTTTGAAAAAACACCAATTTCTGGCAATACCCTCCATCTGAGGCCTCTGGCGCATTATTCAGTGTGCATTGTAAGCTATATTGCTATAATTTTCTGGGTTTTTGAAAACACCCTTTTTTGGGCTAAAACCCACAATTTTACAGCCCTTGCTGCATCTGTAGATTTCAAGCATTATATACTGCTCTCATATTGTGTTAGTAAAAAAAACACCATTTTAGGGCAATTTACACAATTTTACAGCCCTTGCTTGGTGCATCTGTGATAAAAACAAGCTTGAAATACTTCAAGAATTTTCAGGCTTTGAAAAAACACCCATTTTTGGCAATACCCTCCATCTGAGGCCTCTGGCACATTATTCAGTGTGCATTTTAAGCTATATAGCTATAATTTTCTGGGTTTTTAAAAACACCCTTTTTGAGCTAAAATCCCCAATTTTATAGCCCTTGCTGCATCTGTGATTGTGAGATACACCCTTTAGATACTGTTCTATTCTGCTATTCAAAAAACACCCATTTAGGGCAAAATCCTAAATTTGAGAAATATGAGGAGAACGTCAAATAAGGGACGTGGCCCCGGCCCTGGTGCTGCTGGTGGAGCTCCTGTTGCAAGGAGAGGACGTGGTCGATCTGTGCCAGCTACATGCACAAGTGAAACACCTCCTGCAGAACCTGCAGCAGTATTTGCTCAGGCCGAATGCGGCTCTATGAATGTTGAGGCCAGAACAAGTACAGGCGATAGTAGATTGGGTTGCTGACAGTGCCTCCAGTTCAATCACATTGTCTCCCAACCAGTCTCCTGCTGAAAGATCAGAGTTGGCACCTGCAGCTCATGTCCATCAGCCTTTCACCTCATCCCCTTGCAAATCAGTCAAGCAGTATGAGCCCCAAGTCATGCAGCAGTCTCTTCTGCTTTTTGATGACTCTGTTAGTAGGGTTTCCCAGGGCCATCCACCTAGCCCTGCCCCAGAAGTGGAAGAAATTGAGTGCACTGATGCCCAACTACTTATGTTTCAAGATGAGTACATGGGAGGAACATTGCAGCACGTCTCGGATGATGACGAAACACAGGTGCCAACTGCTGCAGCTTTCGGAATTGTGCAGACTGACAAGAAGGGCAGGGGTAAAGACTGGGTGGAAGATGATGTGGAGGACGATGAGGTCCTTGACCCCACATGGAATCAACGTCATGCAGGTGACCTGTGTGGTTCGGAGGAAGAGGCGGTGGTTGCACAGAGCAACCAGCACAGCAGAAGAGGGAGCAGGGTGCAAAAGACAGTACGCCTGCTACTGCGCAACGCAGCAAGGGACCGAGCACACCAAAGCCAGCTCCAAGGAGTTCCCCAGCGTGGCAGTTCTTCAGACAATGTGCTGAAGACAAGACATGAGTGGTTTGCACGCTGTGCAATCAGAGCCTGAAGCGAGGCATAAATGTTCTCAACCTGAGCACAACCTGCATGACCAGGCATCTAAGTGCAAAGCACGAGCTGCAGTGGAGTAGACACCTCAAAAACCAATAAAGGTCTCTGGCTCCTCCTGCTTCCTCTTCTGCTGCAGTCTCGGCCTCTTCATCCACCTCTGTAGTGACAGTGGCACCTGCCACCCTGCAAACAGAGGATCTGCCAGCAACACCACCACCTGGGTCACCAACCATCTCCACAATGTCCCATGGAAGCGTTCAGCTCTCTATCTCCCAAACACTGGAGTGGAAAAGGAAGTACCCCCCTACCCACCCGCGATCCCTGGCCTTGAATGCCAGCATTTCAAAATTCCTGGCCTTTGAAATGCTGTAATTCCGTCTGGTGGAGACGCAGAGTTTTAAAAGCATTATGGTGGTGGCTGTCCCACAGTAAGTTGTGCCCAGCCGCCACTACTTTTCCAGGCGAGCCATCCATTCCCTGCTCAACCAAGTGGGGGACAAAATCAGGTGTGCAATGTGCAACGCCATCTGTGGCAAGGTCCACCTACCTACGGATACATGGACCAGTAAGCAAGGTCAGGGACGTTATATCTCCCTAACAGCACACTGAGTAAGTGCAGTGGTGGCTGGGCCTGAGGCAGATAGCAGTTTGGTGCATGTCCTTTCACCACCGAGGATTGCAGGGCACTTTAGTTTGCCTCCTGTTGCTAACTCCTCCTACTCCGGTTCCTCATCCTCTACCACCTCCTCATCCGGTCAGCGTAACACCTTCACCACAAAAATCAACCAACATGGGTTTACCTGACAGCTGAGAACGTTGTATTCTGTGGCTGAAGGTACGTTAGGCATTGACAGGATACAGAAGTAAGCGTCGGCCAGTATAGGCCCCAAAAATTAGCCCACATGGGTTTACCTGACAGCTAAGAACGCTGTATTCTGTGACTGAAGGTACATTAGGCATTCACAGGATACAGAAGTAAGTGTCGGCCAGTATAGGCCCCAAAAATTAGCCCACATGGGTTTACCTGACAGCTAAGAATGTTGTATTCTGTGGCTGAAGGTACATTAGGCATTCACAGGATACATAGGTAAGTGTCGGCCATAAAAGGCCCCAAAAATTAGCCCACAAGGGTTTACCTGATAGCTAAGAACGTTGTATTCTGTGGCTGAAGGTACATTAGGCATTCACAGGATACAGAAGTAAGTGTCGACCATAAATGGCCCCAAAAATTAGGCAATGGACATGAAATGCCTTTTCTGCCGTTGTATTTACCGAAGACAAGGGCCGTGAATTGTTGTGGGTGGATGGCAGTCTGGCGGATATTTGTGGCCTGTCATGAGGAATTTAAATGAAACATGGTCTACTGGTCGCATGTGTTGAATTCCTCAGAGATCCATGCCTCATTAATTTTTATAAATGTGAGGTAGTCAACACTGTCATGAGCTTATCGGTCATGATCCCCCTGCTGCGCTGAACGTTTCGGACAGGACACTGGACGGGGGGCAAGCCAACAGTTCCATTGCAAATTGTGCAAGCTCTGGCCAGAGGTCAAGCCTTCCCACCCAGTAGTCCAGGGGTTCATCACTCCTCAGAGCGTCCACATCGGCTGTTAACCCAATGTAGTCGGACACCTGTCGGTCTAGGCGTTCCCTGATGCTGGATCTGGAGTACAGCTGTCGATGGGTCGGCTGAAAGAAGGATCTCATATCTGAAGTGAGAAACATCTTCAAACCGCCCTCTTCTTGCAGGCACTGTTGGATTGCTACCCGTAACTGTCTGTCCGTGACTGGAAATTCCTCTGCCAGCGCACGCAAAAGCAGAATGCAGCATTTCTCGCAGCAAGGCCTGGAAGTGCTGCATTCTGACTGCCCTCTTTGATGGTGGTAACATTTCCGCCATTCTTTGTTTGTACCGGGAGTCTAAGTATGTTGCCACCCAGTACTGGTCCTTGCCCTTTATGCTTTTTATACGGGGGTCCCCCTTAAAACACTGGAGCATGAAGGCCCCCATTCGCACTAAACTGGATGTGGTGTAGTGGCCTGGCTCCAGCTCATCATCCAGGATAATCTCGTCCTCGTTTTCCTCCCCCCATTCGCAGATGGCACGACCAAGTTCAGGACGTGTGCCATGCATGGTATGTGTGTAATTTTGCCCTGTTTCAGTGCACTCAGTAGATTGGCACCGTTGTTGCACACCACTTGTCAAATTGTGCGGTGTCAGCCACTGATCTGCCTGTGAACGCAAAGCTGAAAGGAGTGCAGGACCAGTGTGGCTCTTGGCTTCCAGGCACAACAGACGCAGCACAGCATGGCAACGTTTCACCTGGCATGTGGAATAGGTTCTGGGGATCTTGGGCGGTGCAGCGGAAGAGACGGTAGCAGCGGAAAAGGAGGAGTCAGCCCGAGGAGGAGAGGGAGGATGGAGTAGGAGGAGGAGAGGAAGAGGCAGGCCTGCATGCAATCTGTGGCGGTAAAACCAAATCTACATGGGTCCCGTGGTTTCCATGCTTGACGGCCATCAGAAGGTTCACCCAGTGGGTAGTAAAAGTGATATACCTTCTCTGCCCGTGTGTGCTAGACCATGTGTCTGTGGTCGGATGTATCTTGGCACCGACACTGTGTGCCAGAGATACATCCACTTGCCGCTGAACATGGCCATACAGCTCTGGAATGCCTTTCTGCGAGAAATATTTCCTGCCTGGGACCTTGCATTGTGGTGTTCCAATGGCCACAAATTTCTGAAAGGCCTCCGATTCCACCAGTTGATATGGCAGTAGTTGGTGGGCTATCAGTTCCAACAAGCCAGCAGTCAAACGTTGGGCAAGAGGGTTATACGGCGTCATCATTTTTTTATGCTCCAACATTTGGGCCACAGAAGCCTGCCTTTTTCCAGAACAACGTGAGGATGGCATGATGGAAGGTGGAGTGGAGGACAATTGTGAGGAGAGAGGAGAAGGAGAAGGAAAAGAGGCTGGATGGTGAGAGCCTGGAGTGTGGCTTTGTGGGTTCTGACGGCGTTGCTCCCACTGGGCTCGTTGATGGGAGTTCAGGTGCCTTCTTAAGGGGGTTGTCCCTAAGTGAGTGTTGGGCTTACCGCGAATTATGCGTTGACTGCAAAGGCTGCAGATGGCAACACTGTTGTCGGCAGCGGACACATTAAAAAAAGCCCACACTGCGGAGCCATGTGCCAGCATCCTGGGAGCGCCAGATGTGACCGTACATGGTTGCTGGCTCGCTCCTGATATATTTGCAGTCTGCTTTGTCCCTCCTGTGCAATGCAAGTTCCGCCTGCTTCTCCTCCCTATCTGCTGGTTCGTCTCTCCCTCTGAACTTCCCTCCTCTTCCTCTCTTGTGGGCACCCATGTGACGTCCATAGACACGTCATCATCCACGTCACCTTCCCCACCACTATCATCGGAGATCTCGGAGTAGGCTGCAACAGCGGGGACCAACCTCCTTGGGCTGATCAGGGTACTGTCGTCAGACTGCTGAGTGGTTGCTGTTCCTGCCTCCTCTTCCTGATCCGATGCCAACAATGGCTGCGCATGGCAAATGTCTTGTGATGGATCTGAAAATAATTCCAGTGACTCAAGCGGAGGGTATATGGTGGTGGTGGTGGTGTCTTTGGGGGTGCACACAGCAGAGAGTGAAGAGGGTGCACATAGAGAAGATTAGGAGGTTGCAGAAGAGGAAGGCTGAGTGAGCCACTCAACCAAGTCTGGTGCGTCCTTTGACGTAATCGAACACACTTTATGAAACTTCACACTTTGGCTCCGGCCTACTGCTCTTGCCCTAACCCTACCACCCCTGAGTAAGGGCCTGCCTCTTCCTCTGCCTGTCATTTTTTAAATTAACATGTGACAAAAGTCTCTAGAGAAGCACAGTATATGTGGAACAAGGTATATAACACCTCGCTTCAATCTGTGGTATTGGGGGGCCACTGGTTTATCACACACGTTGTACAAAAAATTGGCCAGTGAGTTTGGCAATGTGTGTAGCAGAGCTAATGCAGCAAAAGAGGCAATATTGTTGCTGGACACAAATACACTTAGACAAGTATACTCAGATAACACCCCACTTCAATATGTGGTATTGGAGGGCCACTGGTTTATCACACCAGTTCTACAAATAATTGGCCAGTAACTGTTGTCACTGTGTGTAGCACAGTTAATGCAGCAAAAGAGGCCAAATTTTTGCAGGAATAAAATACACTCTTATAAAAGTATACTGTTAAATAACACCCCACTTCAATATGTGGTATTGGGGGTCACTAGTCTATCACACCAGTTCTACAAAAAATTGGCCAGTAAATTTGGCACTGTGTGTAGCAGAGTTAATTCAGTAAAAGAGGCAATATTGTTGCAGGACACAAATACACTTATAAAAGTATACTCAGATAACACCCCACTTCAATATGTGGTATTGGGGGGCCACTGGTCTATCACACCAGTTATAATACTTTAAAAGTGCTTTTGTCACTGTTTGTAGTATTGCTGCAGAAACGCTCAACACAACAGTCACAATGCTGCACAGTGCACAATACAAATCCACTATAATATGCTTTCTATATTAGAAAGTATATTATAAGGGAGATCACCCCTATATAGTGCACTGCACACCTATAACAAATACCAGTCCTTAAAATTACTTTTGTGGACCTTAACAGAGCGATTTGTGTTACTGACGAATCTGTCCCTGGTGCACACAGCAGACCTCTCCCTACACTGACAAAAATGAGACAGTACACCTATACCAAATACCAGCCCTTAAAAGGACTTTTGTGGACCTTAACAGAGCGATTTGTGTCACTGACGATCTGTCCCTGGTGCACACAGCAAACCTCTCCCTACACTGACAAAAGAGATAGTAGACCTATACCAAATACCAGCCCTTAAAAGGACTTTTGTGACCTTAACAGAGTGATTTGTGTCACTGACAGTCTGTCCCTGCTGCACACAGCCAACCTCTCCCTACACTGACAAAAAGCAAAATATGAAATGGCCGCCAGGTCAGGTCTATTTGTAAGGTTGGAGGTATGTCCATGTGCTGAAATGTTTCAATTGGTTGTCCCGTTCCACCTGAGGGCTGTGTCATGGGTTAAAGTTCTCCCCAATGTAAACTAATTTGGCCTCCGCGAACAAAGCCATATGTTTGCAAAATCGGCGGGCTGCGAACAAGAAAAATTTGCCACGAACCGACCGCCGGGCGAACCACAAGGCTATCTCTAATCCTCAGTTTGTGAGGTCAAGTATACCAACAGATGCCCTAAAGAAAATATTTCTCTTTCAGGCATTGGCCCAGCTGAGAGATCAGAGGGTAATAACCGAGATTCCAGAAAATGAAAGGTACAAGGGTTTTTACTCAAACCTATTCATAATCCCCAAACCAAATGGGGATATGAGACCTATTTTGGATCTCAAGGCTCTGAACCAGTTTCTGAATGTTCCTTCCGCATGGAGTCAATTCGTTCAATCATAGCCTCCCTGCAGGGAAAGGAATTTCTAGCATCCATAAACATCAAGGATGCATATCTGCATGTGTCTATATGTCAGGCCCATCAAAGGTTTCTTTGTTTTGCGATAGGAAACCATAAATTCCAGTTTGTGGCCCTGCCCTTCGGGTTAGCCACAGCTCCGAGAGATCAAAGATCTTAGCTCCCATATTGGCTGTTCAAATCCTTTGACCTAAGGCTGGTCAAATCCTTTGAGAATGTCCTGTGGGACAAAATGCATCAGGATCGTGCCTGTTTAGCCAGACTTGCATTTGTTTTTGCCTTTACCATTGGAAATTTTGTGAGTGTTATTCCCCTTTTTTAATAAACTTTTTATTTGGGTTTTACACTATGTCTGTTTCCTTTGGTTTATTTCCACATGGGTCTGGATTTCTTTGAGTGATCCCTTCTACCTACCCTGCTGGATATACACCTGGGAGACACCCGTGGTTGCAGATCATTTCAAGAATCCCATACCATCCTAACAGCCTTTTTGACCCTCATGCTATATGGTATTCAGGGTCAACAGCATCTGGTGAGCGCAATTTTATTTAGTGTTGGTGATGGGATACCAGTATCAAGATTCACCTCTCTGTTTTGGACTACTCCACTTGCACTTACAATTGTGAACTCTATATGGACTTTATTGATTGCATTCAGTTACAGATTTTCACATTTACTGATCATATATGTCATTTTATTTGTTTGTATTGAGAACTGTTGCAGTTCCTTACCCATTAGCGCTGCACTTTTATTTTATTTTCCGTTGCATCAACCTTTTTGTCAGTTGTTTGTGTCAGCAGCTTATACACTTGATTGGTTAGTGCAGTTTATGCACCCCTTTTTTCCACATGTACTGTGACATACTGAAACAGAGCATGATCCCCTCCCTTTGGAGACTGGGCCACAGGGCAGTATTCCAACATAACGACCCCAAACACACCTCCAATATGACCACTGCCTTGCTAAAGATGCTGAGGTTAAAGGTAATGGACTGGCCAAGCATGTCTCCAGACCTAAACTGTATTGAGCATCTGTGGGGCATCCTCAAATGGAAGGTGGAGGAACGCATGGTCTCTAACATCCACCAGCTCCGTGATGTCATCATGGAGGAGTGGAAGAAGCTCTGGTGAACTCCGTGCCCAAGAGGGTTAAAGCAGTGCTGGAAAATAATGTTGGCCACAAAAAATATTGACACTTTGGGCCCAAATTGGACATTTTCACTTAGGGGTGTACTCACTTTTGTTGCCAGCGGTTTAGACATTAATGGCTGTGTGTGAGTTATTTTGAGGGGACAGCAAATTTACACTGTTATACAAGCTGTACACTCACTACTTTACATTGTAGCAAAGTGTAATTTCTTCAGTGTTGTCACATGACAAGATATGATAAATATATCTAATAAATATATAATACAAAACTGCACATTTTCGATGTGGTTGTTGGCCCCACTCGTTTGCTTCCTGGCTGTGAGTGTAAAAAGGATTTGGAGAGGAGGTGCTTGTGAACCATAGTTGTAACACAGAGGACACGGTGGATATCTGGTCCAGCCATTGATCGATTATACTGGCTTTCTAAATATTTGTATTGACTATAATCTGAGGGTCAATACAATCTGGTAAGCAGGACCCCCTCCTCCCTCATAGTGGTGATGTGTGTCTCTAGGATTCACGGCATTTGGTGTGGGAACTCTTCTTGATATAGCCATTGTGATTTATGGACATTCTTTCACAGGACTGATCATTGTTATTATTGGCGCTTCACCCTGCTGCTACTATTACTATAGTTAGCTAGTCTATCAAAGCTCTGAAAATATTAAGGGTGATGATATAATAACAATGTTTGCTATAGAAATAAACACACTTCTTAAATGAGCAAGGATCTCATTTATTTACAAAGAAAGCAAAGATGCTAACATAAAACACTAAAAGAATACTACAGAGCTTATAAAACAAAACATGCATAGATAATACTTTACGAATGATCGTCCTCTGTGTTCTGTAGGTTAGCTGGGCTCCAGGAGAAAGAGAGAGAATTTCTAGCGGACCCTTACCTTTTAAATCGCACTCAGACACCACCCACACAAACACCCTCTGCCCACCTGTCCTGCCCTATGTCCGATGAAAATCCACAAGAGGCCGTCCTTCCTAATCACCAGGAAGTATATTATTCTCTTGCCCATCTTCCAGGAACCATGCTGTAGTCTCCACTAGGGACACCATTAGCCCACAAATCACTGCTTTTGAATCAGTTATTTTCCAATAACAGCTTGCCTTTGATGTGGTTTTAACTTAGGAACTTAGTCATTTTAATTCGCACCTTCCCAGGAGGTTTTAGCCTACCCCCATACCTCACATCAGGAGGCCTATGCGAGAACCTCCTTTTGGAGATTAATTCCCATTTATGACTCCTTGTTACCAACACCCTGCTGGGTGAATTTGTTCTGTTGGCATTCCAGGCCAGGTGTAATCAGGTTTCACCATCCAGAAGCATTTCATATAAAACAAAAAAAACATGTCGCCTTCCCACATATGCCACTTTGTATCCTCAAAACAATTCTCCAGATTCTCCAGGTTGAGGTTATCCTGGCCTTGAGATCAGATTTAATAAACCAATGTGTTTCCCAGGCTGACCTGGTTCATCAAGACCTCAGATCCTGTAATCTAGTACTGCAATAGTACACAAAAAATGCAACAATGAATATTCAACAGTATATTATATCACATGTTGTATGGCATAATATCTCAGAATCAGAACAGGTGATATCATAAAAAATCATCTCCATTAAGAATGCTCACAGAAGAGGTAAATAGATTTAAGTAATATGATCTACTTCAATCCAAGATTTAAAAATGCATGAGAGAGTAACCTGCATATTAAAAAAGTTATCACCTGTGAAATAGTGCAAAGTAGTTGGTGATAGATAGCCTGGTTGGAGAACTTTTCAAAACCATCAAAGAATTGCTCACATCCGAAATCAGAAAAAATCTGAGAAATTTGAGTTTGAGAAACAAGCCATCCAATTCCTGGGGTTGATAATATTTACCAATGGAATCGCCATGGACCCCCTGAAGGTGTCTTCTATTCTTGAGTGGCCTGCCCCAATGGTGAAAAAAGGGATCCAAAGATTTGTAGGATTCGCTCATTTCTACAGAAGGTTTATTAGAGGGTTCTCAGCCATCATTGCCCCCATCATTCAACTGACACAAAAACACTCTCAATTTCATTGGTGTCAGGAGGCCCAGGAAGCCTTTGATAAACTTAACCACTTTACCACCGGAGGATTTTGCTGTCTTCCGTCCAGGCCACTTTTTGCGATTAACTGACAATTGCGCGGTCGTGCGACGCCGTACCCAAACGAAATTTACGTCCTTTTTTTCCCACAAACAGAGCTTTCTTTTGGTGGTATTTGATCACCTGTGCGATTTTTACTTTTTGCGCTATAAACAAAAAAAGAGCGTTTATTTTGAAAAAATAACAATATTTTTCACATTTTTTTATATGAAATTCCCCCCCAAAAAAATGTAAAAATCAAATTTTTTTTAAATTTTTGGCCAATTTGTTTTCTGCTACCTATGTTTAGTAAAAAAAATCGCAATAAGCGTATTTTGATTGGTTTGCGCAAAAGTTATTGCGTTTACTAACTAAGGGAAAGATTTCTGTCATTTTTGGTGTTTTTTTTTTAACGCGTAATGGCGGTGATCTGCGATTTGTTTTGCGGGACTGCGACATTGCGGCGGACAGATCGGACCCTTGACTGACATTTTTGACACTTTTGGGGGTACCAGTGACATTTCTACAGTAATCAGTGCTATATATATGCACTGTTACTGTAAAAATGACACTGGCAGGGAAGGGGTTCATTTTATTGGAGAGGGAGGGGTTAATGTATGCCTGGTGCTTACTGACGTGTGGGGGGGGAGGTGACTGTGTGACAAAAGGACAGATCGGATGTCCAGCTATGCTGAACACTCCGATCTGTCAGTCCCTGTCACTATGGAGATCAGCCCGCTGTGTTTACACACAGCGGGCGGATCTCCAGACTCGATCCCCGACGATCGGGGCAGAGCAGCGGCAATCGCCGCTGCTCCTCCGCTGGCCCGACTCCCGCTGTGAATGAACACAGCGGGAGCGAGCCTCCGGCGGCGCGCGAGTGCCGCCCACAAGGGGCGGAGTCCAGCGACGTAGGTCTACGTCGCTGGATGGGATCGCGGCACTTTGCCGCAGTAGCCTCCATGTGAGCGGAGGTAAAGTGGTTAAAGCCCTGTTCACTTCTCCTTCAGTATTACAGCACCCAGACCCCACTCTATCCTATGTCCTGGAGGTAGACGCCTCAGATGTTGCTACTGAAGCAATCTTATCACAGCGCCAAGGGCCTAAAGCTTTGATCTACCCAGTAGCCTTCTTTTCAAGAAAATTAAGTCAAGCAGAAAAGAATTATGATGTCGGTGACCAAGAGCTGTTGGCCATCAAGACAGCTTTAGAAGAATTGTGATGCCTGCTGGAGGATGCAGCCTACCCTGTGATGATCTTTACTGATCACAAAATTTGGAATACCTCAGGACTGCCAAACGGCTTAGACCTCAGCAAGCACAGTGGACCCCGTTTTTCTCCCAGTTCACCTTTCACATTACTTACCGGCTGGGGTCCAAAAATAGAAGTTAAGTTAAAACCAGTATTTTTTCCTAGAAAACTACTTAGAACCCCCAAACATTATATATATATATATTTTTTTTTAGCAAAGACTCTGGAGAATAAAATGTCAGTCATTGCAATATTTTTGTCACGCGGTATTTGCGCAGCGGTCTTTAAAACGCCATTTTTTCGGAAATTTTTTGAAAAATCACATTTCACTGCATTTAAAAAATACTAAACAATAAAGTTAGCCCATTTTTTTGTATATTGTGAAAGATGATGTCACGTCGAGTAAATAGATACCCAACATGTTACAGTTAAATTGCGCCCCCCCGTGGGATGGCGACAATCTACGGTCAATAGAGATCTCAATAGGCGACGCTTTAAATTTTTTTAACGGTTACCAGTTTAGAGTTAGAGTGTAGCTCTTTTTTTTAAATTATTGCCCACGCTCTGGCGATCGCAGCGATACCTCACATGTGTGGTTTGAACAGCGATTTAATTCGCGGCTCGACTTCCGTATACGTTTTTTTTGTGCGCGAGCTAACAGTGGATAAATTTTTTTTTTCCTATTTATTTTATTTTTTTAACTTTATTACAGGTTTTTTTAAAAAAATGTAAACATCCCTTGTGACAGCAATATGCAGTGACAGGTACTCTTTACCTCTAAACGATCTAAGCCGTTGCTGGCTTTGATTGGGACTCCATCCAGCCGGCGGACGTGCCGGCTGGGTGCTCGGGGCTCCCGTCCCACCGTTTGCAGTCACGGAAGGCGGCGGGAGGGGGGGCGTCCCCTCCCACTCACCCGGGTAACGATCGAGCAGCTCCCGAGCCGCATCGGTCGCTACCGACGGAAAGCCGACCGATGGCTCTAAACCGCGGTACCGGGATGGTGTCTCTAGCTAGAGGCATCATCCCGGTATACTACTACAAAGTTTGCCGACGTAGGGCTACGTCACTTCGCGGTAAGTGGTTAAGGAAGCAAGATGGATTCTTCTGGCATAACGATAAAATTTTTGTACCACAAGAGACCAGGACTTTAGTCCTTAAAGCATGCCATGATCATCAGCTAGCCAGTCATTTTGGGGTACACAAGACAATCAAACTTGTTCAACGGTCCTTCTGGTGGCCAGGCTTGAGTCAGGACTGCAAATATTATGTTGGTTCCTTTGCAGCAAAGGGAGTAACATTAAAGCCTCGGGCCTGTTAAGACCATTACCCATCCTGGACCTTCCCTGGAAAATGCTGTACATGGACTTCATTGTGGATCTACCCCCTTCTGAGGGATTCACTTTCATTTTTGTAATAGTAGACCGATTATCTAAAATGTCACATTTTATATCTATGGTGGGCACTCCTTCTTCTGCAGACACAGCCCATGCCTTTATAAAGGAGATAGGCTGCCCAGAAACTTTGGGCCTGATTCATAGTACGGCGAATTGGCGTTTCGGCGTGATTTTGCGAAGCGGCGATTATTTAAGTCTGAAATTGGCATTCAAAGAACGGCGGGCGGAAAATAGCGCCTAGTGTGAGATTCATTAAGATGCAATATGGTCAGAGCGCGACTTAAAACCACGCCAGCTAAAAGCTCGACTAAAGTTTAGCCAAATTTTCCCCTGTACCCCCAAAAATCCCAAATCACTGTGGAAGGTGTGGAAGTCAATTTGGAGATGACTTGCGTTTAAAAAATCTCAAAAACTGACTTAGAAAGAGAGATATCTGCGAAAGTGTGGAAAGGTTAAACAGCTCCTCCAGCCGCGAGCTGCGAACTCGCGAATGTGCGCATGCGCAACGTCAAATTGGCTCAAAAAATTTCGCCAGCGCGATTTTGGGTCAATTTTTTTTTGAATACCGCTTGCAAATCCGCTGTCTCGCCCATAGAAAATGGCAAAAACCGGCGGAATTGGAAAAACATGCACACTTCCAACAAGGGATCCTTTAGTAAACACCATCACATTCCATACACCTTTCCTGCTAACTCCGAAATCATAGCAGTCAAATCTACAGTGTTTATATAGAACCTCCACATTCTCTGAAAAAACCCACAAAATATTACATTGGGGAATTGGTCGTCAGATAGAAAAAAAATAGATGTAAAACATATTTCAAAGAAAGATTATTAGCATTTCACACATATCAAGGAAATGTCACAATTTTGACAATATTTTATGTGTTTCCAAAGAATGTTTTTAGAAATATATTGCAAATACTACCTTTTCTTCCATATGGGTATGGCCAAGTGTTACCATTTTACTACACATTTAACTGAAGGTATATATATATATATCCCTTATACTTGGCTAATTAGCAAAGTATGCCCAACAAACAAATAGAGCTTTAGCTCACAATATTGCTACATATTGACTTTATGGGGCATCTTTTGTATTTTGTTCATGTCTTTGGATTAAAAGTTTGCTGATACACATGCCTTTTTCAAACATGAACAAAATTAATGATGTCAACATTTGGAGGATTGGAGATATCCAAGTGTTGCCCATACAGAGGGCACCTTCCGGATTCGAACTTACAAACCTACAGCAGGAAGGCAGACTCCCTAATCATTGTGCTATTTCTCAGTGAGCGTTGGGTGTTTTCCTCATGCCGTCAAAATGCTCACATGGGAACAGGGGCCATTGAACTGAATAGGATTGGATTTTTTGCCTGTTTTGGGAGCTGATCCTTGAGCTGGACAAATCCCCCTCAAACGCCCCCAAACGGGCTACGTT